>NC_061483.1:20377800-20751550 GCF_022539355.2 Hippoglossus stenolepis | reverse complement strand
ATGCTTGGTGTAGCATAATCATAATTATTATTAATAATAATAATAATTATTATTATTATTATCTCTTAGGCTAACATTCACTAGAAATAGAAGTTTCTATTCATTAATATTCAATTAATAGTTTGGTCTGTATAACATACAGTAAGAAATATGTCATCACGAATTCCCAAGGTGATGTCATGAAGTGTCTTGATTTGTATATTCAGTATGAACTTCAAGCGTGAATTATTATATTTCAGAAACATTATCATGAATATTAAGTAAAAAACACGTCAAAATATTTGCTCATTCATTTTATATTGATTAATCGACTAATTATCTGGTACGTTTAGAATGAACTGCTTCATTTGGTAAATGTGCTCATTAATCAGTTTAACTCTGTGCAATGAGAACAGTTAGGCAGCTTTACTTAAGCACTTCGGTGATACGTTTTGGAAAAACTGTGAATTTTTGTGGGCTTAGCAAAATACCATAGCATCTTCTTCAAATTGGCAATTGCACCTAAAAGCTGTGGTCATGCTTGATGTATTGGTCATTGTGTGTCAACACGACACCTTCCCTTTTCACACTCGTGCTTGAGGCACAATGACTTGATGCAGTCTTTTCCCAAACGATAAGTGGCGCTGCTGAGAAAAAATCAACCACACTGCCAGAAAAAGGCAAAGTAGAAAAAGAGAAAACAAAATAGAACGATTTTAGCACCAGCTTGTTTCCTCCAGGTGCACTGCTTTCGGCTTGTGAGCAATTCTTTGCAAACCAGTTTTATCCACAGTTTCCTGAAGAATGCCTCGTCTTTACCAACTGTCTTTGTTAATCTCCCTCCAGGAGCCTTCTGAGAATTTGTATGTTCCATTATTTATTACATTATTGATGGGTCCTAGAGATGTCTGTACAGACGGACCTGTTCGAAGAGTATTGCCTCTAGCTCCATCCATGTTGAGCCTGATGCACCACGCAGCAAGTCCAAAAAGTTGGGAGGTGTGCGACCAGCTGAAACAATGCCATAAACAAATAACTTAATTTGCGGTGCGTGCCGCTGTGCATAAGGACAGGACCACTATCGATTAAATGAATTGCATTTAGTGGTTTAATAGCTCACATCTTCTCTGATACATTTTCCGTCTCCTTAGTTTAGTAAAGATCTGTATCAAGGTGCCACATGTGCATCAAGTTCATTCTGTAAGAGAAACGTGGGTTGGGGTGGGGGCAGAACAACAGAGCAGTGAAGGAGTGGTGGGGATGATACTGGAAGAGAAAAGATAAGAAGGAAGTGATGAAAATGGGGAAAAGTGAGAGAGGAAAAGGGGGGTGTATCCATGGAAACATGAGGACAGAGTGATGGGTGAGAGGAGGATAAAGGAGCGATTTAGTTTGAAACTGTTAGTTACAAAGCACTGGAACAAAATGGTCGGCCCACAGCAGTATTTAACAAAGCAGCAGAGAACGTTTAGAAGGACTTTAAATTGTGTCTTTTTTCATATTTCCACTCAAAGTGATTCTGTTTGATGGTTCCATGCCGTCATATTTTATTGTGCTATGGCACAATAATTAATTTGTAACATAAGGGTGAAACATGCTATGAATAAAATGACATCTGGTGCTGATGTTTTAATACTGTAGGGGTGCTTTGGATTGAATACAACCAGATTCATCTTCTCTGTCCCCCATCACATCTGTATTGAGAGAATGAGCTGTTCAACAGGCCGGTGTCATGAAACTTTTTTTCTCATATTTAAGGAGAGGAGAGATAAGATGTAAGTGGGAACAGCTGGAGTTAACACACCACGTGTGTGAGAATGTAGGACTTTATTCCCAAAGGACAGCTCCTCATAAATATATTACAATGTATACTTGCCTCAAGTGCTGCAAATGGGATACAATAAATCTGCTATTTACATCTGCTGGAAGCATTGATACATATATCTTAGATAACAATTAATGTTGGTTTCAGATCAAACTTTTTATTATAAAATCATTGTACAGAAAAACAAATGACACAATTAGGTGAGCACCTCAGACTGTCTTTCCTGATTCTTCTGACTTTGTTTAAATTGAATTTGGGGAATATAAAATAAAGCTTGAAATGTTTAGGGGCCACTGAAGTGCAGGCCAATACGGTTTGACTCCTTGGCCATAGGTGCTTGATTTTGGTGCTCACCGCTTCAGTTCTACCTTTAGAAATGGATGCAAATTGACAATTTATGTGCCAGAGCTGGTCTTGATGTTGGTTGGTATTCTTCCCTTAACTGTGATGATAACATTTTTTTCTTCAAAGAACAGGGTGGCTGGTTTACAATACTGAAATAATGTGTATTTTTATTATTTTTGAAAAACACCTATACACTAATACCAAATACAACAATAATTGTAACAACAAAAATTAACAGCTTGCTTAAAATGTGTTGCTCTCTACTTATTTTAAATAATGGAAAAGAGTAACCAAAATCCAAATTCTGTAAAAAAAAAAAAAGATACATATATTTATATACTTAAATGTCTATAGGTCATTTAAAGGTTCAGTATGTAGAATTTAGTGACATCTAGTGGTGAAGTTGCATGTTGCAGCTGAATACCCCTCACCTCACCCTCCCCTTCCAAACATGAAGGAGAACCTGTGGCAGCCTTCAGTTGTCACAAAAACTCAAAAGATGTTTAGTTAGACAGGACCTCCTTAGACAGGACCCGCTCCCCATTTAAATATAAAGTATTTAAATGTACAAGGCCCATTCTAGGTTAAAGAAAACAACAATTTGTACAATTTAGATGAAACACACTAGTGAAAACATTACTAGGATTATTTTATATTAATTTCTGCCAATAGATTACTTTCACCTAAATTTTACATACTGGACCTTTTAAATATATGCCATAAGTCAAAATGCCAGAGAGTCATGATGTATAACTGTATGAGGTAACACAATGGTGATTTAGCCTATGGCCCACTGCTGAAAGTATCGCAGTATTATTTAAATATATTTGCTGTATTATGGGTATTTGTGGCAACATTCCTGGAAAAGAACAATATGTTAAGTTATGCTATTGTTAATAATGATCTGCTTATAAATGCTGGACATAGAAATGTTATCATATGATGGACATTTGTTTCTGAGAACAATGCAAACTGAACAATGTCCTGTTGCTGCAGCTTCACATAAAAAGCATTCCACTGGCAAAACACAAGTTGACTTTTATTATGAAATAGTCACAAAAAATGTAATGCTAAGCACACCACTATTGGTGTGAAATATTGTGAGTATGACAGAACAACATCACAAAGAAATACAACTTTGAGGAAACATGCCTTCTTCTTAGAACTGCAGCCTAAAGTCTGATCATAACAGCAGCTTTGAGTTTTAGAGTTGGAGCTCTGAATGGTTAGCTGTCTATTTAGCCTGAAAAGTTATTGCTGACGTGTTCTTTCTTCAAATAAGTTTTTGTTCTCAGTACAACAGAGGACATGAGGTTGGGTCAGTCTGTGTGTGTAGTAATAGTTCTCTGAGGTCAGCACGGCGTGTCATGACCCTTTGACCTTTCAGAGTGGTCACTTTTAGTGGTGATCATGTTCTGACTTTTGCTAGTTTCATGTCTTCCTTGTTGTGCTCTTGCATCCAAACCAATAATCTAGAACAATGTTTCTGACCCTGTGAAGTCAGCTCCTCTTGTCTATTCCCCTGCTCTTCCTGTGACCTTTGAAGGAATTAAATGATCAATGTGTCATAAATACCAATTCTTATATTATCTGTCTCCCTCCTGAGAGTATAACTATCACCTTGATTTTAAAACGTGGGCACATATTGCAGCTAATCATTAATCAATTTCTCTAGTGTGCAGCATTTTACTCATGTCGCATGAACTTAGATGTTTTTGATACAGATTACTTAAAAGTAATTATCAAAGTATTGGGGCACTTTTTCTCAGCCATGATACTCCAGCTTAGGTTATATTCAGATACTGAGCAGTGGTCTGACACCAGTGCTCTCTGCTCTCTGTGGCGTCCTGCCATATTCTAATTTGTCCCACCAGAGGTTCATGTTGAACCAATTAGTTTTTTGCACATTCATGATAAAAGATCTCTAACTTTGCGTTGCTTCATTGTAGAGCTGTATGCAGCGCTACCTGCCTCTTTCCCTCGGCAGCACTGGAAGAAATTCCATGAAGGTTGGCCATCAAAACATCCTCTCAGGCTGAGGGTCAAGCAGTTCTCCACAGACAGGCATTCTGAGACGATGCTCTTACCTGTCACTTGAGCAAATGGTATTCTCTTGTGTGTGTGTGTGTGCCCCATCACTCCACACAGCCACAGGTCTAATAATGAACATGCTGCACATACTGGTGTTTTATGTCTATTAACCATTTAGGTTATGGCAGGTTTTTTTTGTTAATCTACAGACAATGTTTTTCCCACGACTAATAGATTGGTTGTGGGAAAAAATCAGATCATTGTCTTTTGATTAACTAAAAATCTACCTTAATATCTGGGTTTTGTCTTCAGTGTGAAATGGTACAATTGGCATTTTTCCCGGGTCAAATGACTGTATTAATCATGGGTATTTTCTTGTTCCTATTGGCAGTGATGTAAACTTGACATGAATGACTAGAAAGATGGACTATGTGCGTACAGTTCCTCCCACTGAATAAACATTATGTCAAAACATCCTGGATTAAGTCGCTGCCATCTTGCTTGGTGATGTCATTTGGGACCAGAGTCGCGCATTAGTGATCTGGGAGTGGAGTTGCAGTATTGTGGTCCTGCTGATACGCCCACCTCGCCAGTTAGATTTACACATCCCACCCCATTTCTATAGCATCCAATAAAATATTAAAACCAAATTTATCAGAAAAAATAACATTTAAATCAAAATCAGCTAAGAGCTTCCTAAAATGACAGAAACCATCTTTAGGAAATATTTGCTTGATGTATAGATTGACTTATTAATGTAGCCCATGTCCAATCAGCAAACATGGAGGGAGTTTATTAGTCATGTTGCAGCCAAACACCAGGGGGCGATCACAATGTTTGGGCTTCACTTTTGGGAGTTGTCATGTCATCCATCTTCATATCGAGTCATTGTTGGACATGCTTATACACCTGTCCCCTGCTCACTATGAATACAAACAGCAGGGTAGGGCTGGGCGATAAAACGGTAAAGATAATTATCGTGAAATAACTTTTCCTCGATAGAAATATAAGACACAGTCGATACAATGTCGATAGAACTGATTCCATCCATGTATTGACAGACAGCCAATGATAATTGGCTGTGCTGAAACAATCATGGCTGGAATAGAGTTACAGCCACCTCAGGTTAGGTTAACGCACACAACACAGAGCGCAGAAACAGCACACTTGCTAATGTTTGGGCTACTACAGCCGTGCACACCAGTATGTCAGGAGTGGGAGCTAGATGAAAGAGAAAATGACGAAATATAATATATACGAAAACTCGAGCGACAGCGTAACTGAAGAAGACACCCTAACAGACACAGACCAGGGCTGAAAAGACGAGGGCGTTGTTGTAAAGAAGGGTCCATGGAATTCGATAGTGTGGAGACATTTTGGTTATTTAAAGTCCGACAAGAAGAGTAGCATGCACTGCAAACTGTGTCGAAAGCATTTTCCCACAAAGGCAGGTGATACCACTAATCTTTTTTTACCATCTGAAGCAGAAATGACAGAAATAGTGATTTCATTTATATCGGGATAATATCAATATCGACTGATGTGAAGAAAATAATCGCGATAAGGTTTTTTCCCATATCGCCCAGCCCTACAGCAGGGCCCTTTATACAATCTATGGGCGACACGTAATATGGCATGACTTTGTTAAGTTGGCATGGCTGGCATCGGCAGGCTTTTAATGATTTAATGATTCCAGTTTGCCAAAATGTAAACAAAAATAAGCTTAAACAGAACTACAACCTGTAGCCTGCGTTGTGACTGAGTGAATCCATGGGAACACGGACGAGAGGAGGGGCTGATGGAGGGTTGCAGCTTTCTCAGCCCCTGCAATACAGTGATATCAATCTATGTGTGATAAGATAAAGTCGGCCAATATATCAGTTGTACTGTATTGTTCAGTGCCGCAGCAGATGTGAAAAGTAAAAGATGAGGGCCTTTGGCTGTGACCACATCACAATGTACCTGAATGGAGCTGATGCTAGTTGATTGTAATGTTACTGGTTGTGTGTGTGTGTCTGTGTGTGTGAGGACTTGTAAAAACCCACAATACCATTCTTCTTTTTCTACTCCTTATGCTGCATCCATGTTTGCGAAACCCACCAAATAGAGCGAGATAGGGTCTGTTCTCTCTTTCTTTTTCTCCCTATTTTTTCTACCTCTTTCTGTTTTTCTCGCTCTAGCTCTCTTCCCCTCCCCCTCTCTCTGTTTCTCTTTCCTCCTCTCTCCCTTTTTCATTCTCCCTCCCTCCCTCCCTTCTTGTCTCTCGCTCTCTCGCCCTTTTTCTGTCTGTCTCTCTCTCTCTCCCTCCCTTTTTTCTCCTGTCTTGCTCTCGGTTTCCATCATGCTTTACCCCTCCCTTTCCTCTCTCTCTTTGCCTCCCTCCCTCCCTCTCTCTTTTTCTTTCTCTCTTCCTCTCTCACGTTGCACACTGCCCCTCCCTCCCTCTCTCTTTCTCGCTCTCACGTTGCTCTCTGCCCCATCTCTCTCTTTCTCTCTCTCTCTCCCTCCGTCTGTCTCTCTCTCTTTCTCCTGCTTCTCTTGCTCTCCCTTTACATCCTCCCCTCCCCCACTGCTGCCTCTCATTCTCTCTCTCTTTCTCTCTTTACTCTCCATTTTATACTCACTCACTCACTCACTCACTCACTCCCCTCCCCTCACTCACTCACTCACTCACTCACTCACCCTCCCCTCCCTGTTCTCTTTATCTCCTCCCCTCCTTCCCCTTTCAATCCCTCTTTCATTCCATCCAATCATCTGTTCTCTCTCTCTCTCTCTCTCTCTCTCTCTCTCTCTCTCTCTCTCTCTCTCTCTCTCTGCTTCCTCTATTACGCCCCATTTTGTCCTCTGCAGTTTCCTTTCTCTCTGTCTTTCCTCCATGTTCTCTCTATCCTGTTGTTTACCAAACTCCCCCTTGACATTTATGATACAAACTTTATTTAAAAACTGTTTTTTTTTTCAACGAGAAAAAACAAACATTTTTGAGGTAGTTTTTTTAACTAAAGCTGCACCATGAACAAAACCCTTTTTCTGTCTCCATGATTTCATATTTGTTTCTCATTTAACACATCCATCTCCGCAGCCGTTTACTGGCCTATATTATTCTCGTTAACCCAAATCATAATCACCGGCATCCTTTAAAAATCTGCCCCCAAGCTAGCAGTCTTTATTCCAACATGGCGGTCGCCTGTTTGTTTATATTCAACAAGTGGCTAACTTGCTTGGCCACAAAACGACCACGAATGGCAGTCGCCATCCTCAGGGAAATGTAAACTAGATGAACCATGTGACCGCCTCACCTCTCAGGTTCACTGACAGCATGGCCTCATGAACACCACTGTTCCCTCTGCACAGCTGGAAGCGTTTGGTCGCTGGTTGAAGATTTACTGGAAGTTAAATGCAAGCATTGGTGCTTGGCATGGATAAGATTTGGCAATATTTCAGTATAATTGAGTTGTGGAATTATAAAGTAGCGCTGTTTTAGGTGCTCGTGATCAAGGATGCAAACGTGCCATTTATTTTCTAAAGAGAAAATCGAATATGGTTTACAGCTGGAGCATCTTTACGGCTTGGATTAGTATATGAAAATCCTTCAGTTAAATTGTGAGTAGAAAAGATGAACAGTGTTAGAATGTTAATTTATAAAAAAGCTGAAGCCAGACTACATAAAAATATAATTTGACTGCCACTAACTACGACGACTATCTTGAATTTGGACCTGCGTTTTAATTCACAATGTATGGCTTCGTACTTTTGAGTGACAGTGACTGAGGATCATGGGTATTGGAGTTTGATCCACCAGGCCAAAGTACAGATTATTATCTCTTAGAAATTAAGTCAACAATTAGAACTGCTGGGAGTATCATAAACTGATCCCTACCGAATCTGTGAGAGTCCTGTGTTTCTGTGTTAAATAACATTGAGGATATTGTCTGCATTTCTTTTGAGATTGGGAATACACAGAATGGGGACACACATTGGGAACCCTGTAATGCAACTGAATTTGAAATCATCACAGTGAAGAAGCTGGAACCAATAAATATTTGTCATTGTCGCTTTATAAATGAATTGAGCAACTTTCACAATTCTCGATTTTTTGTTTTCTGTTGACTTGACCCACAATGGCGCTATATCATGCCTGACATAAAATACTCCTGTACCACATTGTTCATCACTGGTAGTTTTCACAGGTCAAAGGCAACCTGGTCTGTTTGAACCATGTCAGGCTCTGACATTGTCCTCAGTGCTTTTTATCCACTTACATCTAGAGCGAGTCTGCATCCAGCTGCAGTTTACACCTGCTATCAGAACATGTCTTTGGTCGTATTTCACTTCCTGCTCCCATTTGACTGTATCTCTCGGGAACTGTTACTATGACAGAGAGAAGTTTGTTGTTGTGTGCACAGCTGGAACAGAGGGTTGCAGTAGTTACAGTGTGTTTTGCATCAGATACAAACTTTGTAAAAGTTACTGTTTGGGTCGACTTTCACCGTAAAATAGTCGCAGGAAATTGTGTCGTTGGCGAGTAAACAGATACCAATACTATATACTATGGTTAATCAAAAATGCATCTATGAAAGTGTTTTTGTAAATGTTTGTTCATTTTTGGTATTTTCTGCGTTTTCGGATGGAGGTCTGAAATGTTGAAGATAATAACAGTCCAGTCAGGAGCAGCAGCAGTTAGCAGTTAGATGAAGAGCTACAGGTGACAGGCTGTTCACCTCCAAGGGTGTGAAGTTGCCACAGGTGTCTCCATATCTCCCAGAGCTGTTATCTTCATGATTGCCACTTTGAATTTTAAAGGCTATGCAGTGCAAACATCTTGTGGTGTTTTGTGGTTGGCTGAGTTATGATTGATGTGGGCTGTATAGCATAACCCCAAAGAGCATCAACTATTTGTGAAGAGTTCATATTTTTTTATGGAAATTTAGAAATCAGTGTCTCTGAAAGTGGAGACAGGACAACCCCTGCCTGTCACATCTCGGCTCTTCAGTATTTCTGAATATGTGATCTCACACAAAACTGAGAAACACAAAGAAAAATGTTCCCTAAAATATTTGACTAAATCTATTATGTTATCCATGCATTGTTTTAGAAGTCCACCGACTAGAGTGTGGATACTGGACCCATGCCAATCGGGGCAAACATTTTGAAAGGATTTTCATGTTCGGTTTGGGTTAAGTCACGTTGGCTGGGCTATATACTTTTTAATGCTGCCCCTATTTGGTGAAATGGTGCTCAGGTTGGTTTCAGGCACAAAACACACTATGCCTGTTGGGATTGAGTGTTGAGTTCGGCAGAAAAGTGCAGCCAGAGCCACACTCTACTGCCAACTAATCAGATGTCTTATTCCATTGTCTGCAAATATCTTATTTTGTCCAGATCCAGAACCAAAAGTTTTTTTATATTTTTAGTTTCAAGCTGTCTTGTGTCCATATACTTTTTTCTCTCTCATCCATTCTCCTCATTACCTTCTTCAGATTTTCTTTAGATTAATTCCTTGTTTTCTTTGGAGTGATAAGTTTCAGTCGTTTCATTTTCATTTTTCTTAAAATGCTATCTGGCTAGCCCGCAGTAAAACACAGGGCTGCCAGTGTCTTTACGCTTCTATTAAAGACAGAGGAGAGCACAGCCTGATATTACTGCAGCTGTGCTCTGTGACATGGGAGGACCCGTGATTGATTGAAAGGGAGGATGAGTAACGTCATGGAAATGAATGTTGTGGCCGTACAGCACAGTGTAGAGAGAACACACCTTCAGCATACCATGCATTGACTCACACACTCTTTAATAATGCACATCAGCATCTTCAATTACAATCAGCCGTCCATTCACAAGAATCTCACCGTCTTTGGAAGTTAGAGGAAAATAAGTTTGTCATTATTTTAGAGCTGTTGGGTTAAATAATTGGTTGCAGAAAATGAATCAGCAACAATTGTAATTGTTTTTTTATTCACTTGCTGAAGCTTCAAAATATGCCGTCTTGCTTTAGTCTTCTGACACTAATGAGGGTTTTTTATTAAACTGTTATATTAACTTTTTGAATTCGACAATACCCTGAATTCTTTAATGAAATTTTATAAACCTGAGCAGAGCATCAATCCACACATTTCCAAATTGTTTGTCAAAAATACATACAAGACAACATGTTAAGTGTATATTTCAATTTTATAGTGTTTTTTACGTTTCTAGAGCCAAATGATCGTATAAATCGATAAAAAATTTATGTTTGCCAAAACGTACAATTTAAAGAATAAACAATGCACGAAAAATGTGTATTTATCTTTTTTAAAAATCAATATCAGTCAGACTCTAATATTTTCATATGTAGGTTTACGTAGTTATTTGACTGTTCTACTTTCCTTCTGTTGTTGATTTGCAGCCTTTGTGTTGTCTCAGTTTCATAATTGGCAGGACGTGTGTGACCTTTCTGGACTCTCATGCCACCACTGGCACCGTCTCACAGCTCCACGACTATCTCATCTCTCCACGCATCCCTAATTTCACTGGTGGTACTCTGGTCACAAGACGACTTGAAAAGAGATGAAAGTTCTTCACACTTGAACCTTGATGTTTCCGAGGACGTAAATCTGTGGCCCTGTGTGTGTGTTTGTGTGTGAGGGATCCACGGTGCATCATTACGAGTCGTACGATACGTTTATTCTCTCCCGTAACTCTTATTCTTCCCTTCATCCATCTTCCATTTCTTCTCCTTCTTTTACCGCATTCTGCTCCACTCTCCCCATCCCCCTCAGTCTCTTTCTCTCTCTCTCTTTTTCTGACTCTCCTCTCCTCTCCTCTCCCCTGCACCCCCTCCCCTCTCCTTTCCTCCAGTATTCTTTCCTTCCAATCCCTTCTCTCTCTCTCTCTCTCTCTCTCTCTCTCTCTCTCTCTCTCTCTCTCCATTCGCTCTCTCTCCTCCATTCGCTCATCTCCTTGTCAGTCACCTTCCATCTCTCTATCACTCGCTCTCTCTTTGCCTCTCTCTCTCTCTCTCTTTCTCTACCTCTGTCTCTCTCTCCCTTTCTCTTCTTTCTTTGCACTTGCATCCGAGTCAGAGCACGAAACAATCTCTCCAATACTTCTTCTCTACTCATAAACGTTACTTGATAAATGAGAGGAGCAAGAGATTCAAAGGCAGAGGGAGAGAAGAAATGGAGAGAGGGAGGGAGAGATGAAAGACAGGAAAAAAAGGACTCTGCAAGAGATGGAGCTGAAGGAATAAACAGATAAAGGGTGAGAGACAGGCAGGGATTGGCAGAAACAAAGACAAAGATTGACAGACAAAGATGGAGGAAATGTGGGTGAGTGAGGCGGGAGGCAGCCCCGGAGGGTTCATCATTTCACACTGAGATGATGTCGATTTTATTTTTTGTTGTGTGTCTTGTGACTTGAGGTGACTTCACCCATTTATCACCAGACTATCAAGGAGACATATATCCGCTTAAACCTGCTCACCACATCTTTGTATGTTGGGAGACTATTTTGTTTGTTTGTTTGTGTTTGGTCTGTATTTGCGTTGGTGTGACCAGATTCACTCCTGAAAACTGTGGTGAAATAGAAGAGAGGGAGGGTGGGCAGTGTAAGCCCCGCCTCCCCTCGTCCCTCACGTATAAGTAGGAGGCGAACGTTGCCCGCTCGCTCACTCAACACTCACGCCGAAGAATGAGATCCTTGAAGCACCTGAAACCCCACAACAGGAGGAGCGTGGTGAGTTCATTAGCTCTCACTCGTAGCATGTTAAGCCGTAGTTCACTGAGGTGGTGGGCAACATGGGTTTGATCACATTGAGGCTGAAAGTCAGGTAAGGAAAGCTACTGATAGAGATTCTTATTTTCCTTTGGGGGTTTTTAGTTTTTAAAGTTGCCGTTTGCTGATTTTTCTAATCTCTCACAAATGAAGAATTGTCTCATTAGCGCCTTCTCCATTCATCCTCCTCTGAGCTTTTGCAAACTCTACCTTTTTCCTCATTTTCCTCCCTCATGTATTTACTTCACATTTTTTTCATTCTTTCATTCTGTCTGGCTTTCATTTTGTCATTTTCTTTCTGCTTCTGTCTCTTGGTGTCTCACTGCCTCTCTCTCTCTCTCTCTCTCTCTCTCTCTCTCTCTCTCTCTCTCTCTCTCTCTCTCTCTCTCTCTCTCTCCTCCCTCCCTCCCTCTCTCCCTCTCTGTCTCTCTCTCCTCCCTCTCTCTCTCTCTCTCTGTCTCTCTCTCTCTCTGTCTCTCTCCCCCTCCTCCCTCCTCCCTCCCTCCCTCTCCCTCTCTCTCTCTCTCTCTCTCTCTCTCTCCCTCTCTCTCTCTCTCTCTCACTGCCTCTCTCTCTCTCTCTCTCTCTCTCTCTCTCTCTCTCCCTCCCTCCCTCTCTCTGTCTCTCTCTCTCCCTCTCTCTCTCTCTCTCTCTCTCTCTCTCTCAGTCTCTGTCTCTCTCCCTTCCTCTCTGTCTCAACATATCTTTCTCTTTCTTCCTCTTGCTCTTGCTGCCTCACACTCACCCTCTCACTCTTTCACTCTCCCCTCACTCCCTTTCTCTCTCAGCCTCCCTCCTTCCCTCCTGTCTCCCCTCCCCCTTCTTCTCCTTATCTCTCCTTCGTTCTTCCTTTACCTTTTTCGTTTTCTCTTTTTTCATTTCCCCTCTCCCCCTCCCCTCCACCAGACTCCTGCCTGGTCTAAGCTCTCTCTCTCTCTCTCTCTCTCTCTCTCTCTCTCTCTCTCTCTCTCTCTCTCTCTCTCTCTCTCTCACCCTCCTTCTTTCTGTAACTGCTTTTTCCTCTTCTCCCCCTCTGTTCTCTCCCCGCTCTCCTCTGTTTGTTTCCTCTCCTGCTTTTCCATTTTTTCATTTCATAATCTTGCTCAGTTTTTTTTCCTCTTTCTCTCCTTTTCCTCCTTTCTTACTTGAACGAATGTTTGTGTGTAGATCAGTTAGCCATCTAATCCCCTGCCACACACACACACACACACACACACACACACACACACACACACACACACACACACACACACACACACACACACTAGCCTTACATGGAGAGCTGAATCAGGATGGTGTCTCTCATGGTTACTGTGTTTCTGTCACTGGATATAAAAGTTTGCGTGTGGACAGTCGTGTTTCACGTTGACCTCTTGTACCAGAACACGTTTTTTGGGAATCTCAGGTTCATCTCTGTTTTTTTGTGTTTCCTTCTTAGTGATGCAACACTCAGCTCTATGAAACCAACACCTGTTTCTCTCTCCTTCTCCCGCTCTCTTGACAACCAGCTCAAAGAAACACAGATTGGATGATGAGCCTCTACACTTTTTTTGTTCATATTGGATCACCTTTGGCGTGCT
Source organism: Hippoglossus stenolepis (assembly GCF_022539355.2). Taxonomy (NCBI): domain Eukaryota; kingdom Metazoa; phylum Chordata; class Actinopteri; order Pleuronectiformes; family Pleuronectidae; genus Hippoglossus; species Hippoglossus stenolepis. The sequence continues at coordinate 20,738,044 of NC_061483.1, read as the reverse complement.
GTAGTTTGACTGTGGTCAAATTATCATCATGGCTTTTTTGCCATTATAACAATTTCAAATGGAAACCACCTGATTAAGTTATTAACGGCAATATATGTGGTGTAGAGTCCTAATTGCTGCTGTTCGTGAGATAGACCTCCGAAATTGGCTCAGAAAATGAGTAATGACAAACTCAGTTTGTAGTCACATGTGTATTTGTGAATTGCTTCCTTGCTGTGCTGATGCCTTGACCCTCCTCATGTGTGTCTCTTCCAGGAGGAGGCGAGCCGGCGCCTGGGTAGATGTGAGCCCAAGGTGATGGCCAGGCTGGTGGACATAGGCACACAGACAGATCCAGTAGTTGTGCTGTCCTTGGCCCAGGCCGCCGTGCTAGGTCTCATCTCCCAGAATGAAGTGTTTGGAGCTACAATTGCACCCAACGGCTTCTATACCGGCGAACCCAAAGAGTCCCCCGCACCCCCAGTAGACGGAGTCGACTACGAGTACGCAGACCAGCTTATCGGAGCCAACGGAGATTACTTAGGAGACAACTTGGGAGAAGACGGTCAGATGCAACCCAGCTGTAGTCAGAGGAGGTGGCATCAGGGGCCGCCCCAACATCCAGACGTGAAAATGGTTGGCCCCGATCGCCACAGCCTTCAGGCCGGTGACGTGTCCTCGTCCCACGTGAAGGGGGAAGGGGTGAACTCTGGATTGTCGTCCTGTGTCCACATTCTTAACAACATGGCTCCCAGAGGTGGTTTAGTACAAGTCGATCCAGCGACCCTTAGAGGCACCAACAAGAGCTGTGCAGAGTGTGAGCGGGAGGTAACAAACCAGCCGCCAGCCAACGCACACGTTCACCCTCCGCCCTCACAGGTTGGCCATAGAGGAGGGGAGCAGGGCCACAGAGGAGGGGAGCAGGGCCACAGAGGAGGGGAGCAGGGCCACAGAGGAGGGGAGCAGGGCCACAGAGGACTGCAGGCCCAGCGTCCTATGGTGGGCCACGGTCGAGTTGGGCGAGAGGATGAGGAAGAAGTGGAACACCAGGGGAACAACATGATGAAGCCCACACAGCAGGATGAAGCCATCAGCAGCTACTTCCAGACCAGTGAAGTGGGCAGCTATGATTCGGGAGAAATGGGAATGGGGGGTGAATACGAAGAAAGCGGCCAGAGCATGATGTGGACAGATGGGACTGGAGGAGCGCAGCACCAGCAGCCTCCACAACCACAGCCGCCTCGTCGGCACGGCGGTCGCCGAGTAGACCGGCTCGATATCAACATCCAGATTGACGAATCTTATTGCGTAGATGTGGGAGACGGTCTGAAGCGTTGGAAGTGCCGCATGTGTGATAAATCGTACACCTCCAAATACAACTTGGTCACACACATCCTGGGCCACAATGGCATCAAACCACACGCCTGTCCTCACTGTGGGAAGCTGTTCAAGCAGCCCAGTCACCTCCAAACCCACCTGCTAACCCACCAAGGTACGCGGCCCCACAAGTGCACCGTCTGCAAGAAAGGCTTCACTCAAACCAGCCACCTGAAGCGACACATGCTCCAGCACACCGACGTCAAGCCCTACAGCTGCCGCTTCTGCCGACGTGGCTTCGCCTATCCCAGCGAATTGCGAGCACACGAGGTGAAGCATGAGCGGGGTCGCTGCCACGTGTGCTCACAGTGCGGCATGGAGTTCCCAACCTACGCCCACCTCAAGCGCCACCAGACAAGCCACCAGGGCCCCCACACCTTCCAGTGCACAGAGTGCAACAAGTCGTTTGCGTACCGTAGCCAGCTCCAGAACCATCTCCTGAAGCACCAGAGCCCAAGGCCTTACACCTGCTCCCAGTGCGGCCTGGAGTTTGTTCAACTCCACCACCTTCGTCAGCACTCACTCACTCATAAGGTACTAACACCGGACACTACTGCTCCCACCCAGACACCCTGACTGTTACACACAGGCCATGAATTCAAATATAATATGTTTTCTTGTCATGTAAAAAGAAAACAATAGTTGAGAACGAATGCAAACAGACACATGATAAAGAGGCACTATTGGATTACCACAGGTCTCACCTCAGTTCATCTCCTTTACCCACTGAGATCTGGGTGAAGTAGACAGGTAAGAGCACTTATCCAGGCAGGCGTCCATCCTACTTCCTGCGTCCTTTTGTCTGTATGTCAGATTTTTGTGGTGACTAAGACCCTGTTTAGACCTGGTATTAAACTATGTCCTGAGTGATTGGATCACAAGTAGTAAGTGCAGGTCTGAATATATCCTTAATGTGTCTTGAGGTCTGATCAATCAGACCACATTCAGAGGTGGCCACACACAGACACCAACACACACACAAACACTGTGACATCAGTAAACTCAGACTAGGTAACACTGTTTGGTCTTCACGAACACAAATGATGTATGTGTTTATTTGCATATGAAGCAGGAAAAACGATCTGACCGCAAATGTTCACAGGAGACATATTCAGGACACATTTTGATGCCAGGTGTGAACAAAAGAACTTAACGCTTAGCACTTTTGATCGGATCACTCAGGACGGATGTTAATACCAGGTCTGGACAGGGCCTAACACATTTTTTAAGCCACAGTGCGAAATCTCCCATTATAGCATAGACTAATCAATCCCCCAGTCTAAAAATGTTAATAGATTAAATTGAAATGATACGAACACCATTTAATCAGCAACATACTAAGAACAGACTTTGTGACAAGTTCTGATTACCCTCACTTTGTAGTTCTACCAGGTCTAGATCAGGAAAGATGTTTTTGACTTCACAGTGAGCACAGTTAATCACCCATTCACTATTCACCAGAAAAGCTGCAGGATGTGTCTCCTGGGAACATCATCAAGAGAATAGAGTTTCTAGCTTTGAAAAGACGTTTGTTCATGTTAACAAAACAGAACTGATCGGGTGGAAGATCCTGCAAAAATGTCTTAATCCGACTGTGAGCTGAAAAACAAAATCTTTTTCACTTAAAATGTCCATACATTTTCACAAGGCATTCACATGTACGTATCTTTTGTAATCCTTGTCTGAATGAGCTGTAATCGCTCAGTTTCTGCTGTCGCTTCTACACACACATGAATGTAGTTACTCACACACAAAAACACACACATGCGTGTTGGGAGGGAAAAATCTGATGAAACAAATGATTGAATTTGTAAGGATTTACCTAAATTTGAATGAGTCCATATTCTAAATGGAGTTTTCTGTTGTGGCTTGTATTTGAGCCTGCTGTCTATCCACTGCTCCCCCTGGTGGACAACAGCAACAACATCCATTTGTTGTGCAGACAGTAGGTGGACTGACACCGAATTTGTCTGCTTATACAGACGCTGTTTCTCAACCCACCACCTGTGATACATATCTGTTCCTCTCAATTTTCCAGAATCCAGGCACATTTTTGTCTGCAGACACTGGCTGCAGAGCGCAGTGTTTGTGATGCAGATTCATTTAGATGAGCAACCTTAGATGTTTCGAGTTGTCTGTGCCTCTGACCTGCTTCTCAGTGTTTATACATGTACTGTTGCATGTGGCTGAGAATATTATGGGAGCAGTATAAGGTTGGATACAGAGGCCTTTTGCCGTTGCACTACAGTCACCTCCTTTTGCTAAACCTAAAATGGCTGCCTTGGATTCATGGTCAAAGAAATGGACATCTCACAGACGAGATGAAAGGATCTTTAGGTTAAAATGTTTAACAACAGTGCTGCTGACAGCCCAGAATTTTTTTTTTAAATATTTCCATGACAGGTAAAACCCCAAAGCTGTTCTGTCCATGAGAGTAAAGTTGTAAACCTCCTCTTTGGGCTGCATGTTCAGCAGGAAGATTATACCACCTATGATGTTTTCTGGGAGAAATAAGATGTTAAGTTACAACAGCATAAATTTAGTCAGTAGTTTTTATGGGCACAAGTTTTACAGCCACCCCAGACAAACGAATCTGCTAGCATTTTCAGTTTGCAACACACCAATGGATGTACAGATTAATGTTAGTGCATTACTTTCATAATTGGTCAAATGTACTAGTTGTTTTCAATGATTTCTAAGCACTAGTGCAGTGCCCATTCTTAACATGGTAGGAATGTAAAAGTGACCTGCAGCAAGTAAATCCCTGCTGCTGGACTCTGGCCACAGAACACTGAAGCTGCATCACCGCAGCTGCACAAAGAGCTGTTCACCTGTTTATTCAAAGTTAAGTGAAGCTCAACTCAGTATGCAGAAATCCAAACTGGAGAAACAGTGGCCGCCCCTTGTCGTGAATGTGCCAATGTCGTGATCGACAAGGTATAACGTGTCCAAATCCCATCAAACTCAACACTGCACTTCCTTAGGCCCTTAACAATACACATGCCACGCGTGAAGCCGATGAAGTGATTGTTTTTTGAGATACGTGCTCCACTTACAGTCAGACAGATATTTCTGCAATTAGTAGCTAGAAGAAGATATTTATGGACTTTTAATAGTATCAGTAATATCAAAGACGATCAAATTAATTGAAAAAGGTAATTTCCACTGAATCTGAAAATATGTGTCACGTCTGTGTGTTCAGATGTGACTGAGTTATGACTCTGTGTGTGTGTGTGTGTGTGTGTGTGTGTGCGTGCGTGCGTGCGAGTAACTGCAGGTGTCAGCAGTGACCTCCATGAGGTGTTGCAACTACTGACCATGTTGTTTATCAGGACAGAGGCAGCCAAATCATAAAAACTAATCTCAAGTTGTTTTAAACTATCTATAATTATTTTCAGACCTGCATGAACCTCACACAGTGTTTTCCTGCAGTCTCTCACACCTCCCCTCACTGTTTGATAACCTGTGAATGAGGCAGTTATTTCACTTCTCTCACACTTTTACCAAACAATGTGGCAAATGAAAAAAAACCTGCGATGCTCGCCGTTATATCGGAATGAATAACTAACACTTTCCTTCTGTTTGGACTCTGCAGGGAATGAAAGGCCACAAGTGTGACGTGTGTTCACGAGAGTTCACCCTGTCTGCCAACCTGAAGAGGCACATGCTCATCCACAACAGCGTCCGACCCTTCCAGTGTCACGTCTGCTTCAAAAGCTTCATCCAGAAACAGACCCTCAAGACGCACATGATCGTCCACCTACCTGTCAAGCCATTTAAGTGCAAGGTGAGTATTTTACCTTGATTTAACACCCTGGAGGCCAAAACAACCTGGCATGTTTGAAATACATTCCAACAGTCATTAAAGAAATCGTGTGTCAAAATTAAGCCAAAAATAAACCATTTGTATCAACCACATTCTGTAAAAACTAAATTCTGCGCTCCATACCAATACTGAGTCAGAGTTCAGAGAAAGTCCGTAAATATTTAGCTCCCGCGAGGATTCTGATGAGGGCATGTGAATTTCATCATATTATCATGTTGTATTGCTAATATATGTGAAAATCATTTAATGTTTCTCGTGGAGTCCACTTTTTTTTCTGTTAACACTTGTGGACACAAGGACATAAATTGTATATGTTGATTCAAGTTTTAAAAATGTTTGTAAAAATATTACATATCAAAGCAGTTTAACCGTCTTTATTCCTTCTTATTGGTTTATAGCATAGCATACACTGCACAGAAGACATTTTTAATTCTCTACTTTTTGGCAAATGTTGTCCATACACTGCTTGGTGTTATGTTCGATGTTACAGGACTATGTGTCTATATTATTAATATTAGCTAATCATAACGGAACTTATTTCAGGACACTTTCATAAACAAGTACTTGATGACAGTTTTGAGGAAACACACTGTGGGCAGCTTCGGAATCTGCCTCAGCCGGTTAGATTGAGAGAGAGAAAGAGAGAGGGCCACAGGGAAGTGTTGAACAGGGCTATGGTGTCAGGGGAGGTCCCAAAGTCACAGATACCGACGAGAGGAGAGAGACAAGAAAGAACTAAATTACAGGAGAGACAAGAAGCAGAGTTTGTAAACTGGATTAATGGGATATGAATAGTACAGACAGAGAAGAAGAGAAAGCAAGATGTGCCTCATGGGAAGTCCCCCAGCAGTCCAGGCCGTCTGAACCCAAACTAGGAGCTGGTTCTACAGGAGAGGAGTCTGATATCTGAAGGATCTGACTGGTGATCTACTACTACTTTTAGAGACTCTCGGAACCACAAGCAAGTCTGTATTGAAGGAATGCAGTGTTCTAGTGGGGTTAAAAGGAAATATGAACTCTATAAGATGTGGTGGTGGCTTTTAGGGATTTGTACTGTATGCAAGGCGAAGAATTTCAGAATCCCGAGAGCCAATGACAGTGCAAATATGTGGTTAATATGTTGTATTTTCTTACTTCTTGTCAGTACACTTGTAGCAGCATTCTGGATCAGCCGGTGAAAAGTTATTGGCCAGAATGACAGAGGAAGAAAAAGCACTGTCTTGCTGCATTTACATTCTCACCTGTGTGGTGTGACCAGCTCAGATCCAGGCTGATGTAAATCCTGGGGAATCTAAAGCTGCTGAACCTCTCAGCTGCTGCTCCATTAGTGTGGATGGGGGCGTGCTCCCCTCCCTGCAGCCTCACAATCAATCCACAATCAGCTCCTTGGTCTTACTGAGCACAGGATCTCCTGATACTCATTTCTGCTCTGTAAGCAGACTCGTGACTGTTTGTGATGAAGCTGATGACGGTGGTGTCCTCTGAGAACTTGGTAACTGAACGGACCCTCCAGGGGAACAGCGGTGCTGAGTGTCATTGTGGAGGAGAACGGGCAGGTAGTGCTGATCTGGGGTCTGTCTGTCAGGAAGTCCATGGTCCAGCTGCACAGAGAGGAAAATGAAGTGCAACTCTCAGAGCTTTATGAGGAGTTTGAGGAGCTGTAGTCAATGAACTCAGCATGCAAATGTTTCTCTGGTCCAGATGGGAGAGGACAGGGTGCACTGTGAATAATATCCCATCATCTGTTTGGTCTGGAGGGGTCCAGGAGATTTGGATGCATTTACTTTTTTAAAGGATTTACATACGTGGCTCTTGGTGTCTGAAGTGGGCAGTTTTCTAGAAGAAACTCTGGCTTGGCGTGGAGTAGGAGTTCAGCTGTTGTCCGAACACAGAACCTTGTGGAACTAACTTAAGTTTGCACAGTTGATGTGTTCAAACTGTAATAGATTTAATAAATGGGTCATAAACCAATTTAGTAAGGTTCAAAAGAGAAAGGAGATTATCTCCTGCTTGGAGCTGCAGCTCGTAAAGGTTTCGCAATTTGAATTAAATTAACATTCTAACATTGAGAGAAAATCCCAGAGCTTAGAGCAAACTAACAGGAAGGCTGATAATACCTTTACCATACTAATGCTTTACTGCATATTTTCTGTATATGTCTGTGCTCATAAATATCACTGTTTTGATTTTTGTTTATTTTTTCAGGTATGTGGCAAGTCTTTCAACAGAATGTACAACCTGCTGGGCCACATGCACCTCCACGCTGGCAGTAAGCCTTTCAAGTGTCCTTACTGCACCAGTAAGTTCAACCTGAAGGGGAACCTCAGCCGTCACATGAAGGTCAAACATGGGATGGAAGTTTCACCAGAGGGACAAGGTGAGGACGTCTGTACATTCTGTCTTTGTCATGTTCTCGGATTTAACAAAGATTAATTGAATATATTTATTTATCTTTCGCAATGTTCAACCTCGCATCAAACCACTGGATTCATGCCCCTTTTCATTATTCAGTGGTATCACCCATCAGTGTCATCAGTGAGGCTCTGATCATAAACATGCTGCTGGCCGGGTCCGGATCTGACGGCTTTGAAGCCAACATCAGATGTTTTGATGTTGGCTGTTTTATTGTTGGGCTGAGACATTCAATATTGATTTTATTTTTTTGACCAGACAAACATAAAACATGATCTCATGTATTTTCATGTTGACTTCAGCTGCATTTGAATCTGAATCAGATCAGTTCTGGGGTTGAGTGCTTGTGTTGCAGCGACCCTGTCAATCATATCTGATCTTATATCACACACAGTTTCCTTCGAGGCAGATTATTATTAGATTACTAGTTATTTTTGTGTTCAACTCTTGAATAACAAAAGGATATTTTTTCCATACTTAAATTGTGTTTTTTTCTTTATTTCATCATTAATATGTAATGATACTTTTTTCCAATGTAATTTAAGTGGCTTTAAATCGAAAAAAGTACAACCTTTATAAAATGTAAGAGGTTTTATAATCCATCTATCAGACTAGAGCTAATCCCAGCTGCTATTTGGCGAGAGGCAGGGTACCGCCGGGACAGGAAGTGCCAGAGTATTGCAGAGCCAGCATATAGACACAAATACTCACACTCACACCCACAGGCTACGGTCAATTTAAAGTCTTTGGACTGTGGGAGGACACTGGAGTACCTGGAGAAAGCATTCACAGCAAACTCCACACATGCCGATACCGGCTTGAACCAAGAACCTTCTTGCTGTGAGGTGACAATGCAAACCACTGCACTGTATGATCATTTTAACTCTTTTGATTTAACACAAGAACTCTTTCCTGTCAACACTTCAGCAAGAAAACCACATGAAACATAATTAGCCTACAACTGCAGAGCCTCTAAAATCCCCTCAGGTGATGTTTTTTTCATCTTGTGCTCACAAGATATTTATAAAAAATGTATGTGTGTCTCTAACAACATCAGATGCTCACCTCCTCCATGATGGAGAGAACTCTGCTAATCACCTTGGAAATTCTCGCAGCTCTTGTACGGAGACACACAATTACCATCTGCAGGAATCATTTGCTGCACATACATGAACTGGTTCCCAAAAGCTGATTTATCTTTTGCTAAAAAGTTCATAACTTGTGCCCACAAGATTTTAAAAAAAAATTGGAATGTTAGAATTTCTTCGACGTGGTGACACTGATTTATGTTTTATAGGGAATATTGTAGCTTTTGAAATGTACTTAACATAAGTTTCTTTTGTATTTTCCAGACGTCCTTCCAGAAATGGAGAGCCAGGGGGAGTATGAAGGACAGAACTTCAGCTTTACTTCACCAGACAATATGGACAATGGTGGCTCCCAAAACCTCACGAAACTAACCACAGCAAACATGGAAGACATGGAGGAGTATTACAACTTCAGCAAGGATACGAGCAGCTACACTACACCCTGAGTGGTGGTGGACCAGAGAACGTGATTTGTTGTTTTTTTCAAAGCAGAAGGAAATTACAGATGCTCTTGTCAAGGCTGTGGGAGACTCTGGGGAAGGGGTTTTCTTTTAGTTTTGGCCTCCATCCAGAAGAGCCAGAACTGCCAGACTCTGACGGGAGGCCGGGCAGCAGACACACTTCAGAGGAGACGTTTCAGCTCTGCAGAGCAGAGGCGCTGAAACCGCTGACGCCGTGTGGAGCTCCTTTTTTGGGGATTGCTACTCTAACCAACTCTACAACTCGGACAGTGAAACCTGTATGTTGTGTGTATGTATCAGTTATTTGAGAAGAAGAAGAAGAAGAAGAAGAAGAAAAAAAAGAAAAACGCTGCAGTTGCAGAGACATCAGTTACATTTGATGTGATAGAAATTTGTAAACCATTTGGCCACTTTTCTGTCATTCACAACCAATGTATGCCCTTATATTTTTGACTGAAAGTGCCAGTTGGATACATTTGCCGATAAGCTTCCACCATGTTGGCTATTTACTCACTGTATATGGAACTTTTGATACATAGTCACAACATATTCATAGGTGTGAATGCTCTTACTAAACAGATCCTAGTCATGGTTACCTGTTCCTGCCCAGCCCTCAGTTTAACACAGTTCACACAGGCCAGTATTTCAGTGCGTTTATGTTTTGTTTTGTTTTGTTTTTTGCACGGGACATTGTAGACTTTTTCTTAGCAGAGCACTTACTACCAAAGTTGCTTCTGTCCCATGTCGGCTGACACCAGAAATGAGCCCTCTCACAACCAGTCTGCAACATGCAGTGTGTTTACCCACAGTTTTATCTTTCACATTGGTTTTGCTTTACATTTAATAATCAATCCTGTGTAGTGAATATACTGCTCTAGTTTTTGAATTACTGAGTGAACAATACAAAGCACTTTTTCATTGAGATCTGTTGTTTTTCTGTGAAGCCGTCTTCAGTACGGGTGGACTTGTTTGCCTACAGGAGAAGAGTTTGGGGGAAATTAGGTGATAGAATCTTTAAAAGCCCATTACGGCAATATTATTCAAATCAAACAGATATTCTTTCTCAGTAGGTTTGTTAAACTGCAGTTTCCTTCATATGGGTATTTCACAGTTTGTCAATTCACATACGAAGTGAAGAATGAGCGATTCGAACAGAAACTCTGCAGTCTCTTTTTTTGTTTTCTTGTTGTTTGTCGTATCAGCACTCTTAAATCCAGGACTGTTTTCACTTCACTCTCAATTCAATTAATTCAGAAAAATAGTTCCTCCCTTAAGGGAAAAAAACTGAAATAGAAATTAAAGAGAAGCAGGGGAATATTTGGAGCTCGTCCTGGTTATGTTTTGTTGAACGGTTGAATTGAAAGTGGACTGACAATAGTCCTGCTCTTCATTATTCTGTTTTGGGGAAGACAGTCAGCTCCCCCTGTCCTGCCATGCAGGTCAGCCTTGATATGCACACTTAACCAGAGGAATGGTCGACTAGTTCTTTTTTCAGATGAGGAATATCAAACTGAGACCTCATGGAAATTGACCATCAATTATTTAATAAAGGTTCTCTAGTTTAAATGATGGAGACTGGAGTTGTGATCTGTCTGTCTCTCTCTCTCTCTGTGTGTGTGTGTGTGTGTGTGTGTGTGTGTGTGTGTGTGTGTGTGTGTGTGTGTGTGTGTGTGTGTGTGTGTGTGTGTGTGTGTGTGTGTGTGTGTGTGTGTGTGTGTGTGTGTGTGTGTGTGTGTGTGTGTGTGTGTGTGCGCGCGCATGCATATTGTTTATAAGGATAAAATTGCCATTTCGCCAAGGAATCTAAACTTAATAATAAAAAGAAAATGAAAAAATACATGTTTTTACCATTTCTTGCAAATGTATTTAAATCTATTGTTTCTTTTTTCCTGTAAATTACTTTTGGACATTTTATTTTGGTAAAACGGTAAAGGGCAGTAAATGGACTTCATGGTGAAGAAAAGATTCTCTGGTCTGATGAGTTAAAAATGCAACTCCTTGGCGAAAACTTCAAACTGTATGAAGAACACTGGAGTAGTGTTGAGAAACCATCTCTACAGTGACACATGGTGGTGGCAGCTTCATGCTGCAGGGACACTGGTCAGAATCATATACAGGATCAATGCAGCAAGATACAGAGGTCAATCACATCTACAATGCAGAGTTAAGATGAATACTTTTGTAAACGAGAGGTTTTTCTAAAAACCTTTTAATTTGTCACTAGTGTGCAGAAAGGAAAGGTGTCTCAATCTCTGAAGTCCAGACGGTCATGGTCCCAGGAAAATTAAGTGTCCTGACTTTGTTGATGTCCCCACTTTTCCTACAGTACCACCACATTTTCCTTCAGGATCATTTCTAATCTAGAAATCCCATAAATCTTCATCTGCTGCCAACAGGATTTTTAAAAATACTGGTTTATGGTTTTGAACAACTACAGGTTTTCCACCAGCAAATATTTCAGATATTGGGATCAATCCACATGCATTACCCATGAATGACACAGTGAAAAGATTATTTTGAGAAATGTACTTAAAGGAAAAACTGCCATCTTTCATTCAGATCTTTTATTCAGTTCTTACTTGAAGCACTATTGGCAGTGATGTGCTCGACTCTTCTTGAATACGAAGTAACAAGGTTTGCAAACCTCTGGGATTTGACATGATTGATTTGATTTCTCTGCTGATCCTCTCTCTGTCAGGTTGGATGGGAACCATCAGTGTCAGACATGTTCAGGTCAGTCCAGAGATGTTTGATTGGGCTCCAGTCGGGAATTGGGTGGGCCACTGCAGGATGTTGACAGACACTCCTGCGTCATCTTGGCTGTGTGCTTCGGGTCATTGTCCTGTTAGTAGGTGAACTTCTGGTTCATTCTGAGGTGCTGAGTGTTCTGCACCATGTATCAGTAAAGTCTGTATTATGCTGCATTCAGATTTCCCTCTACCCTGAGCTGTCTCTCTCCATGCTGCTGAAAATAAAACCAGAATGAAGCTGCCACCATCAGACTTCACCGGTTTCCTTCTGAGAATTTAGTTTCTCACATACTATGAAGGTCATGCAGATGCTTTTGTGCCTTTACATAGGAGATGCTTCCATCTGGTCACTCTGTCCCCACAACCAATTCCAGATCAGTGAGATGCTGCAGTATTTCCCCTCTGGTAGTTCCCCCCCATCTCCAGGTCATACCTCTCACAAAGACCCTTCTCATCCGATGGCTCAGGTTTACATTCAGCCAGCTCCAGAAGAAACGTTTTTCCATTGAAGTCATTGGCCACTGAGCTTTTAAGAACGTTGAGTGTAGCAGGCGCCTGTGCCTCAACTGTCTCTGAGTTCTGCAGGCAGCTCCTATGACCTCGTGTCTTCTTGGTTTTTACTCTGAATATTCACTGTCAGCCATGAGACCTAAAATAGACCTTCCCATGTCCCATTAATCAGTTGGATTCACCAGAGGTCGACTCCAGTTAAGGTGTAGAAACATGTCAAAGACGATCAAGACTCATGGGAGGAAGTAGACCTCAATTCATACATACTTGTGTCAATGAGATATTTCTTTTTTCTTACATATCAAACACATTTTAAATATCTGAATATATTTATTGTTAATGTGAAATCCTATTTCTCCTCCTTAGGCATATTTTGTTTACTGCAGTCAGCTGGTAGGAGGTTCATGTCTTCTCAGAAACTTAACTGTGACTTTAAAGACTTTCTTAAGTCCCCCCCCTCCTCTAGTCTCTGATTGGTCCTCGAGTCTGACAGGTGCTCTGCTTTGTGTATGGACTACACTTCCACATCAATCACTTCCCAGGACATGATTGATCAATTTGCTCAGTGATGTCTCCTCTCCAGCTGTAGATAATATGAGGAGGCTCTCTAGCACTTTGGGAAATCTTCCTTTATCAGGAAACTTGTGTGAGGAATAATTTAAATGCTAATTATTTTTTGCCAGAGGCAGCTTTATTAATAAGGAGAGTGGGACGAGAATATTCTGTCTATAAAGTGTAAATTTAACATTTGTCAGGACTTTTGAGAACCAAAATTTACAGGAAGAACAACAAGATATCAAATGAATATTGTCCCATCAGTGTTTCTATGTTTTCATACTCAGAGGCTGCGTTCAATCACTTCACCAGTTATCTCTGATGAGACCCCTGTTCACATATAACATATATACTTTCCTCTACTTTATTTACGTATACGTTTTTAAATGGGAAAACCCAATTAACATAATTTAGTTCATCAGTTAATAGTAATCAGTAGTATGTGTCTTGGTACAAAGACCAATAGGCTTTCCAGTACAACAAAGTGCATGACAGGCTGACTGGGGCTATGTCGACATCTGCTGGTGGAGATCTGTAGTTGCCTCTGAAGCAGAGATTTTTCAGAACTTCCATCAAACACTGCTTTCTGTTGTGCACTGGAGGACGTGTATGATGCCCAATACATGAACCTGCAGCGCTGCACTGCTGGACAGAAGCTCATACAAGCAAATACATCAAATGTATATATAAAAGGAATTCTTAAGTGAACTGATTTCACTATGAGTGACTTCTCATTCTCAAACATTTAATAATACTTTTGTCCCCATGATTTAAATTCCAAAGCCTCAATCTGCCTCATTAATGATTTTTTTTGTGAATCATAGTGTTTGGTTGTTAACAGGGATTTTGTCAGTTAATCTAACCCTACCCAAATGATTCTGTCAACACAAACACACAACTCCACACACAATGCTGGTTAGTGATTGATTATCAATCACTACTGTTTGTATTCATAAGGAAAGTGCAAAACATGGAATTATACAGATTATTCAGAGACTCTGATGCATTACATTAAATTGAAAGGCAGATATGTTCATTATAAGTTAACATTAGAACTAATAAAGTCATTCAATTGTGCAATAAAAAGTGTTGGCAGAGAAAAAGGCAGAGGAACAGTAAGCAAGCTATACAAATACAAAAAGGCGCAAAACTTGTCTCCTTTGAAATTGGATACAAAGGTTTATACAAACAACTAAGTGGTAAAAATAAGCTAAAAATCCACAGACGTGCTTTGTTTTAGGAAGTGTTTGTTAGTCATTTGCCCAGAGCTTTGTCCAGGTTGGTCCTTATCGCATCCAGGAAGTCTGATGTGTTGACGTAATGTTCATTCAGCTTGCAGCTGCAAAATCATAGAGCAGGGGGTTAGATCAATAATAAATATAAGGATATCAAATGTAGAAGTTTGTTCTTCATGAGAGAGTGTCACAGACAGTACAAAAAACACAGTTTGCTAGAGTGAGGGATTTGAATATGTAAACTCACTTGGCCAAGCCATGGATGCAGCCTGCAAGGTCCTTGGTCATCAAACCACTTTCCACAGTTTCCACGCAGACTTTTTCTAACGTCTGGGAGAATCTGAAGAGTGACGATGCAGAGCGACAGATCAGTGTGTTGTAAAATAATAAGTACCGAGTGTGTAACAAACATTGTGTGACGGTAACTAATCAGAAAACACACCTCATCAAATCAGGGTTTCCATCCAGTTTGCCCCTGTGCTCCAGTCCCCTGGTCCAAGCGAAGACACTGGCAATGGGGTTGGTGCTGGTTGGTCTTCCCTGCAGAGCAACGGTTAATGTAAGTTACTGGAAATTCAACATATGAAGTGACTGCTTTGCATTCAGGTCTGTTGATGTCACAATGGATGGAGACAATTGTATCTCTGCCTGTTTTTTACCATGGATTTTTTAGATGGACTTTGTGTGTAAAATGGTGAGTCTAAGAACCGGTTCAGACCTGGTGTTAACATCTGTCCTGAGTGAACTGAGCGGTCAGTGCTAACTGCTCAGCACCTTCGTGCATCCACCATGCATGATACTTTTCTTAAATGGGTAAAATCTTTCTTAATAGTAAATCTGCACCACAGATGGTTCCCATCCAACCTGACAGCAGATCAGCCCCTTCGGACTCCTCTTTCTCTCCCCCTCAGTCTCCCTCCCTCGCTTGTTTGTGCCGTATCACAGAAACACACAGAAACACAGCAACTTTGGAAACATCTGTAAACTAAGACTGGGTAAAAACAACATCATGTGGTCTTCGTAAACACAAAATGACGTACGTGTGTATTTGCGTGTGTTCACGTTAGCCAGCAAGCCATTGTTAGCAAACACAGTTCCTAATAACGCATTACGCAGCATTTCACACAAACTAACGTAGTAAGACGTCGACTGACAGTAACTGAACAGTACTATGTGTACGACAAATTTAATGACAGAATTGCTACGGCTTTCACTAGTGTTAATATACAGAGGAGCCATCTTGGATTCCGAAGTTGGGGGTGGTGAGGAGCCTCCGACCTTCCGAGTCGAAATTCTGACTAGAGGGGGCGTTCCAGTTGTATTCCAGGTCTGAGCTAAGGGACGTGCAGTATAACCTGATAATTACCAACACTAGGGAAAAAGCTCTGCTGAAAATATAACAAAGTGATTTATTATAACTTTCATTTCTTAACACTCTGTAAACATCTAATCAAACTTTGTTAAATATAGTTAGGACGCATTTGACTAAAGCCTTTGTCCTCAAACTAATCTTAACCTTAAATCTGACACCAAATCTAAGCTCTGGATGAATCCACTGACAAACTGGCTCAGGTCAAAGTGTGCAAACATTTCCTCATTCCCAAATCTGTTCCAACAGATGGTACAACAATGCACATGTGTACACACACAAGTAAAACTCCAGGCAGAGCGACCTGATCAGGCTTACCCTCTGGTGTTCACGGTAGTGCCTGGTGACGGTGCCGTGTGCAGCCTCTGCCTCGATGGTCTTACCGTCAGGACATACGAGCACTGATGCCATGAGACCCAGAGACCCAAAGCCTGACACCACACACAACAAACATGCTATTAGAGGGGCATCCACTCACTAAAACAAGACATGAGATGTAGATTTAATATTAATAATCTGACATTAACATAACAGCAGTTCATTCAAGTTAAAGTGAACTTACCCTGAGCCAGAATGTCGGACTGCACGTCTCCGTCGTAATTCTTACAGGCCCAAACGAAGCCTCCGGACGACTTCAGAACCTGAGCCACCATGTCATCGATGAGGCGGTGCTCGTACCAGATCTTCAGCTTGTCAAACTCGGGCTTATAATTCCTGAAGGACACGGAACAATAAAACACTTGATAGAGGCAGTTAAATTCAGTGGTTGTTAAAATACCTATTATAATAAAACTAGAGACAGAGCGCTGTTTGTTGTGGCTTTTCCACACAACACTGTTTACCAGCCTGATGAATAAAGTTATCTTTGAGCGATTTGATAAAGCCGCCATGTGCACAAGTTCAGCTGGTTTGTTGATGTCTTACCTCTCAAAGATGTCCTGGAAGATGTCTTTGAAGCGGCCGTCGTAGGCCTTCAGGATGGTGTTTTTGGTGCTCAAGTACAGAGGCCACCTCTTCTGGATGGCATACTGGAAGCAGCTGTGAGCGAATCCAGTGATGGACTGAGAAACATGAAACATGATCACTTCACAGAACACTCAAAATAAACTTGTCAAATGTCTGTTTTACACAAATTGTCATGAAGCTAAAAGCTAGCGTCAGTTAAATGAAATGTAAGGTAATGTAATGAAAGAGATACTGCAAACTTAAATGTGTTTTAGAGCTGTAAACTAAATCATATGACTGATGTTTGATGAAGCACATTAATTGGTTTTAAACATTACATTTATTATCAAATTTATGTAAAAGAAAATTCAGCCCCCCGCCACTCATTATCAAATCTATATTGAAACCCCTAAACCATCACATCATCTACCAATCAGAGACGTCCCCCAACCTCTCCTGCCCCTCGGCTGGTTCCCACACACCTTTTGAACTGCTGGCTGTGAAGCTACACACTAGTTGTCTATGAAATAGACAAAAGTAAATATATCTAGGACCAAACTCGCTCTTACCTCATCAGTGTTGTACATTCCCATCCCGCAGCCCCCGGCAGGAAAGTCGTACACCTCCCACTCCCTCGGCTTGCTTCCATCAGCTGGAGAAAACACCATCTTGAACTTGCCTGGCTTGTCAACAACGAAGTCTGTGGCTCTGTACTGAGAAATTCAAAATCACACCCAGTATGTGAGATGGTTCTATTGACAGCTTCAATGCCTGTTCTGAAAGAAGTGAAATCACATTTGCATTTTTTCTTTCTTTATATTACCTGATCGCCAAAAGCATGTCTGCCGATCGTTATGGGCAGCGTCCAACCAGGAACAAGACGGGGAATATTTCGACAGAGGATTGGTTCACGGAAAACTGTGCCGCCCAAGATGTTCCTGATGGTTCCATTTGGACTCTTCCACATCTTCTTGAGCTTAAACTCTGAAAAAATATAGATATTACAAGCTTAGTTCCAAGCATTTCTACTGGTTGAAAAAGAAGAGTGTCTTAATGCCAAACATCTAGAAAAGGCTAGAAACTGTCTGATTGAGCACAGAGTGTCACTCACCCTCAACCCTGGCCTCATCGGGAGTGATGGTGGCACACTTGACGGCCACGTTGTATTTCTGAGTTGCCAGTGCAGAGTCTATGGTGACCTGGTCATCAGTCTGGTCTCGGTAGGGCAGACCCAGGTCAAAGTACTTCAGCTCCACATCCACGTTTGGCAGGATGAGCTGTATAAGCACAAGATTCTGATGTGTTATTTGTCTAAGGACAACACACAAACACCCACGCACACACACACCTGCAGGGGAAAAAATATCTTGCTTTATTGAGATCCTGTTTCTCTTTATGTATTTTCTTCATTCTGGCAGCGAGAAACATGTTTCCAATGTTAAGCATGTTTGTTTCGAGGTTTGTGCTGTAACTTCTATTATTGAAATCTTTCATGGTTGATTTTATATTAAAATGAATGGGATCCAATGCGAGTACAGCCTCAACGTTCTTCAAAACCTACTTGCCTTACAAAGCCGACTCATCTGACATGCAGCTGCAGACGTAATTTAAGCTTCAAAGCACTTTGATCTGTCAATGTTTGACTCTGTGTGTGTGGCAAAATGTTGAGTTTAGGAGATATTTGCCTCTAAAGTCAAGGGTTTTACAGCTTTTAGAAATGTCATCAGTGTGTCATGTGACCGCCTATAGAGTGTGGAGCAGTACCTTTTAGGAGACTGGATAACTGCTCCTGAGTGCACACATTTATCTCAATAAGAACATGATTGGTATCAAGTTTTAGCCCTTCCTCATGTTCTAAGGCTTTCTACCTTCTCTTTGATGAACTCCCATATGATGCGAGTCATCTCGTCTCCGTCCATCTCCACCACCGGCTGCGCCACCTTGATGCGCTTTGTTGCATCTGAAAAGATTCAGTCGTATTAACTTACACAGTTTACAGCAGCAGAGGGTGAAGATACAGGGAAAATCTGTCACAGTTTAACTACTTAATATACATGTATCTGAACACCAATTGTCATACAGTCATAATTTACATGTTTTCATTACAAATTAGACTACAGAAAATAATATTAGAATGTAAAAATTACATAGTAATAATAATACATTTTACTTCATGGTACTTCTCTAAACACCCATGGACACTTTACAATACATCAAACACAGGAATAATTAAAGTAGATGTATGTTATTAGTCACATTACAGAGCTACCAACTCCATATTCTAGTATAGTGGATTTCCTTGCTTAAGGAGATTATACTTGCTGGCACTTTACTTGTTTTTAAATCATTGCTTGAAACATATTTAGCATTAAAACCTTTTCATGAACTGATTCTAACTGGTTTTAACAGATCAAGTTTGTTTTGAATATTCTTTTGTTATCTTTCTTATTTGTTGTTGTTGTCTTGTTTTGTCCTGTGTTGTTTTGTGAACTCTGCACAGACAGAGTTCAGTGCTGACACAGACTGTCTGCCACACACTGACCTTGATTATATGAGAGCTGTGATACCAGTTATTACCTGTGATACCAGTTATTACCTGTCACACCTTTTACTGTACTGACAACACGTGGACACCCAGACCGACTGATACTGATACTATTAGAACTTCACTGGGTAACTTTGTGAAGTAAAACATGTAAGGAGTTACCGATGTAGAGTAACTTATTACATGTTAATAACTTTGTGGTAATAACAGTAGATTACATCAACGCCTCCTCTCTCACATCTTCTATCTACCCTCTATCTTTCTAAGGCTGCTGTGGCTGAGTTGTGTCCGACTTACAGTTCCTGCGCTGCGGTCTGTGGAGGCGGGCGGCGGCCGGGGACACCGCCGCGGGGTTTAGAGACAGTCCGGCGGCAGCGCCTCGGGACGCGGTGGTCAGAGCCTTCAGGAAACCCGCCATGTTCACCGGGGCTGGTTCGTTTATGAATGAAGCCGTGGACCGACCGGAAGAGCCCGCTTACCTGGTGACGCTGCACCCGCTCACCAATGGACACCTCACACGTCAGCACCAGAACCAGGCAGGCTTCGCTCTGATTGGTCAGCGAAGCCGGTTCCGGGCCAATCAGAGGGAAGTTAAGGTGAGTTCAGGTTCACTTCAACATTTGGTTTCTTCCTGATTCTCTCACGTTGTCTGCTCCACTATTTCACTATATAATAATATAAAATAATATAATAATTACAACTTTATTTCCACTTTAAGTGCTTTACATACAATATATAGATGAAAATAAAAGCATGTTAGAACGTAATTCATAATAACAATGTGAATTGAATAAAAAAAAAACTGCATAAAAACAGAAAAGAAAGAAAATTCTGAAAAGAAATTAAGAGGGCAGGAGTGCGAGAAATATTTTGAGTTTTCTTTAAAAGATATTCACTGAACTAGCTTCTTTGATGTCTAGCGTCAGTCTATTCCACAACTCTGGAGCGTGATATACAATAGCTGCATCCCCGATTTTCCTTCGCATTTCTTGTATGAAAGGTGCTATACAAATAATATACTTTTTTTATATAGCACTTTTCTTAACAACAATACAAAGTGCTTTACAGGGAGGAACAGTGACAATAAAACGATTAACAAGAACAGAGAAAATAGATAGAATTATGTAAATAAATAAATAGTTATGTACCTCTAAAAGGTCATTCATTGAGTGAAATATCTCCAGACATGTTTTAAGGCTCATCAAATTCTCTCCTTTGCATTATTTGTGGCTCAAAATGTGATAAAGATAAATAGAGCTAGCTTGATATTATTACTCCCTCAGTGAAAAATGTAGAGTCTAACTAGACAAATAATTTTGATTTCAAAGGTTAAATTGCTAGAACAAGATGTCTTCTATATTTAATTGATGAACTCCATTCTCAATGTACATATGTGAAAGTTGCTTGTTGGACACCTGACTGTCTTTCATAACTGTACCTGCATGTGATTGCCTGATTTCTAAGAGGAACACAGATGAATGTGAACAGATTTATTGCACCAAACTCTGAACTTACACAAAACATTTTTGAGTGAAGGTGGGGGCTTTGAAAATCCCAACTGAGAAACTAAACACATGAGTACATTGAATAATAGCTTGACTTATTTAAATGTTGATGTTTAAACTTGACTTTTGTTCTCATTGAAAACAATTAAAACACATGTTTCGGAGCTTTTATCAAGGGTGCAGATACTTGTTTTTTTTTGTATCTGCATTGCTGCACATGCTCTAAATATTAGTATTGGATTTATACTTTACATGCAACCTGTTTTAATGTTATTTTTATATGTATCACTTTAGTTCTTTATATGGGAAAATATGTTGATAATCAAGGCCTGACAATAGTGCTGTAATATGTAATTAATCTAAGAGAGCGGAAATCAACCAAGGCCAAGGAAAGTTAATAATCAAACATGTGTTCTTATTGAAATTTGTATCGCATCAATCTGAACTGATATTGCAGGAAATACGACAAATGTAGAAAATCCAAATCATGATCTGGCAAGGTTAAGAATTTCTTTAAACAGTTCAAATCTTATAACTTCCCATACAATTTTATTGAACTGTTTTGACATGTTCTAAATACAACAATCAGACAATACACAAATGGGGACTGAAAACTTTATATTTTTGGTGGTGGAAAAAATTATCTGTAATAGTATCACTTAAAAATTATGAAACCAATTCAATCAGTAACTAGAGGGTGGCACATACGCTAACAGACAAATTAAAGCAGTAAACTTTCAAGTAGGAAAAGAAACAAGCGCATATGACTTCTTAAGGCACTTTGTCAGAGACAGACCAGGATGTGAGGGAGATGGAGCTCCTACAATGTAACAACAGCAACAATTCTATACAGATAAATTAATAACAGACCAAATACAGACAATAAAACAAAAAAAAAACTAACATTCCAAAACAAACAACAATTCTTTGGTCTCTAACAATGTTCCACCGCTTTCTAATTGATGGGATGATAGAATGGAAATCCTGGTTACTAACTTTTCCTCTAAATCAAAACACACTACTCCTGTAAAATATAGTAAGAACATCTGTGCAAGGTTGAAGGATGTCAGACTCAAACACAAGTGTTTGAAAGTGGTGTTTCTTTTTAACACAACCATTTCAGAACTAAACAACATGGACATGAGGAAGGCACAATTCACGATTTCACTGGGTAAACAGTCAGAAACAGGTAAACTTCTTGAACTATCCCTTTAACAAAGGGTTTGCTGAAACTACAAGAAGATGTACGCAAATTCCCAGATGCACTTCTATATTCACACTGCAGAGTTTACAAGACGACAGATTCTAAGTGGCGGCGGCGACAGAGCCTTTCTTCTCATCGAAGAAGCTCCTCAGCAACAGGACTTGACCAATGCCGATGATGAACAGCAGGACGGTTTCTCCGATGGACCAGTAGGTCACTCGCTCCAGCAGGTGCTCTGCTCTCGTGCGGTCGTGCGCCTCTCTCAGCCTGTACCACGTCTGCGAGTCAGCCACCACCTTGAGGACCTCATGGATGGAGACGCAAGACGACTCCATCTGAAAGTCCAAATGCCATCACAGATTAATCGAGAGCGTGGAAATGACCTGGGTCACACATAGGCAAACACTGATATATATTCTCAAAGCTGCTCCTGAACAGCTGGTATGTAGTCGTCAGATTTGGTTATCATGTGACTTAAGAAACATAAATATTAAAAAGGTCCAGTGAGTAAGATTTCGGTGAAAGGGATCTATTGGCAGAAATTTTATATAAAATAATCCCAGCGATGTTTTCACTAGTGTTTGATCATCGATATCATCTAAGTTGTACTAATTGTGGTTTTCTTTACCCTAGAATGGGCCCTTTGTATTTAAATACTTTATATTTACATCGGGAGTGGGTCCTCTCTACGGAGGCCACCATGTTTTTCACAGTCGTCCAAACTGGACAAACAAACCTTTTGAGTTTTTATGACAACTGAAGGTACCACAGGTTCTCTTTCATATTTGGAAGGGGAGGGTGAGGTGAAGGGTATTCAGCTGCAACATGCAACTTCACCACTAGATGTCACTAAATTCTACACACTGAACCTTTAAGTCATTTCTCCTTACTCACACACTGCAGCAGTAAAGAGCCAGTCATAGTCTGGCCCTCTGACTATTTCCACTGCAGCAAACAGACAGAGTGTGAACACCATGTCCCTGTGTAATCCAGGCTCCTCAGACATACCTGGGTCAGCGCTGAGTTTCTGTTCAT
Organism: Hippoglossus stenolepis; assembly: GCF_022539355.2. NCBI lineage: Eukaryota > Metazoa > Chordata > Actinopteri > Pleuronectiformes > Pleuronectidae > Hippoglossus > Hippoglossus stenolepis. The sequence continues at coordinate 20,715,248 of NC_061483.1, read as the reverse complement.
GTTCGGCATGAGAGGCTCCTCGTCTCCGTGGCGGAAATCCACGTACACCGTCTTGTAGGTAAAAGAGGAGAACTCATTGCTGAAGCAGACCTTGTAGACTCCCTTCATGGCTGTGGTGTGAGAGAAGCTGTCGTACTGCTTCTTCTTTTCATTGTACAACACGTTGTTCTGAGGGTCGGTGACGAAGCAGTCCACATCATAGTTGCCCCCTGCAATGACCTCAAAGAAGAGAAAGGCACAAAACACACATTAGAAACACACGCATGTATGACAGGTCATATGCATGGCAAGATACTGTTGTTTTGAAGTAACATATGGAGGACTGCGCAGTGCTGCACTGACTGAAACTGGCTGTGCAACAGACCAGTCAGGTAAGTGTGGGTAGAATAGAATAGAATAGGATACAAATGTTACAATATATAAAAAATAGACAAGTAACAAGATTTTATACATAGTGAAGCTGGTAAAATAGTGCATGGTGATAAAATATTAAATAGTAAAAGAGATTAAACAGTATTGCATGTTAAAATTCTCAGGTGAAGACGGTTTTCAAGTAAGAAAACATTTACATAAAAATATACTTTTAGTTTAATTGTGGTAAATTAAGCTGCAGGTAAATGAACTAATGTCAGAAATGGGTACATCACTGAAAGCAGACGCATTTTGAAAGCATGTAAAACACTACAACTATAGATTGTTTTTCATTTACAAGAACAGGAAACAACAAACACATGTCAGGAGGATAACAGCTCTGTTGGTGGGGCAGCCTCCTCTCTCTCTCACGGTAACTTACCTGGAAGTCTATGTCAAACTTCACGTCTTTCTCCAGCTCTTCGTAGAAACACTGCTTGTCGTTGTCAGGCAGCTCAAACGTCAGCTCGGTGGCGAACACCACGAACACATGGAGCAGAACACAGCTCAGACCCAGGGTCAGCATGGTGACAGCACCGGGCAGAGAGCGCACAGCAGCGGGGAGAGAAGAGCGCAGAGCACCGGGGACAGAGAGCACAGAGCACCGGGGACAGAGAGAACAGAACACCGGGGACAGAGAGCACAGAGCACCGGGGACAGGACACACAGAACTGGGGAAAGAGAGCGCTCAGAGCCGCGGACAGAACGCACCGAACCGGGGGCGGGGAGCACTCAGAGCCGGGGAAAGAGAGGACTCAGAGCCGGGGACAGAACACACAGAGCCGGGGACAGAGATAAACAGAGTACAAAGAGCCGGGGCTAGAAAGCACAGAGCCGGGGACACCGAGTACAAAGAGCCGGGCTAGAAAGCACAGAGCCGGGGATAGAGAGCTCTCAGGACCGGGGAGACTCACCCAGCGCCACTGTTTTTTTTTCTCTGACGTGGCACGAGCTCGAAACACTTCCGGTGCAGGTTTGTTTACTTTAGAAATAGTCGAACATTTTGCGGCTGTTACCAAAAGAGAAGAGGAAACACTTTAATATGAGATCAAAAATACCTTAAAACCAGTGAAAGCCACGAATAAGCGACATATTACCGTGATACTTCGACATTTTGGTCAAAACCAACCACAGTGGGTCTAAACCTTTTTATATACAGGGTCTAAACCTGTCTGAACCACTGGCTGCCAGTCAAACATTATGATAATACGACCCTCCGTGGTATTGCACTTTAAAGCACTTTCGCATCGGCTTCACTTTTTTTAGACCCGGAAGCTACTTCCCTTTTTTTTTATCTACACTCTATGTTTCAAACTGTAATATTTTTAAGTTTGTCACTAATGAAGTGAAACAAGTCCAAGCAAACAATAATTCAAATGGCCACCTATATGTTATGTATTTTAAGTGTCCAGATAATGTAAAAAGTCCTACTTATTGTAATCTTTTATATGATCCGTTACTGTACAATTGTTATTGATGCACTGATATGTACAAAGAATTGTGATGTCATGACCGGAATTTAAGTACTAAACGGAATTTTAATTAGATAGATCAAATGAATGGATTAAAAAATATAGTAGAAATTACAAGTAGCCGAGATATAAATGATAAAAAATAGACCTAAAGAACTGGAGTAACCGTAGTTTCAAATACTCTCAGGCGAATTCGGTTTTATAATAATAATAAAAAAACAATAATAATTGTTATTATTATTATTGCTGTTATTAATATAATAAAACCCCACCAAATAAACCAGTGTATGTGGGATTTATTTGTTTTGTCATTATTTGTCATTGAGCTGCTTCTATTGACCTGGATGTTGTCTTTTTACTAGGCTCCTGTATAGTCTCCTCTGTTCTTCTTGGGGCTGCAAAATATTATCAAACCTGTGTCAGAGAACCTGACATTGACTCACGATACCAAAATACATCTTCACTGTCTGCAGAAGCAAAACACATCAGCAGAGCAGCCATTATGTGCCGTTTCTTACGTCAGTTGCTATGACAACTACGCCGATAAACAAGAGTCTTATTCTGAAAGTCCCCCACCGGTGCCCGCGTCACTTCCCCTCTGTTGTGATGTAAAGTACTCAGCGGCTAAGCAGCTCGAGAGAAACGCCAGGTCAGAGTGAACCGGTTTTATAGAAAGTTTCCTGTGTGTAGTGAAGCTGGTTGTAACTGACAGGCTGAAACATGCAGAACTACAGAGAGGCCGTGAAGGACTTTGCGGAGAACCACAAGTTCGGTCTCACGTTTGCTGTCATCGCAGGTAAGAGGAATGTTTCATTTTAAGAGGGTGTGTTCTGTGTGAGGGGGCTTTGTATGTTTCCACATTTTCTTAGATGTCACTGCTAGATAAGTAAACTATTTCTGCCGAGAATGTTCACCTGGTGGATAAAAACTAACCAAACCACCACACAGGACCTCTACACGTGTAGGAAGAAGGCCAACCGGATCATTAAAGACCCCTATCACCCCAGCCATAAACTGTTCTGCCTGCTGCCATCTGGCCGAGCATTGCTAGAAGAGAGCCTGTGACCCAAGCGTTTCATTGCCAGCGACTGCTAAATGTAACTGGTGTGCACATGACCATAAACTCTGGAATCTTGAATCACAGACAGAGACTGTGTCTGATTCATGTCAAATGAGTTCTGTTATGACAGAGGACCTCAATACTGCTGTCACATCTGTTTATGGAAAGGAAGAAGTGAAGTTTCATGTGGGAAAAGTTTCAAATGAACCACAATGAGACGACTAGAGATGTTACGCTACATGTGATGTCAGTGTTAAAGTATTGTTAACAGTGTCATTAACATCTGTTTTCTTCCAGCTGCTGGCGCGCTGACCTTCCGAAGATGGATGGCTGGCAGAGTTTGCCGTAGCAAGGTCAGGCTGGATGGGAAAACAGTCCTGATCACAGGAGCCAACACTGGCATTGGGAAGGAGACGGCCCTGGACATGGCCCAGAGAGGTGAGACCTTCAGACGTGTTTATTCACTGTCTCAAAGTTCTCTTTGTCATTGGCCTTAAAGTGGCACTGAAATGTACAACAGCTGACTGATATCACGACCAATGCTTCAACACTAGCTCCACTATTACTAATTAAATCTTAACATGCACAATCTGATTTTTATTTTTCGTCAAGGGGCCAGAGTGATCCTCGCCTGCAGGGACATGACCAGAGCCCGCATCGCCGCCGATGAGATCCGGCAGAAAAGTGGCAACGGCAATGTGGTGGTAAAGAAGCTGGACCTGAACTCGCTGCAGTCCGTCAGAGACCTGGCCAAAGACGTCGAGGAGAGTGAGGAACACTTGGACATCCTCATCAACAATGCAGGTATTTCCCATCTGTCACTGCAGGATCAATGTCAAAGTAAAGATGATCAACATGCAGAGATGCAGATGAGATATTCCTTACGCCGATGATCACTTTGGCTGTTGGAAGTTGCAGAGCAGATGTGCATTAATGTAAACATCTTTCTTAATAAATTATGTTTAGTGTCTTATTCCAATTTCTTTATATTTGCTTGTATTAGTGTTGTCTTTTTTATTTGTATTTGTATTACTTTGTGTGTGTGAGTGTGTTTATTTGTTTTATCCTGCATGTGTTTTTGTTTTCTTTGAGGTATCATGATGTGTCCACAATGGAAGACCGAGGACGGCTTTGAAATGCAGTTTGGTGTCAACCACCTGGGTCATTTCCTCCTCACCAACAGTCTCCTCGACTTGCTGAAGAAGTCGGCTCCAAGTCGTGTTGTTATCGTCTCCAGCATGGCACACAAGAGAGGTGAAGGCACTATATTTATAGCTGGATAACATCATTGTTAAAATGCATCTGTAACGTTTTACTCTTGACAGATGAAACTCCTGTAGTTGTGTCTGATTTTCAGAGTCTAAATTGTGCATTGGCTTGTTTCTCGTAGGTCAGATACACTTTGATGACATTAACCTGGATAAAGACTATGAGCCTAAGAAGAGCTATGGCCAAAGTAAACTGGCCAATGTGCTCTTCTGCAGAGAGCTGGCTGCAAGACTGCAAGGTAGTGTATGATGCACACTACATCCTGTAAATAAAGTGTGGTTATAATGCAGGTTATTATCAACCAGATGATTTAAAGGAGGAATAAAGGAATCAAGAAGGAAAATCACAAATCCACATTGTCCCTCGCAAAGTTTCATGTATTGTAACTAACATGTGATCTGATGGATCCCTCTCATCAGGCACCGGCGTGACCGTGTACAGCCTTCACCCTGGGGTCATCCGCACAGAGCTAGGCCGCCACATTTTCCCCACCTTATCACTGTTGGTGAGGATCATAGCAAAGCCACTTATTATGCTGCTCAAAAGTCCCCGGGAAGGAGCGCAGACCACCATCTACTGCGCTGTGGACGAGAGCCTGGCCAATGTCAGCGGCCTCTACTACAGGCAAGTACATCCACAGGAAATCTCACCTGACTGCACACATCAATTTAATCAAGTTGAATCTCCACCTGGAAATATTTCTTTGTCTTTGAAAGTTCATTGTCTCTACGACAGATTTCCGTCACTTCTATTCCAGACAGGTCATGTATTTGATCAGTGTATTTATGAAAATTAGATTTGAACTTTAAAGGACAAAGAACCGAGAATCGTCTCACCGGAATAGAATCCATCTCTTTGTCATGATTTGTTGCTCATGTTTTTCATCTCATGTCACGCTGTGCACTTGTTATGTCAATAGGGGGCAGTAATTAGCAGTGAATTTACCAGAGACCAGAGTTAGTGGGCATCATAGATTGTATATAAAATGGATGTAGTCCTGGGTCTGGAAGTGAAGCCAATGAGGAAATGCCTGAAACTTGTATTATCTTAGATGGCCAGCAGAAGGCTGGATGCAAAAAGAAGTTTGTTTTTGAAAAAATTATCCTACTTCTCACTTGATTAGTTAACATTTTCAAAATCCTTTTTCATGTGTCCCGCGGAGAATTGGGTTAGGACCTTTTTCCCCAGTTTGCCTTTCACACATGCCTAACACAGCGGGGGGTTCTCTGCTCAGACGCGTTCACGACAACAACAAATAATCCGCAGGATTCAGGAGAGGGGTGGTGCAGCAGACAGCGGTAGGATGTAACGTATGGCTCCGAGATATTTATATTCTTTTTTTGGGGGGTTTAATTTTTGTGTCTGTCGTGTGTTAGACACATCATCACACCCCCCTCACTCACTTGCGGCTTCTGCAGACCATCAGATTCTGCTGACTATCTGCTCACTTAATACTAGGGGGGCCAGGCCAACATTCTAGAGTAACACAAAAGTAACACACAGCAGTGAGTGGATGTAATCAATCCAACTGAACTTGGTTTTATGCCTCATAAAAGATGTATTGCTAAAATGTCTGTCGATCTATTGGCAGTAAATCACTGACTTTTGGAGATCTTGTCCTCCTCTTTTATTTCTCCCACCGTACAGTGACTGTGCTCCCATAACGGCGGCGCCACAGGCCCTGGATGACGCCGCAGCCAAAAAGCTGTGGGACCTCAGTGCTTCTATGGTCGGTCTGGCGTAAACATCATCAGCCTGCCCTGCTTTTATGACCTACCAGCCATGTTTACATTAGTAAATTCATTTTACTATCTATTCTGCATTATAGGGCATTGCAATATCACTATGATTTGATGAGTATAAATTGCACACTTTATTTAATCTCCTTATTTACATTTATAATCCAGTATATATATTGAAATCATTTGTGGTGGTTTACAAAACAAGACTATACTTGTTTTTCTAATCTTGCATCTCAGCTGATTGTCTGCATTTGAATGAGCAATGCCTGTTAAACAGTTAGCTTCAAACATGTTTTGGATTGGAATGCTAAAATGGTCATTGCCAAACAAACCTTTTTTTGATCCATATGATCAGTGCTGCAGACTCCAGGAGACGTTCAATGCGTCAAACTACTGTGTTTATTAATGGCATTTAACAATAATTACCAACATACAGATGATTGTACAGTTTCTGTTACATCCTCACTCCAGAGACAGACACAAAACATGGAAAACAAAAGAATAATTTCCCGAAAAACTCAATTGTTAGGAGGATGAGAGCCTGTTTGTGTCCAGGTTTAAGAGGAAGACTTTGCTAGGAGGTGGAAGTGACCTCAGGTGGCAGCGGTGGTGAGAAGGTGGTTTTATCTCAGAGGAGAGAAGATCCTCCAAGTGTAGAGAGACAGTAGATCAAAGGGACTTACAGTGTGTGTGTTCTTCTTTATATACGGTGGATGCTGCTTGTTTTTGTATTTTTGGAGTTGGTTTTGAGGTGAGGAGTACATTATGTGCCTGTATTGACAAAGTGTACAACAGATTACAACACTATTGCAGTGCTCTTGAAATAAATGTCTGATTAAAAGAGATTTTCTTCTGGCTATTGTTATTGTTATTATTATTATTATTATTATTATTATCAATGATCGCAATATTATTGTCGTATTACATATATGGTACAAATACTGCAAATGAGAAATAATATCCAAAACATCTGATTGTTGGTAAGACCCACTTCCCCACATGCAGGAACAAACGGGTGACCCAGGCTTTTGTGAGCAGTTTATCAGAACAGCAGTAGATGTGTTGTAAAGGTTGAATTCAGCCCCATCTTGTCATTGATATAGGAAAACAGAGGGAGACAGTCTGCCAGAGCTCCTTATTGGAGGCTGTGTTATTTGTAAGAGTTTTCCCAGAGCTCTTTTAAGTGAAGCAACATGAAAATATAAATGGGTATAAGTTGAAATCACTCATGCATTAGAAATAGCAAAGTCTTATTAACATAATGCTTTCCCCTGGTAGCGCATGTGCCCGACATACAGAGGCCGAGCTCTCCTGCAGCGGCAGCCGGTTGGGATCTGACCTGGTCCTTTGCTGCATGTCCTCCCTGCTCTCTCACCTTTTCACACTCATCAATAAAGGTCAAACACCCAAAATATATCTTTAAAAATAAAATTATAAAAAAGAAATATATATACAGTATATATATGTGTGTGTGTGTTGGTTGGTTTAAAAACATATACATTGTACAGCACTTTTCAAAATGCAGGAGATAATGGATGAAACATCGAATTGAAAGATATTTTATTGAAAAAAGACAGTTAAGTGTGAGATATATATTCTCTTTGAAGAAAAATGTCAAAGGTTCATGTTTATTGGTTTTAAAACTGTTAGTCTCTTGGTGTGCATGAAATTCACTCACCTAAATTGTGTGTTCCAGCTGGTCCTCGGTGTACAGTGAATGGATTATATTAGTCATGCTGCATCATGTCAGGCTGTCAGTTCACTTTGACTCAGCTGGTTTCTCAACTGTCAAACCAGGTTGTGCCCTTTTTGGTGAAATGCATCCTTTTGCCTGAAGTTGCACCTGAAAAAGAAAGCTGTAATCTTGCTTTCTGACATATGTCTGCTAAATATGACTTTTAACCAGGTGTGTTTACAGCTGCCTGAAGGAAATGAATGTTTTTCTTGCATTTTATGAAACAGAATATGACATTTTAAAGTTATAATTAACTTCAGTCCTTGGATTTAAACTTAATTTGTCTAGAGCTGAATCACCGTTTAGATAAAGTAATTATAGACAAATCATTCTAATGTTCTAATATAAACTAAACATTTGAGCAGTAAATTTCTATCTGCAACTAAAAAAGCTCACATTCTTCAATAGCTCATTAACATCTTTAAAAAGCAATGAATCACAGTTCTACTCAATCATTCAGAAAGAATTAATGCCTTAAAAGTAAACAACTGATAACAGTAATCAACATGTTCACAAATTGAAGAGTGAATGACAGAATAACGCCAGAGGCTCTGTCTCTGCAGTATCTGTAGGTAATGTCATCCACATGCCCTTATCAGTTCTCCGTCCAACGGATACACAATCTATAGCTGGGCTGGAAAAGTGATAAGGAGATGTGAGCGACCACAGAACCACAGCAACTTTTTCATCTCTGTCCAGCTGTGACGAAGGACCTGTTGGTGCATTAAAAAGTCTCCAGTGAGGGCTGTGAGAATCTGCCATCCTCTTCTTCAAAGTCCTGGCCCTGAGAGCTGAGTTCCAGAGGTCGGAGCAGATGAGGTCTGTTGTTCCATTTCCATCATTCAGCCCCAGCAAAGGTGAATCTGTCAGAAGCAGAGAAAGTTCCTGTCAGTCTCTTTCTACCATCTCTGCAGGCTGAAAACCACCCGGATCTGGACACAGCGAGGAACTAGTTAAGCTGTAACTGGTCAGAGTGGGCTCCTGCAGCGGTGGCCCTTCGCTGATGACTGCTGACAACCTTTGGAGACACACCCCATTGATGAGTTTTATTTCACTGCGGCCCCGCCTCGCTCGGAGGGACTTCACAGCTGCCATTGGTTCGTGCTCTGAACTCGCCATACCTGCCCCCTGGGCTCCCGTGGACCGGAGCCAAATAGTTCCTTCAGCTGTCAATCACGAGGAGATCAGCCAGTGGGATGAGAGAGGCCAGGCTTGGCGGGTGTGTCTCCCCCCCCCCCACAGGTGTGGCTGAGAAGCACATTCCAATATGTACATACCTGTCAGCTCCTCCGGTATTCAGCTGCCCCTAGAAAGTGAGACCTCTGTTGACCAATCGCTCTGCCCTTTCCTCCTCTCGGGGCCCACGGAGAGGGAGAAGGAAATATCTCCTGTTTCTCTGCACAAATAAGCAATTTTCTACCCCTATCTCATATCTCATGAGCGAAACACTTGGATGCCACTGCACAAACGACGACATGAGAAAACAAACATTTCACCTATAAGGGACTGTATAGGACAGGAAAGGCTTGCTTTGTGCCTCGAAGGCTGTTTGGGGAGTAAACACATGCGAGTTACCATAAGCAACGTTTCACAAGCAGCTATTCGAGTGTGAAACTATGTGAACGCACTATGGTGATTAAAGGCAGCTCTGTGTGTACAAATTGTAAATTGAGTATTCAGGAAACGCACACTGCCACGCTTCTCTTTACACACCCTGTTATGTGGAGTCGTCGTTGGTGTACAGGTGCAGGCAGCGGCATGTGCTCCCCCCCACGATCCTGCAAACAACATCTGTGCCTGTCTTCCTCGTGCTGGAGGCCACGAAGCCTCAGCAAGGACCTGTGTGAAGTGGAGAATACCCAAGTCCATTTTCTTTTGGTCTTCATCTGTCTGTCCCCCTCCTTTAAACCTCTGTCTCTTGTGATGGATTCCTCTGTCTCCGTGTCCCACTTCCTCTCTGTCCAGCTCAGAGTACAGACGTGAACAGTGGGCGCCTCGGGCAGGTGTGGGAATGCAGGTTTGCAGCATTCATGGGCCCAGAGCAGAGCAGAGCAGGGCCCATGCCGTGATTACCGCTGAACGAGTCTGTGCATGTGTGGAGCTGAATCAGAGCAGCCGCAGTGACTAAGCTTCTCTGTGTCGCCAGTTATTCACCCACAGAACAGATCAGGCTCTTATCAAACCACTGATGTATGTTTCATGAGCCACTTCTTACATTCTTCAAGTCAGAAAGAGGTTTGTCCACGTTCATCTTCACTCCGATATAATCATGTTCAATGTAAGGTGCTTTTAATATGGACTTTGTAGCATCAAAACAACAAAAGAAGCGACTCCCATAATATTTTTCTCCAGATAGTCATGCTAAGTCTAAGTGATACAGGAGTTTGATAACAAAGCATCTTGAATGTGAAATACGCACAGTGAAGTTTTGGTGTCCCAGAGGAAGAATCACACACAGTTGTCAATGATGGTCAATAAATTCAAAAAAGTTCATAGGTTAAAACTATCACTAGTGCTGTTGTTAACACTGTGTCTGAAACTATATATGAAAAATCAACATGAGGAGAAGCCAGAAACCAGTGAACCACCCCATCACATCCCCAATTAGTGACAGAATGAACTTCATTACATGTATGTTACATTACAGCGTTACATTTAGTTTAATAAAATCTAACAATGTTTCATGTTGCCTTCCATCCTTTTACATCATGTGGCAAATTAAGCAGTGTGAATTTTGGTCAGTACCCTGAATTTATTTGCATTGCAGAGAAAAGTGTGAAGGGTCCACAAAACACTTTTGGAGTTGAGGGGTAAACAGTGTTGCAGCCAAATCCAATACAATTGCAGTAAATGGTGACCAATTCTTCAATTCCTCCATGCTGCTCCTGTCGTGTAAGCCAAATGGCCTACAAGCCCTGACATTCACATTTGACTTGAAACAACATAATTTACACCGTGTTTTTAGTCTAAATGTCCTCTGATATCTTCCTCTGGAGCCGCGCTCGTGCTTGGATCACCGTGGACATTTAGGCATTTTATGGTTTTTTTCTGTCGTTTTTTTTTACTCAAGATTTACTTCAATGTATTGGATTTGGCTGCAACACTGTTTACCCCTCAAACTCCAAAACTCCACTTCAGTGAATTTTCATTATTGGGTGAACTATCCCTTTAATATAGACACCTATAGGGCCCAAACAATGATGAAGCAAAGATGGGTTAATTGACATTTGATTGATGTTCATAAAGTTAGTCTACACATGGACATTTTAAAAAAAAATTTATTATAACTAATGTTCATGTTTCTCATCCAGTAACTCATCCAGTAACTCATCCAAACACTTTTATAATACTTACATAATCTTCTGTTTTCATAAACCTATAAAAGAACCCTGTGAGCTTCTCGTGTGGTATTGAATAACTGCCCTCTGCTCTCATGACTGGTTGTTGTTGTTGTGGGATGAGAGACAGAGAGAGAGGACGGTTCAGGATCAGTGGGCGTCTGTAAGAATTCCTGGGACCGGACTGGGAGGAGGATTTTCTGATAGCTGTGAGGGACGTTCGGGCCCTGAGGCTGTGTTCTGTCGCTGGGGATAAAGACACTGTCAAGTGAACACACATAGACAACCGGGTGGTGCTGAGTCAGCTGTCCGCCCTGTTTAGCACATGCTGCGCTGCCTCAGACTCTTCACTGCACGGTTCCCACCAGCTCCTCAAGTCCGGAGTCATGGCTGCTCCATGAATACATTTCACCTCTATAGGCACAATTATTGCTTTACAAATTCAATGTTATTAAACTCAAGTTTTTGTTTTGGAATATGCTGTTAACTAATAAATGAGATGCCATGAATGGATGACGGTGCTTAAACATCTAATATTTCCACACTAGGCAAAAAACTTGTCAATATAGTTTACTTTCTGACTGAGCTTAGGTGTTGAAGTCAATGTCTCACCAAGGTAGTTAAATCTTTCTATATATAATTATTCATAGTAATCTTCCATGTGGGTTCATGCAGGCCTCTTCCGCATGGTTTGACTTTTTGCTCTTGATTCATTCTGACATCTTTGCAAATCACCGGGAGAGGAAGGGCCGCAGCCACCTCTGCCGCCATTGTTGTCGATTATTTTAGTTGAGCTGCTCTCATCAGTGTGAAAGTCTAGCGCTAACCAAACAGGCGTCGGCCTCTCTTTATCCAGTTCCGGGGGGTTTTGTGGGAACATCACTGCCCGGGGCCACTCATGTGGACCAGAGGAGATCTGCTAAAGCATCTTCTGTCCCTCACTGGGATTAGAGCCGACACATTCCCGGGCCCCTCCGCTCTGTCGCTCCCACCACTGCACTGATGGCCACGTGTGTGTGTGTGAAAACCTACGCGTAGATTCATACAACATCAGCTATACAACACTCAATACTAACATGTGATTGGTACAACTTAATTCATTCTGGAATTGTAATACAAAGATGACACAACTGTAGTATTTACACATATTTTCTAAAACTATGTTCTCTTACTTTTTCAAATCTCTGCTAGTAATCTAACTCTACTAGTACACATCCTGTCATATACATGAAACACACTGATTACATGTTCTACCTGTTACACACTGACATGTTCATGTAATATATCAATATGCTTTAGAAACTCTTCTGTATTTTTATACGCAAGCATCATTTATTTTACAGAGGACCAAACTGATGGTGGGTGATAAAATATTGTAAATGTGAGAATAGACTAATCCCGAGCATGAACCAGCCTAATTCCCATAAACCCTCCTCTTCAGTGTTAATATGTCAAGGCATTGTTTGCCTCAGCTTTATGTATTGGTTACATGAGCATTTCCATTGTCATCCACACATCACACGCGATGTCAGCCATGGCCAGGCAGCGAGGGGAAGTACCCCCTGGTGTGTCGAATCCTCCCCTGGATGATCTCCAGTGGAATGTCCCCACATGCCTCCTCCAGCCGCCACAGAAGGTTTCCCCTCTCATATATTCCTGTCACACACATTTGCAGTGGAATCGTTGCACCTGTAGAATGTTGCGGTTGAGTCCAGAGACAACTCAGAAATGATCTTTCTTCTTACCCTGGTAACTGAAATACTCATAAGCTCAGTTTTAGTGACCGTTAGTGAAAAAAACTATGTTATCGTCCAAGAGAGTATCCATCTAAATTCTGTGAGTAGGCAAACAATAGCAAGGCCCTGGAACTGGTGCAGCTAAATGGAATCCAGCATTATTAAAGTTATCATAGGGCCAGTGTGTGATTTAGTGACATCTAGTGGTGATTGCAACCAACTAAATCCACTTCCCCTCACACCTTCCCTCTAAGCATATTAAAGAATCTCTGGTGCCCTTCAGGCAAAAACATGAAAGGCCTTCTCTAGAAAAATTATTTATAGTGTCGGTTATGAGCTTCTGTAGAAACATGGCAGGCTCCTTGAAAGAGGACCCGCCTCCTATGTAGACATGAAGGACTCAAGCTATGCTAAGAACAACAAGACAATTCTTACTTTTCAGATCAATGGTCCAAACCAAGATTCATATTTTTGTTACCTTGTTTACATTTGATCTGTTAGTTTTGGTTTCAAATTGTGATTTAGAGAGTGAACTAAAGAATTTGATATGACATTAAGTGCATTGAAAAAAGTAGTCCTACCATTTCACCGTTTTTGCTTCAGTAATATCGTTATGAAAATAAATGTCCTCGTCATTCAAATAGTATTTCGTCAGAGGTGAAGACTCTGAACAATCCTGTGAGCTGCTTCCGCTTCTTTTTATTCTTCTATTGTTAATTACCGCCTCAATACAAAAGTCTGAACGATCCAAAACAATGTTTTCACACTGCAAACAAACCAAATCATTGTTCAGTTTGATCTGGACCATGACCAGCTACCTTGGACTAGATTTAGGTCCACTGGTCTGAGGCACTTTTCACCCCTGTTCTTTTTATTCAGACTAAGTTGAAAAGTCTGGACCAAACAATGCAGGTTTGAAAGCGCCTTAAATCCTACACCCTGAACCTTTAACCAATCATGTGCTTCTTTTTTATGTCAACACAGGAGCCAATGACGAATGCATTTTTGCCATGTTTTAACATCCCATCGATAAAACAAGATGACACCAAATCAAACAGGATGATGCAACAGGACTCAATTCAAAAGGATACAGTGCGATAAGATAAGAATCTTGGGTGTGTGGTTGTAGTAGAAGAGAAATACAACATGCAAACTATCAGCCAAACCACTAAGATCTTTTGTTGACAGTCATCAGAAGCTTTACTGAGGCTGTTGGGGGTTAAATATTTCACCAGCCACCATCAGGTGGTGTATGTGTATGCATTTTAAACCCTCAGTCAAATCATAAATGATCATCAGTCACACCTAGATCTGCTTCTGTCACTGAACAGACCAGTGATGTGTCATTGTTAAAAGTCTCCAAGCATCTTGTCATTTAAGGCTTTGACATGGCAGCAAGTCTCCAAGGCTTAAATTAGAATCAGCATCATTCTGACCATAACCTAGAATTGCAAAAAAAATACATGAATACAAAAGACCCCTGTTAGGTCCCACCCCAGCAGCTGTGACAGCCCCTACAACTTTTATTTGCTTATATGTATACACATTCAAAAGCTTTGACATGAAATTTTAAATTTTAAATACATGAGTTTAATTCTAGACCCTCCCTCCTCAGTTTGTGACTATATAATCTAGGAATCTGTTGACATGCCCCGACCCCTGTTAACATGTTTAAAAACTTGTTTTCAGCAGAGGGGGACTTTTAAGAAATACATGAAGTCTGAAAAATCTGTTATAATCCCCAACCCTTCAGAGTTTTTTGGTGGGACAGCTGGCCTGGTGTGTTGATACCTGCTGCGACCTATGACCTTACTCTTTTTAAAACAAGGTTTTCATTTACTCCACTGTCACGACAACAGTCTCTTAGAACAACAGTATCACCAGAGCAGCCAAATATCCAGTGCTCAACAGCGACCTCTGCTGTTAGACTTTTAGAACAAATTCACAGAAAGACACTGACTAATAATTCAATTCAAAAGTGTGTGTGTTTTCATACTTCTACTATTTTTCAAATAGTGGATTTAAATGTCATTGTTAACATTCTGATTACATCCATCTTGACATATAGCTTGAAATACAGATGCCATGAAATCTGCCTACGTTTTGCTAATTTATTTTCTTATTTTTAATTGAATATTGATTTATATTCAGAAACGGAAAGACAGTATGACTCTGTATATTTTGATGTGTTTATGTTGGATGGAAGATGAACAGTTGCAGTGTTGGTAAATGAGAAATATGTCACATCATTTCATCTGTGTCCAAGGCTGAAATTCAAAAAGTGCAAATTGACACAACAGACTAGATGGTCCTTAAATAAAAACTTAGAAAAAAATAAAACATTGCCACCAAATGTGTGTCATGGTCACTGATCATACATAGATTTTTTTTCTGGTAACACTGAAAGGTCAGTAATGGCCTCCAACCTTGAACAATTCTCCAGGTCCTTCTTTGTTTCTGTTCCTGAGAGCAGTGTCCACATTGGAAATAATGTAGTGGATTTGTTCTCCTCTTACAGGACATTCACTTCACATTCCTGCATCTCTTAGAAACAACAAAAACAATCTTCTTGCAATGTGAAGAGTCTTTTTATGTGAGAGGTTAAGAAGTACGAGTCATACAGGGGGACTCTGGATCTTTACATTGATTCATGCGCCTGTTTGAAGTTGGATTGGATGAGTTCATTTTCTCACTTCAGATAAATCTTCAGATTGATCATATTCTACAGTTAAACTGGAAACTATGACTGTGGATTTCTACCTGGTTGTTTAGGATTTTGTACAAAACACAAGCTGCTTTCACACATGCACAGAAGTCCTGGTATTTTCCAGGAGGACTGTTTTGAGAATGCAAATGTCTGAGTCAGTTGCCTCAGACATTTTCTGGAACTCTTCCTCAGACTGTCCTAAAATGTCCGGAAAATGTCTGAGTGAGCCCATATGAGAAGACAGCAGCATACAATCTTCATAATTCACAGTGAATGAAACATGCAAAACTGGAAAGACTACGATATTCAAGAGCTTTTGGTGATAAGAGCCCACACTGGTGTCAATGTGCTGACACTCTACCCTGATGCCCCCCCTCACCTGAATGTTCCTCACATTTTCCTGTTGTTGTGAACATGTCTGACCTGAACAATCTCCTGCTGGGTTCTTCAAATGAGAAAGGCAAACCTAATTCTCATGTTTGAAATTGGCTATATTTACACATACTTTGCTGCAATTTAGAGCAGTTGAAGCTGATCTCAGGACAGATTATAATTCTGTGGCAATAACAGATTCTCTGTGAAGCCACCGTGTTTGAAAGATTATTAAACCTCACTTGAACCAATAGAAATTCAGTTGATTTCTTTTCTCAGCTGAGAGTTGTAGCTCTGGAGCTGATTACACATGTTTCATTTAATGTGATCCTTAAATTTGCTTTTATTTAGTTCCAGAACATCCTCCGTCCATTTCAACAGGTCCAACCGCACTCAGTTGCCATGGACACAAATCCTGTCAGGGTTTGAAGAAATGTTCTGTTTGCAATAAATAAATGAAGTCGAGTGATTTGCTGCTGCTTCTGCTGATGTGCACACGTACTGTATGTGTTTGTGCATTCACACCACTCTGTTACATGTGACCTGTGGTGAGAATAAAAACTCATATGTGTTGGTGGGAGAAACAACACAGCACCAGCTTCAGTTTGAAGCCTGGAGAAAGTCTTCTGTATCTGATGGACCTGGAGAGTGAGCTTGTGAACCTCGTGGGGGCAGAGGCATCAGTGTGGAGCCTCCAGAGCTGCTGCTGCTGCTGCTGCTGTGTTACTCCCCTGATGTTCACTGAGGGGTGAGATGTGATCATGGAGCGCGGCCGGCACACAAGGGACAGGTCACTGACGGCCTCTGAACACTAGAGGGCGATCACTGCCTTCCCTTTGATTCTCCACAGGCTGACCACTGTGTGCCACATGAAAACACTCACATGTAAACTTAGTTAACTCTGATAACTTGTTGCACATGTTCCAAACACAGAAATTAAAGGTCGACGTGTCTGCATCAGAAGGAAAAAGTAGTAAAGCTTTTGAACTTCTCCTCAGTCTGACGAGACTTCACTGTGCACTGTCATCACATGTATCACGTGCAACTGTCATCACATGTATCACGTGCAACATTGATCCATCATATTCATCATGTCACCTTAGAACACTGCATCATAGTTCACACGAACACACACTGTACAATATTCATTTCATTCATCACACTTATCTATATCCGTCACTTTACTGCTATTGTATGCAGACCTTGACTTGTATTCAAATTTTTATTGCAGAACTTTATTTTATACTTCTTTTGCTTTTATTTATGTTTGATTAAATAGTTGATTTTTTAAACATTTGTATATTTCCTATATACATCTGTCTAACATGTACAATTGGATTTGAGGATGACACCAACACACGTAAGTTTCGTTGTCCAGCTGTTCAATGACAATAAACGCTTGGATTGAATTTAATAGAATTTTCGTTGTACCGTACATGCACAATCACAATATAGTTATTGAGTCTTAAATTGTTCCTGGCAGTAGACAACAAAATCTCATAAATGATAAATGATTTGATTTAGGGCAGTACTTAAAATAATAAAGATCCATATGAAAAACATGGAGTGTGTTCTGTGATTAATCAACACATACCTGGACAAACAAAAACAATTCTGCTCACCTACATTTTTTCCATAACTGTCCCTGAATCACGTGTTTCTTTCAGCATCTACTGTCTCTTATGTTTCTTTGTGTGGATGGTCCTTGAGTTAGGCCTCTGTGTGTGTGTGTGTGTGTGTGTGTGTGTGTGTGCGTGTGTGTGTGTGTGTGTGTGTGTTTGTGTGTGTGTGTGGTCTTTCCTGGATCTAGGTCTCCTCTGTACAGAGAGGGTTCAGTGGGTGACATTTTGTTTCTATTTGTTTATTTAATGTCATGATTCTTCCTCCACAGCTTTGTGGACAAGAGAGTCTTTGTACTTTTTGATGTTTTGAATGTGAACTGGTTTTCCACTCATATTTTTCTCACTTCCTGTTTTACTTGGTAATTCTTTCTCTTTGAATTCATTATTTCCTTTTTTACTTTGAAATTACTGACCTTCTGTGTCTCTTGCTTGAATTACTTCCTGTTTGCCTGCTCCTGTGACTCCACCCACCACAGTGTCCCACCTGAGTTCAGTTATCCTCCTGCCTCCTGTTGTCTCTGAGCTCCACACTCTCCATTGTAGTGGAGAGTGTTGTCCACACACTTGGATTTACAAGTGATTCTGCTTGTTTTGGTCGTTATGCTTTTTGGATTATTTTGGAATTCATCTGCCAACTTCACTGTAAGCCTGTTTTTTATTGTTCAAATCCACCATCATCTGTACCTGCTTTGCCGTTTGATAAGTGTTGGTTCTGCCAAAGACTCAAAACATGACAGTTGTCACATGCTCAGATTTTTTATGTTGTCAGTTGGGCCTTTATAAATAAAACTGACTTGTTTCAACACAGGCCTTTTTCACAGCAGACACCTGACAAGGGCGGGTCGTGGATTAGGAGGTAGAAAGGGTCGTACACTAACCAGCAGGTCAGTGGTTCGATCCTCTTAACAGTCTCCATTCCCCACTGTCCTTGGGCAAGGTAGTGAACCCCAGACTGCCTCTGACTGTACTGACAGAGTACCGCTGCATATTGTTGTGCTAAATGTGTGAATGCAACTTATACTGTAAAGCACTTTGCGTGGTTGTCTTGAATTTATATTAATACAGTCCATTTACATGTCACGGCAGAAAAGCACAGATGAAAATGAATTAGTGCAACTAACAGAGCTGTTGTTAATGTTAACTCCTAAAGTCTGATGTCACTTTTATCAGTTATATCTGTTCACTGAGTTCTGACATGGTGCTGCTGTTGTGTATAGATGCTTACAGTGTTGGTGCAGGTTGGCTGAGAACCAGGGATACATTAATGACAAGCGTACATACATTTGTATTGTCTATGAGAAAAATAAAACATTCAATAGGAGGATGAATTCAGAAGTAGGCTACACTGTTCCCCACATTGGCTCCCTGATAACACTGTGATCTGTGCTGCTGTACGACTGAAGGCATGTTCCCTCTTTTTTCAGCTCCGTTTCTAGGTCACTGACACGTTTTATATTCATCGGTAAATATTAATTAATGACAATGAGCCAATAAGCTCAGCCTGGATGTTATTTTACTGAAGGGATGTTGTCATTATGGAGCCAAACATGTTGCAGCTTAAAGTCAAACAGTCAACAGCAGCAGCAAAAATCCAGTGTTTGAAATAAATAAACTCTCCATCAGATCTGATTATGACGTGCGTCTCATATTTAAACAAATCATTATGTGGGTTTTATATTTGTAGTTTTTTGCTTCAATCTGCTTTCTGTTTTTTATCCAATGCAATGAAATGCTTCTCACAGCTATTCAATAACATTTTCATTTTCTACTGGAAGATCTTCTGCTGGATTTAGACATTTTTCATGGTTATTTTGCAAGATTTCATACTTACACTCAGGCTATGAGCCCTTTTACCTGCAGCGGTCGCCATGTTGATTCACTTCACCCGTTCGTTAAAGCATTCAGGAATTTCCATCTACCCTTTGTTTTTAGGGGGGTCCTGAATACACTACGGTTAAAGGGGTGTTTGAAGGGCTGGATGGCCACTACCCCTACATCTCATAGAGAAATGAAACAACACGACCCCTTCATGGCCACGTGCAAAACAAAGGGTTGGTGCCAAGTAGGGCTAAAGGGTGTAGAGAGGGAGTGAAAGTTTGAATCAACTGCAAGTAGCTGTCTTGTCATGACATGGATGTAGCTCAGCTAAGACTATGTCCTTCCAAATGGCTTGTGGTTAAGTCTTTGACAGTCAATTCTGAAATATGTTCTTCCATCTATAGATTATTATACATGTGACACTCTGTGTAACATTGTAAATTCAGTCTCGAAGAATAAGCTTGAGGGAGAAGAGTGGGCTCAAAATTAATTTCTGCATGCCATCAGTAATAATGTATAGCTCTAAATTAGTTTTCTTATATATTGTAAAATTGTTGTAAGTCCTCTTAATCATCAATTGTGTGCCATGTTTATAACCGTTGTCATGGAGGTTATGTTCTTGATTTGTTCTACGTTTGTTTGTCAGCAGGATTACACAGAAACTACTGAATGGATTTCCACAATACTTGGTGAAAGGATGCAGTATGGGTCGGAGAATGATTTTTTTTTTTTCACTTTCTTAAACATTGTGAGATTTGTTTTTTTTTAAATACTTTTGTTGATTTTTGTGATATTTATGTGTGAATCTTGTGTGGGCAATTCCGTGCACATCCAGATAAAAATCTCTTCAGCTGCTGTATGGTAACAGACGAGGCTCACAACCTGTAACAACACACGTAATGTGGCCTTAGCTGTAAGGGTTGTTTTAATTTAAGGGGACTGTCGGGTCTCGGTGGATGTATGTCCTCTACATGGTGCCATCCTAGCTGTATATGTGATTACCAAGAACAAAACCTTCTGAAAAGGAATTTGATCATTTCCTCTCTCCCCTCAGCTCCAGGTGGTAAATAAATCCTGTGGCTCTTCTTTGCATGCTGAGCATCTCTTGAAGGATAAAAATGTTCTCTTATCAAACACAGTTCAACCTGCGGCCACGAAACAGCAAGAAAGTGAGGGGTTTCAAACAGTGTGCACAGGTCAGACTATCTACTCCTCCGGTTATATGACAATCCTCGGTACTGTGTCTATTCCAGTTTATCAGTGTGTTCATGCTCTGTTGTGCACTGCGGGCGGTGAGTGCCAGTTCTGCTGCAGTTTTGAAAACTAAACGCGGCATAGGGAGGTTTATTAGCCCCCTCCCCCTCCCTTTCTCTCTCTCCTCAGGGCATGGCAAAGGCAACTGTGGAGAGACACTGCCACAAATAGACTCTCTAAATATGGAGGGCTTCAGTCGAGAGAGAGAAATGCATGATCGAATTTTGGGCCTCTCCACTAAACAGCTCCCATAAAAGGAACAAGACGAGAGGAGAGTGGTTTGAGTGTTTGTTGCTGACTGTTGGTGTGGGGGTGCACGCCTGCTCGCACCTGTTGTTGCACGGAACATTTACAGTCGTCTGTGCTCGTGACGCTGCATCTGTAAATTCACTTCTGTGATCATCTAGTTTGCCCACATGTTTAGTTTTGATCCTGTGCTGCATCACTGTTAGATCCACAAATGAATAACTGAATGGCGTCAAATAAAATATATGTTGAAGAGCACTTACAAAACCATATTATGACTCGTTTGAGACATTTCTTGTAGAATAAAAGGGGACAAAATGATAGCCAGAGATTTTAGATTACAAAAATTAAAGTTAAGTACTCATGCACAGTTCTTGCTGTCTATAGGCTCCACCAGCTCATTATTTTCATCCAATCACAACCCAACACGCTCGCCTCAAACCAATCACCTGTAAGCTGTCAAAGTTTAAAACGTTCTCTCTCCCTCCTGTCCCTACCAGATCATCACCCTTCAAACCGTCCAATCAGAAGCTTTCATCAGACAACCCAACTTCCTGCTCCATCCCTCATCACCACCACCACCTCTGTCCAGACTCCATATCCAAAGCACCTGATTCTCAGAAGTGCTTCCATGGTGTTCTACCTCCCACTGGGGTATAAGTACGAAGGTTGATCAAAAAGAATATGAAGCTGATCTCAAATGCTGCATCATTAGAAATTTATCGCAGACAGATGGAGAATTTACAGACTGTGTCTTCATGATGACCATGTGTGGATCTACCATCATGATGGTTCAGTGGACCCTGGGAAGTTGAAAGAGAAAATAAATATGACTTTGTCTAATTGATCTTGATACAAATTGCAGTCAAACAACAGACGTGTGTTGCACTTTGCAGGTGTCAAGTTTTATTCAATACAGATATTTTAAAGTCAGTATTTTTGCTTTTATGTGCAATTTGTGTGAAAACTGGGAAACTTACAACAAGCAGAGCTGCAAAGGTGCATATGTATCAAAAACTCTGAGCTTCATCAGAGTTTTTTTTTATTTTTTAGAAAAGCTGCTTCCTACAGCTGAAGCTGTTAGAAAAGCAGTGAAAAAAACAAATCACTGTGACTTCATCAATATGAGCAAATGAACTGGGTAAAGTTCCTTCTTCCTGTTAGTTCCCCACATGCTGGAGTTCTGCAATGCACCATAGTCCCTCACAGCTGACCCTGTTTGACTTTGTGTTGCAACACCCTGTCCACACTTGTCTTATGATGTATGTGGAACAAACGGAGACTCCACTCAAGTCTTTCCTTCCCCTCGTTGGTTTGAAAGAAGCAGTAAGAGAGTCTGTAAGAGAGTCTCCTGCTCTGTCACATACATCACCTGGCCCAGAATTATGATCAGCTAAAGACACTTCTTCACTGACTATATTATAATAATGAACACATGTCTTCATGAGTCAGCCTCCTTCATCCCGCAGCCAGGGCTCTGTGTGTGTGTGTGTGTGTGTGTTAACGCATAAAAGTGTGCATGTTCTTCAGCACGCGCGACCCCATGCATGTGTCCGTGCCGCCACGTGTCACAGCAGATGTTGCCTATAAGGCCTTTAGCAGCATCTCCAGTGATGTACCGTCCGCTGACCTTCAGTTACATTTGAAGATGTCCCGTTCGTCAAGGACAGTGCACTTCTGTGGCTGATTATGAAGCTTTGACTTTCATTAATATGTGTCACCTCCTGATCTGCTATATGGCATTTGCATGATATTAGCATATATCTGTGGACCAGACATCGGATGCTGCAGTGTGGGAATGACACCTGTTGAGACAGGTAGGCAGATGCCTCTCTACCAGGGCCACGGAGTTGAGGATGGGGGTATGAGGAGGTGGAGGGTGGGAGATGGAGTGTGAAAAGAAAGACAGGGCACATCCAACTTTCTTCTGTTCAAGAACTGTTGCATTTCACTGCTCGAAAAGACAAGAATCCCTTCTGTCGTTTGCAAAACATCAAATTGCTTAACCGCAGACTAAGCTGCACTTAATATAATTTAATAATATGAGAAGAATATGTTGTATATTCACTCTTTTCCTCTTCCATCATGTTGCCTTTTAAAGCTGTTGGGCTCCTATTTGGTTTGTATTCGTCTTAAATAAGTAGGTGAGATCTGTGGTTTTCTTTGTTCCTGCGTGAGGCCCGAGCTTTTGTTCCGTTCTGATGCTGCTCGGCTCGAGGATCCTGCAGCCAGGTGGTGACCCTGCATGCATTACCAGGCACACAGCAGAGTGCGCAGAGCTGCAGCCAAGTCCCAGAGTCTGAGAGCTGCCCACACTGGCCAATCTGCCACCATCGTGAATGAGCTGCGGACACAAATACTCTGGCACAGAAATAAAGAGCTGATTTCATAACAAGGGATCAAGAATTACAATAAATAAAGATGCCATTGCATCATGAGTGTAGAAACTGTTTAGACACCAGCACCGCAGCAGGGACGGTGGACTAAATGTGGTCACACCATACATTGGCTTTTCATTAACAAATGTTTGTGAAGTGTCAACAAGGCTACTTCTCTGATCCAGCAAGTCTCACTCCAACGCCCCCTGAAGACTGACAGCGTCGCTAATGTGTTCAGACTTCAAACTATCACTGTCGCAGAACGGATGCAGGTTGATAGGATTCATGGTCCTCTGTGTCTAAACTGCCAGGATTCACACAGACCCCATCCTCTGCTTCAGGTTGGAGGTCAGTTCACACAGAGTCCAAATCTGAAGAAGCATTTAACGATACATTTTTAAGGTATTTTTAGTTCAATGTGGAAATAAGGATTCTGAATCAAGAGGCAAAGGGCAAGATGCTGAACCCCAAATGGCCCCCGCTTTCCATAGATGCACTGTTGAATGTTTGTGTGAATGGGTGAATGGCAAACTGTACTGTAAAGCGCTTTGAGTGGTCATCAGGACTAGAAAAGTGCTATATAAATACAAACCATTTACCATATATACATACAAAGTATAATAGCAAGACAGTTTTAGGAGTGTGTGAAGACCAAATCAGAGCTAAAAGGAGAGTGAATATTGGACTTTATTTATTTTAAGCTTTTCATTAAATTTTCTTACCACAAGGGGCCAAAAAAAACTACCTGTTTCTGCTTTATCACTCAGTTTAATTATCTGATCCGTCCATTAACCCTCTTTTCTATTCTGGCATCTTTTATGATCAAGTCTGGGTTATAGACAGCTTAGCCTTTGATACACGGCAACCCAGAAACCCAGATAGGATGCCTCAAAATCCTGTTGCACAATATCCAGAAAATCACCTGCTGTGGGGCCCCGCCCTCTGAAAGCTCCTCTCCGATTGGTTTCATGATTTTGAATTCCCTTCATGACCTTTGTCAAATGTCATCACCATTCTGTCTCCGCAATCGTCTGCGTCACATCCCATTTAAAACCTTCTATAATAGGAAGCCATAAAACTAATCTTTACTATCGGAGGCGAGAATCACCAGCTCATTACTACCCCTGTTTGAGGGGCTAAATATGGGATGTAAGGAGCCCGGCAACAGCGCTGAGCCCAGGGCGTCCTGGTGGCTCAGTCTCTTAATGGCTGCATGTGATTAAGCTGCAACTCATTCCACACTGTTGCATCGCTCTCCTTCCACTTTCACACCTCTCTTCACTGTACCTGTCTCCAATGCAATTAAAAGAAATCATAACTTAAAATCCTCTCTCCTTTGGTTAAATCCAATCAGTCAAATCTCCCTCTGTTATGTCCTGTTTCCTCCCTGGCTGCTCTTAATGATCCCACACAGACAAAGCACTGTGATCCCACTGTGAAACACCCTGTGATGAAATACACCATTGTGTGTGTCCTCGTCCCAATATGCTAATCCAGGATTAATTATGGGCCGATCCTAGTGAGTATCCCTCTCGGTCCCTTAGATATGTAAATGTCCCGGGCGTGGATGCTGCGTTGAGAGGCTTTTAACTCTGTGTTCTATAGAGTAGGCAGGACAGGACGGACAGAGACGAGGACAAAGGTTTAGGGACACATAGATCATTTCAAGTAATAAGGAAAAACACAAGGTCTTTTCTCTTTGGTTCCAGGGAGGAAATTAGGAGTAATTGATGTCTAGAAATGAGTGCAATTGTGATGGGTTGAGTCTGCAAACATATGTCCATGGTGCAGGATGGACGACGCAAGCAAATGGGCCATATCCAGATTCTCTCTCTATTCTGTAGATGGTATGAAAGTCATTAACACACGTCATCAACGGTACATTATGCAACTACAATCATTCCGATTTTTCTTTGTACAAAAAACTAATTTGACACATTTTGATGCCACCACACTCCCCCTCTGTAAAGTCCATAATTTAATCAACATGATTGTATCACAGTAATGTCATGTGTGACCTTCTAGATCGCACTTAGACAATAAAAGCTATACTTTTTTTTACATTCTAGATATAATTATTGCAATAAACTGTTTGAAATGAAACACAATTTGGTGTCAGTTTAGAAAAGAAGACTGAGATAACTTTTATTATGTATTTCCAAAGTCCCGTGAGTCCTGAAAAGATGTCCAAAGCCTTAATTCCACACAAAACATGATGAATCACAAAGCTGCAATGCAACAGCATATAAAACTGAAATTTAAAGGTCCATCGTGTTGGATTTAGGAGAATCAATCCACATAAATTAAATATAATAATCACAGTTCTATTTTTATTAGTGTATATGCACATTAAAAAACTGCTGCGTCTTGTAACCTTCAAATTAGATCTTAACATCTACACTGGGAGTGGGTCCTCTTCCATGGAGTCCACCATGTTGCACCAGTAGCAGTATCACAGAAAGAATTTACCCGTTTGATGCTAATAATATTGGGATTTGATTTAAGTCACTTTTCATACGCAGCGATTTTACCTGTATTCATACACTTTGTTGGTGCTACTTAAAGATCTACTGTAATGACGTGATTTGCATTATTTTATTTGTTCAAATTTCCTCTCAGTATAATCAAAAGATGGATCAATAGAAAAGTCCATATAATGTAACCAGTGTGAAGCAACAGCACCTAGCATGAGCTGTGATGGTAACTGAGTGAAGAATCGTCTCTCCGTTGAGTCTTACTAAAATACAGGATGTATTGCAGGGGTTGCTCATGTCAATCACACCATGAAACACACTCAGGTGTCTGTTTGTTAGGAACACTGTGCCAAAACTACTGGATTCTGAATGAACGCAGTCAAAATGTTTGAGGTTTTACAGAAATGTTCAACTGTGTGATCTGACTGATTTATCCTTTATTCCTTCTCTGTCCACGTGTGGTTCAAATTCTGAAAAAGAAAAACACTCCTGGTGGAGGTGGTGTGTGTGTGTGTGTGTGTGTGTGTGTGTGTGTGTGTGTGTGATGATGGGGGTCTTCAGGATTCTCCACATGAATAAACTCTCTCTTTCTATCTCTCTCTCTCTCTCTCCTCTGAGTTTCTGTCCAAGGTGCTGAATTCTGCTGCTCCGGGGTCACGTGACTGCGCTTCCTCTGGATGCTGAGTGTGTGTGTGCGCGTGTGAGAGAGAGAGAGAGAGAGAGAGAGAGAGGGTGGAGAGTGAGTGCGCGTGCACGTGTGTAGGCTACGCACGCGGACACTTCAATCCTCATCATGAGCGATCCAGGCTCATGAGAGAGGCTTTAGCTCGGCGGTGTCCCTGAGCTCGGAGCGTGGATTTGGAGCTGAACGCGCAACAGCGACTCTTCACTCGCATCTTTTTTTTTCTTCTGTTCTTCTCAAACACTCGCGTGGCAGCCGTGCATGGGGGGCACGCGGGAGCGGGCTGCCGCTGCTGCCCACCAAGTCTGACCGTGCGCCCGAGCCGCTGAGAGGAGAGGAGACCATGTAAGAATCCGCAGGCGTCCCCCTACCCCCACCCCCCTGCGCGCACACCGCAGCCAAAATGCAGAAAGGGATGCGGCTCAATGATGGCCACATCACCTACCTGGCGCTTTTGGCGAAGAAGGACGGGACGAGGCGAGGCTGCCTGAGCAAGAGGAGCTCGGACAACACAAAATGGCATTCAAAGTGGTTCGCCTTGTTGCAAAACATGCTGTTTTATTTCGAGAGCGACTCCAGCTCACGCCCCTCCGGACTGTACCTGTTAGAGGGATGCGTGTGCGACAGGGCGCCGTCGCCGAAACCGTCGCTGTCAGCGAAGGAATGCTTGGAGAAGCAGGTAAGAGAGTGTGTGGGCGCACGGGGAGCTCACGCGTCTCGGACTCAGGCGAAACATCCCAATCCCAATCTCAACTTTAATGGGTCTGCCTGAGATTTTACGCACCAACACGGGGACAGACGTTTCCCTCCCGCAGTTTTATTCCAACGTCTATTAACACGCAAAAAAGATTTCCCAGAGATGCCTGAGAATTATAATTCACTTGACGCTCAGTGTTGCGTAATGGCGTCATCCTGAGAAATTGATTGTCTACATCTGGCGTTAAAACATCTTCTCAGTTGACCTCAAATACCGAGAAAAAACGCAAAACGCACAGGGAGTGAGCGGGATTAACAGGGATTCTTTGCGCAAACTTAGCTACTTCCCCTTCCTCCGCTTCGTATCTGCTCATTAACAAATCATTTGTTGCATCACATTCACGCAGCGGTGTACAGTGTGTTTTTTAGACGTCGGGGATTGCAGCGCATATGTGATGGGGCCATAAACTTCAGCTGCATCCCAAACTTTGCAGGTTGCCATCTTGCGGAGGAGAGCTGCCCCCTTCCCTGTCGTTTTGACGTATTGATTTAATTCCTTGTCTTGATATTAATAGCATCCTACCTTGGCAACTGCGTCTCCCCAGTTTACAGCGGCTCGGGTCGTTTGATAGCCCTCTCATTATTACAGGGTTGTTAACGAATGAATGAAAAGCAAAGGATGTCTCAGGCATGCTTTTGTTTCTCAGTATATATACATCCCCCCCATTCCACTCGTTCGGCTTCCTCTGGAGTTTAGAGCTGTAGATGAACATGTGTGAAGGCTGGATGATTTCCAGTTTTTATTCATACGATATAAAAGTGAGGAAGGATGGTTTCCTCCAGTGAAGCAGACTTGCTGCTGCTGCTGCTGCTGGAAGGAATAAACCTTGTGACATAAAAGCATCAAAGAGGCAGAGAGGTGGTCAAGCTGCTGTGAGCTATGACTGCAGTCACCTTCTGAAATCTGCTCCGCCAGCTGCAGTCTGCTCCGCTGCTTCCCCTGCAGCACTCACACCGCAACTCCAGTGATGGGTCATTTGAGCTGCTCATAGCAACCTTTCCTTTAGGTTGACAGTTGTTTCCCCACACAAACCCCATCAATATGCAAAATGTGGCACATCTGTGGCACCATCCTTTACCCTTTTTACTTCATGTAGCCTTTAAATGTTTTCACCAAGGCTGGAAAAGCTGGACTTTAGGCCCTGCACTGCAGACATGCCACACTTTAACACAACAGTGCCACAAAACTTTCTAATTTGTCACAGCAAATCAACCCTCCTATTATCCTTGGGGTCAGTTTGAACCCGTTCCATCAAGCATCTCTAAATAAATAAAAACTAAAATTGTTCCCCTTCATATTTACTTCATTTTCTGGGTAAACATAAAATGTATATGATTATGTATTTTCAATGACCGGTATACTGTACACATCAGTATACAGTTATGGACCCCGGGCTGTTTTAGCTGTAAAAAACATTTGAAGTAATAGTATTTTACACTTACTTATTTTGGTTGTTTAGGATGATATTGAGGTCACTATAACATATAATTTTATCATCTTTAAATAAACTTCCCTCTGCTTCGGGGCCCTAATCGACCCAACTATATCTGTAGGAGTGCGCAAACCACTGGTGGTTCACCCGACATGGGGAGGCATGCACAGCAGCTCTCTAAACCATTTCTCTTGATGCTCTGTGTGCTTTTCATGCTAGATCTTTCTAAATGTTTGAAACTGTGTTTGGTATTCCTGGGTTCAACCCCACTACTTTCCCTGATAATAGAGAGAGAAGTAAAAACAAAAAAGAAACCAATATGTGAGCCCATTATTCAGGGCTCACATGTGTCCGGACTAGATTTTACTTCCAATCACTGTTAAAATAACTCCAGTGCAGGATTAAGCTCACACATAAGCACAAAAAAGGGGTAATTTGAAAATAGCAACATTAACTCATGAGTGAAGAGCAGCAGAAGAAAAGATGACTGTACAACTTTAGAAAGCTAAAACAACAGTTTACTCCCGTAGAGGAAAATCTCCACGTCACAAATGTAATATCTTCATGTAATATCCCATCTCCTGTGTTGATTAATTGTTGAGCATGATCATTTAATTTGTACTGTGCCTTTCTGTAGGTTGTCTGGTTATGAGTGAGTTTAAAGCCACAATCCAGAGTTGATAAATAAATGATAGACACTTGGTAAACCCTATGCAGCACCTCCTACAGTCGCACTGTGCTTGTTTTCATCAGCTGTACCTGGTGTTCATGTCCATTGTGTTGGACTCTGCGTCACATCACGTTCGTAAAACAGCACTTGCCCTCTTCTCCTGCGACATCAGGATTATTGTTCATGTCGCCAAGAGGGCGCTATGTATATCAGACAATTCAACACAAATGCTAAATCTTTATTTTTATCCCAGATCACTTTTTTTTCTTTTTTGTTTGTCTGTTTGCTTGAATTTGTGTTCCTGACAAACAATGTGGTGTTGTTAGTTGCCTAAAATCAGCCATAACTTAAGCAAAAGTAACAGATCAATATATAATAAACCCATATCTGTCATATGGGTTCTTTTGGAAGACACAAGTCATCAGCTAACTTTGTCCCCTTGCCTATTTATTTTAAAGCATGTCAGTAGAAGAGACGTGCTCTGCTCTGGGGATGAAGCAGGGGCCTGAGTGGCATCCACGATGACGGATGTTGATGCAGTCTGCTCCACTGAATTTATTTCAACAGTGAATTAAATGAATTTGAAAGCCTTCAATTAGCATAACTCAGTCTTCTGTTCAGCACGTGTCCCTTTATTTAATATGTGTCAGGAATAAATTCTCTCAGTGTTATGTTGGCTGTGTGGGGGTGTTCGTTTTCTGCCGTGCTAAATGTGCGTATAAGATTTGTGTGTTTGGCTGCACAAACACAAGTTCTGCATGTTGTCAATCATGCCAGCATGTACGTGTGTGTGTGGGGGTCCACATCTGTACATATGGTGGGACTTTGGGGGGCTCGTCCTGAGGTCTAGATCTGTGCCTCAGTGTGTCCCCCTGCAGACGCTTGTGTCGATGTATAAAAGTGAGCAGCTCCATAGAAAAAAGGTGAGCTGAGGACAGGAAGAGTAATCAATGCTGCAGGTGTCTGAGGGCATACAGATTTCCTTTTCACTTCCCCCACTCTGGAAAAACAAAGGATGACAATCGAGTCGATGGGGGAACATCAGAGGTTGTGTGTGGCCACACTGTACTGTACATTTGCGCTGCTACATATGCAGATTCCAGCAGATTCCAGGTGTCTGTTTCTGCGTCTCTCAGTGGTGTGTGTGTGTGCATGTACTGTATTTATATGTGTGTCGGAGGCGACAGAGGAATGGCCGGGCCAGCACAGGATCTTATCTGTGTGTGACAGCGAGAGGGACAATGCTGCGAATAGATGCCAAGCCAACTGCCACCTTGCAGGGCTACGGAGCTTTTTATAGCGTTCACTCCTCAAAAAGCCAAAAGATCGGTCTCCCCCCCCTCGTGCGTCCATCTCCCCATTCTCATTGTATTCTTTGGAGTGGTCTACTTTTTAAATGTTCTTAGTCCTCATTTAGAAGGCGAGCTACGTTTAAGCCCCCAGTTACTATGGCAACCCCTATTTGCATCTGAAAAAGTGCATCTGAAGGGGCCAACAAAATGTGCTACAACAAACCTCGGCACTGTGCTTCGCTTGGTGAGCACAGCAGAATATGTGCATATGAGAAATGGAGTGTGGGGGCTTAGTGTTGTTTACAAACATTCATACATCGTCTACAATAAAACTCGATTTGCAGCGGTTTAACAATCTTTTAGGAACTTTGAACTTTATAATGAATTAATTTCTTGAAGTGAAGTGTTGTATGAACAGTATAGCTGTGTGTAGTTCAAGGAGTAGACCAATCAATCAATATTCCAATATATTTCCAATTATTTTGGAATATGTAGATTCACCGTTTATGTATTGTTGCTGTTTATTTCAATGCAGAAAAAATTATACCCCTGTGTTTTTCGTTTTACTGACACACACACACAGGAACACAACCATAAAACTGAATGGGTTCTTCCCTGACCCATATGTCATCCTTCCACCAAGTTTTGTGGAAATCCATCCGTAGTTTTTGCGTAATCCTGCTTAAAAACAAACGAACCAACAAGAAACCCCCTTGGCAGAGGTAACTACACTATACGAGGTGTAGTGTTGTGTTCTAACAGAACTTGCTGAATCATAAATAAAAGTAAGGTATCTTTCTGTGAAGCAGACTTCTGAAACATGGCAACTGTTAACAGTCTATGCTTTTATGGTTTGAAATCATGTTTATAAGTAATTCTCATAAAATGATAAAAATGATGATCCATCAAGTTGTTAATATAATCCAGGTCATTATTATACAGAATAGCAGCTTATTTTCTTTTTCAACATGCAAAAGATGCAAAAAAGTGAAATGGAAAAACCAAATCATTTTTCACGGATTATATTTGAATAAAGTTAAAAAGAAAGTTAAGCTAAAGGTCAACTTTAATTTCTTATGAAAGGTGTTTAGAGATGCAATGACTCTGATGTTTAGTCATCGAGTGTCACCTTCATCAGTCATCATATTAAACCTGTTCAACCTCTGATCTGGATGAAATTCAGCATTTTTTTATTCATAGATTTTAGACAAGAATTTAATGCACGGGATGCGTTGTCTGACTTACCGACAGCTAATGTCTCTGTGGCAAAAAAAAAAAAGTAGTGGCGTGGAGCTAAATATAGCCGCCTAAAAGGCTTGACACACCAGCTTGCAGGAAGCGGGAGATGAGAAGCACATTATTGACAAAGGGCCGTTCTGCTGCTCATCAGGAAATATGGAACATTACTCCCCTTCACAAATGATTTGCTCTTGGCATTTGGGAGGGATAAAAAATCCAATATATTGGATTTGTTGGGGTCTATTTACAATGCATCAGTGTTATATAATTTGATGCGTTTCGACCACAAATAGTCCGCCTGTACTGTTACTGCGATGACCACCACTTTGATGATTTGATCTGATAAGCCTACTAGAAAACATTTGCCATAATTGCCATAACTGAACCTTTGAGGCTGTGGGGTCGCCGGAGGTAATAATTGGAGAGTGAGTAAAAAGAGGCGAGGTCCCAGGTGC
The DNA here is from genome assembly GCF_022539355.2 of Hippoglossus stenolepis. Taxonomy (NCBI): domain Eukaryota; kingdom Metazoa; phylum Chordata; class Actinopteri; order Pleuronectiformes; family Pleuronectidae; genus Hippoglossus; species Hippoglossus stenolepis. Next base: position 20,683,087 of record NC_061483.1, on the reverse strand, counting down.
GTCACTAAAATGCAGCCAGATCCCTGCGACCACGCAAAACTAAACTAAACAAAACATGGCGTCAGCGGAGAGGGTCAGGTTACAGACAGAATGCACAGAGGATTTATAATGATTCTCTCAAGACCTCTCCCTCAGGATCTCTGCACTCGACACATACATGCATGTGTACACAAATACAACTTCAGTTTCAACAAGATCTCTGGTTGTTTTTACAAAAGAGCTGGTCAGTGACGACCGCAGTGGGATGTTTAGCAAACTCTTGAATAAGTTAATTAATTAATAATTGTGTCATAATGTACTGAATAGATATTAGACTGTTTCTTTCTATCTTGTTGTTTTGCAGTATTATTTCACTGTCACGTTTAATCATGACAACCAGAAGGCTTTGGAGCTGCGCACTGAGGACGTCAAGGACTGTGACGAGTGGGTAGCTGCTATCACACAGGCCAGGTACCTCTCACACATGACCTCTGACCTACACACACACATTCAGCTGCGGAAAGTGTTGTTGAGAAGTGTGTGTGTGTGTGTGTGTACTTTTTTTATCCACCAATGGAGACATGACTGAATCCTAAAAGTGAAGCCAAAACATCTCGATTGCCACCTGGTGGCTGGCTGCAGCCTCCTCCATGTTAATGGAAAGGATCTGGACCAAAGAAAACCAAAAAGTCAAAGTACACGTCAATACATTTTATGGCAATGAAGGTTTCTATCATTTGTTTTAGTTATTATCACACTGATGTTTTTTCAAATGCTTATCTCTCCAATAAATATGTTTTTTATTAGTTATTTGATGCTTTAAAGACAGGGATGAAACATTATGATTGAAAGCTTAGACTGACTCGTAATTGATGAAGTGCGTGTGTCGTGCATGGGCCCTCGATGCCATGGCTCCATCCCCGATCGCTACTGCGCAGTCTGGCTTCAAATGGTGCAAGATGGCAGCATTTGTCCCTGGCTATTCCAGCTTCATTTCTGGATAGTGCGAGGAAGTGGAGTCACGTCGTCCATCTTTATATACAAGACAGGAGAAGTCTTTCATGAGACCCTCCATTGGATTTTAAGCGCGTGCCTGTTGTACTCTTTCATAAGACTATTACTTCAAGAAATGAAAACAAACAAATTATTATTCGACATGATGTATGGAGTCCTGAGATGTGTGATGAGTAAAATGCCCCTTTAAGGCTCAGAGACAAAAACGGGTCATGAAAGACAAGCAGTACAATCATTGTAAATGTCAGCAGAGTGCATTTGTATGGCGAAAGGTCAATTGATTGGACTCATTGAGGATTACATTGATTAGTGTTCTGTCAAGGCAGCAGCACTTTACTGTAGAAGGAGGAAGTTGGCCTGTACGTATGCAATGCACAGCAGGCGAATGATCATCTGTACTTATCTGTCGTCATTTTGCTCGTCTTCATCGTCGTTCTATTGCTTTGAATTTCTGTGTTTTTCTTCTTATTTCAGCACGCTTCCGGTCTAACAAGACGTTTTCCAATGTCGCTTTAATTTAAACATAAGCTCCTATTGAACAGTCCTCACTTGTCAGGATACGTCTAGATTCAAATTACTTTGAGGGCTGATTTATACGAGCTTGAAGGAGTCGGCTGCACAGACTTTAAGCCTCACTTAGCATATACATAAAGCGTTGAACTGGGTAATGTACAGAATTATTCCTCATGCAGAAGCAGCCTTTACACATGGTTTGCTAAACTGGTGAGTATTTGAAGGCTGGGTCATGTAAGCGCCTGTGCAACTGTGTGGACGTTAAGATCTGTGGTTCAAACATATGCTGATCAGAGGTCTGCTTTTAGCTTTTATAAGTCTAAGGAGAGCCCATGAAACATGCGTTAATGAGGTCCTTGCGATGCCTCTGTGTGTGTCTGTATAGTTACAGGAACCTGGCTACAGAGCATGAGACCCTCATGCAGAAGTACCTCCATCTACTCCAAATCGTGGAGACGGAGAAAACGGTTGCCAAGCAACTTCGACAACAGATAGAGGATGGGGAAATCGAGATAGAGCGGCTAAAATCAGAGGTAACCTGCCTGTGATTTCATGCCAGTGACACCTGTATATAAGTGGGTGGTCTGTGTTAGTGTGTGGTACATTGTGAGCGAGACAGAGAGAAGAGATGAAGTGAAAGAAATCAGGCAGAGAGGTTTTCACACAAAAAGACAGCCCGTTACAAAGGTCACAGATGAGGTTACAACCACAACACTGTGAGTTCATCACAAACATCGAGCTTGAAACACCTACAATGCTGTTCAGTGCTTTGTATCCTACTTATTCAGTCCAAACTGGATCAAATGCATCTCTCTTTAATGTGCTAATGGGTAGCTCCAATTTAATTGAATGTCTTCAATATGCATGAATCATCTGCTATTGTACCTGATTCTGCAGCAGAGCTTGATAATCCTCTGTCTCACTTTCTATTCTAAAACATGAGGTTGTATTGACTTGGGTTGGTTTTGCTTAATTTCATAATTTATTAGCGTATTTTTATTCTTTTCTTATTCACTGTCCCAACACACTGTGTCATATAACCAGAGTAAATGTAATAGGGTGGATTAGTTTCCATTTGGTTGCAACTGGTACAGTTATTTTAATAGATGATAAAACAAATGAACATAAGCACTTTAAAACACTGAATAAAACACCTATAATAAAAACACATTGTGGATCTTGAGAATATGAGATGAAGAAGATCACGAGTAGGATTTTAGTAAAGATTTACAGGTTAGCTGATAGCACAAGGTGTTAGTCTTAACCAAGTGAGTGACTGCATCACAGGTTTGTGTTGAATTTCAGATCGCTGGGTTGCTCAAGGACAATGAGAAGATCCAGTCGAATCCAGAGGTGCCACCCAGTGACGATGACACCGAGATCAAGAAGATCAAAAAGGTGAGATGTGACTGGGTTTGGTGCTGCGCAGTTCGAAAGAAGAGAGTCCAACTCAATGTGCAAACGTAATGCAAGTAGGAAAGAGAAAGTAGGGAAGGTTTTTGGTGAAGTTTGATCTGTTCCGGGGATATGTATAGTTTCTGAGACAGCTTTTTAAATAATACATCATCTCTGGGCACCTGCAGGTTTTATTTTGAATCCTTGTTTATTCAGCTTTACACTTGCATTCATAGCATGGCTTGTCCCACTTAGCCAATGGCTGCCTGTCTTCAGCTTGACACTGAGGCAGCTTTCTGCTCCTTAATAGAGATTTTGGAAAGTTGCATTGATGAAGCCACAGATAATTCTCACACAACACAACACCCGTGACTAACAGCAAGGTGAAGCAGGTAGGTTAGAGACAAGCTAGCTGCTGAATATAGTGGAAAGTTAGCAGCTATGAGAGCATATGTTTCCCCCGAGAGTGGGTGAGACCCAAACAGGGGTATTGAATATTGAAATGTCCAGTCAGGAGAAACTCAACTTAAGTCTGTAGGACTTCTTCTTCGTGGCAACGCTCTTGTTGTGTTGACAGTTTACTATGTTGCCCTCAAGTGGGCAAAATATATTAATTAGAAGAGAAAAAAAGTTTAAATAGTAAATAGTAAAATAATAAAAATGTATATTGTGATGCTCCAACCAGGGCTACTGTATCTTCAGCTGGTCTTCATACCAATTACAGTCATCAGATAGAAGATGTGGATCTGAATCTGACTAAAGATACTGTGCATTTCACTTCACCTTAGGAAGTTGGAAATCTCTGTTTATCTCACTGTTGCTTTTTTATTGCTCCAAATTATGTAACACTGGTAATTTTAGGGGTTTCATGTTGTAAGTATGTAACATTACTTTGTGTAAAGATTGATAGTTGTCTTACATCTGGAATATGTTACTCTTTGGAAGACATTTTCCAGGCCTCATTTGAATTAAAATACTGTTTATTGTCACATGATTAACAAATGATGGCTATCTTATGAAAATCGTGTAAATTAAGTCAGACCATCAAGTTTTTCCTATTGTTGTAATATAAATTCAAGTAAGAAAGTAAATCTCTCCATGTTAGTCGACTTAAACCCTTCAAAAGCTCAACGTACTACATCAGCAACATAAAGGCTAGTCACAAATGCATGCAGGTATATCCATAACAGCATAACCTTGTAATGCTATACTTTCTCACCACAGGTCCAGAGCTTCCTGCGAGGTTGGATTTGCCGCAGGAAGTGGAAGACCATCATCCAGGACTATATCCGTTCGCCCCACGCCGAGAGCATGAGGAAGAGGAACCAGGTGGTGTTTAGCATGTTGGAGGCCGAGGCAGAATACGTGCAGCAACTCCACATCTTGGTCAACAACTTCCTGCGGCCGCTTCGCATGGCCGCCAGCTCCAAGAAGCCGCCCATTACCCACGATGATGTCAGCAGCATCTTCCTTAACAGGTGGCTGGTGGTGAGACTGGTTGTGATAGTGGTGTGACTCGGCAAGGAGGGGGCTGCCACTGAACAATATTTCATAACGGCCATTTTTGCTTATGTGTTTTATCAGTGAGACCATCATGTTCCTCCACCAAATCTTCTACCAGGGTCTGAAGGCCAGGATAGCCAGCTGGCCGACACTGGTCCTGGGTAAGATCCGCAGAGATCAACCCCTCAGTCAACCGGCATTAGCCTTGTTTTTGTTAGGATTCTTAACGGGTCAATATAAACAGAAGACATTGTCAGATAAATGTTTAGAGGGTTGATAAGATATATGTTTCTGTGATTTATGCCTCAAACCCTGTATGATAGAGGTTGAGTGATGTCACTCACTACATCCAAAAATGATATTATAGCACAATCTGTACTGTAAACACTATTGTCACATGATTAACAAATGATGGCTGTAAACACTAATAACAGAATGCTGCTACTGCTGCTATGCTGCTACTGTACAGCCTGTTTTGGTTTTCAAATTAAGATCTAACGGGAGCACAGATCAGACTGAATTCACTTCCTGAATGTGTTTGCAGAGATTTGAGCAGCTGACTTTTTGAATGGAAGAGTAAAAAATAAAAATACATTTTTTCTATCTCTTGCTCATTGGCTTTATGGGTTATCTAACATTTTAATCAAAACACAGGGAATATACAATAGGAATGAATTCTGTCTCACTTCACAGCCGACTTGTTCGACATCCTGCTGCCCATGCTGAACATCTACCAGGAGTTTGTGAGGAACCACCAGTACAGCCTGCAGATCCTGGCCCACTGCAAACAGAACCGAGACTTCGACAAGCTTCTGAAACAGTACGAGGCCAAACCCGACTGTGAGGAGAGGACGCTGGAGACCTTCCTCACTTACCCCATGTTTCAGGTGAGACTCCAGGGACACACTTGAGTATTATATCAACTTTGGTTAATGTGTCTTTGCCTCAAGGTGAACAGTAAAATTCATGTCAGTGTCATGAAGCAATCTAGAGTCAATTCCTTTAAATCTAATGCAAGAACAGTTGCTGCTTCTATTTTTACAAGTCAAACTTTGAATTTTATGACAGTGAAAACAACATTTGTAATATTTTAAACAATGCAAATGTCCAAAAGGCTTCATACCTGTTTGTTTTCTGTAAAGTCAGACTTTGATCTCTGCTGCATAACCTTTGAGTTAGACCTTTACAATAGTGGATCAAAGTACATCTATCCCTTATTTTCAAACCTTCCAATAACTCTATCGATCTTTATCAAATTGTAGTTTTATTAATGTAAAACTAGAACATAACATTTTGTGGAACAATCTGTATTGAAGTTTTCAAACTTACATTACAAGTGTAACACCGATGCTGAGGCTCATGTTAAAGTGAAGATAGACGAACATGTTGATGGAAATATGTTTCATTGAAAATGTATTGAAATATTTCATATATCAAATAATCTCTCTCTCTCTCTCTCTCTCTCTTTCCCTCAGATCCCTCGTTACATCCTGACGTTGCATGAGTTGTTGGCTCACACGCCCCATGAGCATGTGGAGAGAAATAGTTTGGACTACGCTAAGTCAAAGTTGGAAGAACTTTCCAGGTCAGTCAGTCAAACAACTGAAAATACATTGTATGCTGTACTGTATGTTACAACTCAAAGACACACAGTGTGCTTACTTACATTCATTTTGCATTGGTGTTAACCACGTCGTTAATGTGTGTTTCAGTGCTGACACTGAACATGTGATTGAGAAACTGTCCTGCTTTACAAAACTGATCCAAGCCAATTTTTTATATCATTTGATTAAATGATCTGTAGTTAAAAGTCAACCTCTATTTATCAGTCTGTTAAAGTAGTGCTGTATTTCTGTGTGTATTAAAGTACAAATGAATCAATGAGTGATTGTTGTCCCGTCAGAATCATGCACGATGAGGTGAGTGAGACGGAGAACATCAGGAAGAACCTGGCGATTGAGCGGATGATTGTGGAGGGTTGTGAAGTGCTGCTGGACACCAGTCAGACATTCGTTAGGCAAGGTACGTCTGTTTCATTGTCTGATTATAACAATGACAGTGAAACTATGACATTTATCTTATTGCTCTCACTGGTTTGTCAAGATTTCGGCCATTAAATAAAAATGAGGGTAAACACTGTAGAAGAAGAACACCCCACTGTCTAATGCTTTATGCAACATTTGAAGCCACAATACCTGAATAAGAATCGTAACTGCAAAGCTGTTTACAAATAGCCTATATCAAAATTTACTGAATAGAATGTATTGTTTATTTACACATTATAAATGGCTTTCAAAGTTTGGACATTAACTTTAAGCTCCAAGTGAAAGTCACTAGAGTAAAATGAATGTTTTCTCACGTGTGTTTGTGTCCATGACTCCACAGGTTCTCTGATCCAGGTGCCTATGAGTGAGAAAGGGAAGATCACAAGGGGACGACTGGGCTCTCTATCTCTGAAGAAGGAAGGCGAGAGACAGTGTTTCATGTTCTCCAAACATCTCATCATCTGTACCAGAGGCTCTGGAGGAAAACTTCACATCACCAAGGTACAGCTGGACAGTAGCTGAGATCCAATTATACTAATTGTGGACTTCCACGAGTCGACCAAATGAACTATTATTTCAGTAGAGGGTGTTATTTTTGTTCCACTGGAAAAATGTAAAGCAAAATTTAGTTACTACACACACTGTATTACCTTGTAACATTGCAACCTTTCAACCTTGCCACAGAATGGAGTGATCTCTCTCATAGACTGCACACTGATGGAGGAGCCAGAGGGCACAGATGATGAATGTAAGTTTCCACAATACAGTACATATATATGTAGAAACGCAGAAGGTTATATGTGCTGCATGAAGTAGATGAAACATCAAGTCAAACTGTTTTTCTGTAACTATAGCTCCCAAACAGAGAAAACAAACTTCAGTCCAGGATTCATTAAAATTACTCATGCTGTGTTTCTAAAGTGGCCGGTTTTATAGTATCTGACACAATCCTGGAATCTCACAATACTAAACATGGGTATTTATTACCCTTACTTGGCTACTTCATCAAATATTTATCAATAAATCACTAAGATAAGTTAACATCAAATAAGATAAGATACACCTTCACTTGAGACAGAAATGTTATACTCAAGTAAAGTGCGGTTGCAAAGGATGATTTCACAAGGATGTATAGGCTATTGTATTTGTGCACTATATATGAGTAGATATTGAAATAGAGAAATACATATATGCATATAGAGTGTTATAATTATATAGGCAGGTGTAGTATACAACATGAATATGGAGTGTAGAAAAAAAGCAAATAATCACAAAATATTATATTTCAGAGTTACAGTCACATTTTGTTAACATTTTTGCTTTCTTTTCTATTCCTCTTTTTCCAATGTTCTTATGGTGTTTGATGTCAGTGTATTTTATTCAAATAAAGGTCGTTGAAATTGTTCTTTGCAGCTAAAGGGGAGAGGAGCGGCCAGGACATAGAGAATCTGGACTTTAAAGTGATGGTGGAGCCCAAAGACGTCCAGCCTTACACCGTCATCCTGGTGGCTTCATCCCGACAGGAGAAGTCGGCGTGGACCAGTGACATCAGCCAGGTTTGTCTCCTCATCGGTATAAAGTATATAAGTCTGAATACAGTATATCATAAATAAACACAGAGAAGGAGTCATGGAATAAACTCCAGGAAGAGTTTGAGAGCTAACGCTCCCTACATACCATATCGACTAAACTATGTTAATCTGTTGTCAGTCAGAGTATAGAAGTAAGTTTGCTTTTAACAATGCTGTGGGTTTATATAGGTCCACATGTGATCTGATGTGGGAATAGAAACTTGCAGGATTTGTGAACTCACTCACCCTCTTTGTTATACTGTCTCTGTCTGCTTGCATTATTACAGTGCATTGACAACATCCGCTGCAACGGTCTGATGATGAACGCCTTCGAGGAAAACAGTAAAGTCTCCGTGCCACAGATGATTAAGTGTGTGTCGGACGCCGCGCAGCCAAGCACATACATTATACATGCACAAACAGAGACTGGCATCAGCATCACATGCAGTAGATACATAGTAACATGAAAAATGCATGATTATATGTGCCAAAGCTCACGCTTCTATACTTGTAAGGACCTTTAATGACATAACCTATTCTCTGGGCCGTTACCTGAACAATCACAACTCCATGCTTACCTTCAAAATTTACCCAGACCTCAAACAGCAATGTAAACACATGAGAAGATGACAAACATGTCTCACTTTTCAAACATCTTCTAACTTTAAAATCAGTCCTCACATTCATAGAAGTACAAAAACAATCTAATAACATGGTCCCATTCCTTATGAATGTGTGCAAAGTCACCACTTGAACTTTAGAGCCCTCAAGTTCTGCTAACAATAAAGACATACAAACCCTCATGCTCGGTCCTTTGTACGGTCCAAGGGGCCCTGAATGAGGGGCCCAGTCACGTATACGCAAATGTAGAAGTGGCGAACCTTCCCCTCCTGGGTCAGCAGCAGGAAGGGGGCTGAAAAAAACATTTTCTTGGTTTGCTAAACTTTGAACTTTGACTTTGAAATTTGTATTCAGGCATGTGTGACTGAGTCCTAAGAGTTCCTTAAGTCATTTATGGCCCCCAGAGGCCAGTACCAAGGACTTTATTCTTGTGGTTCAAATTTATTTATCCTCAAATTATTCCTGGATAATTGCACATAATAGAAAAGAAGCTTTTTCCATTTGGGTAGAAAACAAATCCATATCTATATATGCTACACATAACATAACTACAGTTTAGTAGCATAAGTAACATACTAACCTTTGTTTGCTCTTTCGACACAGGTCTGACACCAGCTTGTACTGTGACGACGTTGACATTCGCTTCAGTAAGATGATGAACTCCTGCAAGGTGCTGCAGATCCGCTACGCCAGCGTGGAGCGCTTGTTGGAGAGGCTGACGGACCTGCGCTTCCTCTCCATCGACTTCCTGAACACCTTCCTCCACTCCTACCGTGTCTTCACCAGCGCCGACGTGGTGCTGGACAAGCTCATCACCATCTACAAGAAGCCCATCAGTGCCATCCCTGCACGGTGAGCGTGTGTGGTTTCCGTTTCCAGTTGGACCAACCATATTTAACCAGGCTTTGGTTGCCTGCTGGTCAACAGTCTGTTTGGAGATCGATGCATTAGCTATTTGCTTTTTAATTCATCTGCAGATTAGCCAAAGTCTCGCCTGGACCTGAAACACCTAAAAAACTATCGTTGTTTGCGTTTTGTGTGGAGAAACGTTCCACTCGGGTTGTTTGACTGTAAACAGTGTATGGCCAATGAAGTCTTGGCCCAGATATCCACTGTCAACACCGGAAGCACCATAATATTGGTTGTTGACTCCAGAGGTTAATAGCCAATGGGCTCTGAGATGGGGCATGAATTGGTCATGATTAAGGTTTGGGATGAAGTTTTGTTTTAGCTGTCCACAATGGATGGAAGTCAATGCAAAGTACTAATAAGGATAGCTGGGTAAACCTGTGTGTGTGTTTGTGTGTGTGTGTGTGTGTGTGTGTGTGTGTGTGTGTGTGTGTGTGTGTGTGTGCGTGTGCGCGTGCGCGTGTGCGTGCGCCTGTGCTTTAACAACATGGGACAACTAAGTTCCAAGGCCTAGTAAAATGCGATCAAGTCAAATAAGTAATGTCTTCAATATATACAGTACCAATATCAACCAGGCACAGAAAACATGTGTCAACCAGCAGAAGCTGTAGATCTCAATCTGACACAGAGTTATTTTCACCCTTTTTGGTGAAGTATTTCTATTTGTATCCCTGAGCACTCCATTAGCATGTGAATAGACACTGTTATGCGTCTCTGAGGTCAATCCCTGCAGCCCGTCGCCACCGAATGAGGAACAAAGTTTTGATTTCCACTTGTTTTCTCCTGAAGATGCAGCGACACTGCCGTGGTAATGGTGCAGTGAAAAGGTGGGACTTCCCTGCTGTTTGATTTTGTCTTTGCACTCACGTGGACCGGTCAATGCGCAGCCTGTCATGCAATGATATCTCGTCCAGGTGAGAAGGGACCGGAGAGGAGGCAGCGAGGGGTCAGGCCGTCACATCTTCACTCCGCCATCACAGTTAATTGGGTCCCGCGTCCGCCCACCTTACCCCAACCCCTCCTCTTCTCTCTCGTTACTCTCTTTACCCTTTACCGTTCTCTCGCTTTTTCTTTTTCTTTCCACAAGTCTGACCATCCCTCTCTCCGCTGCGCTGTCACCATGGCAACCCCTCACTCTGCTGCAGGACCCCACCCTCTCTACTTGTCTCTTCGTCTTCTCTCTCTCTCTCTCTCTCTCTCTCTCTCTCTCTCTCTCTCGCGCTCCCTCCCGCTCCTTTTCTCCCATCATCTGCAGTGGCTCTACAGTATTAAATATTGATGGTGGTGTTTTGCACCCAGAACCCTCCTCTCCTCTCCTCTCCTCTCCTCTCCTCTCCTCTTGTGTCCTATCTTCCTTACCTGCTTACATCCCTCTCCTCCCCTCCAACCTATACCTCCTCCTTCCCTCAGTCCTCATCTTTCCTCCTCTCATCTCTCTTTTACTGTTTTGCAAATACAGGCGAGGAGACACAACATGGCTGCGGCTAACAACAAGGAGGCTTACCATTCGCCCACTCCCATACAGCCTTAGCTGTGGTGGAATCCATATCCACTATGTTGCTCCTCTCTCGCCCCCTCCCTCTCTGTCTGTTTTCTCCCCTGCTTTCTTTTTTTTTGCATTGCACCTCTGTCTCTTTCTCCCACTTCCCCTCTCTCCATCTCTATCTGGCTCCCCTTTTCGCTCGGTCTCTCTCTCCCCGTGTCTCTGTGGGCCTCCCCTGGGCTGGTTGCTGTTGGCAGCACCCGTGCCTCCCACACTGTCACTTGACATGCTATTTATAGGCCTTCAGAGGGGGTGGCTCTCAGTGCAAGGAGGATGCTGTCTTAAACAATGTAGCTTAAATAAAAGAGGCAAGATCTCCCGAAGAGCCCTGTGGTGTTCCCTCTCTGCTTCTGTGTACCGACACCGAGCGCCACGATCCCCCATATCTCCCCCTACCACTGTCTCCCATTGAGGCTGCTAAAATCATTTTAAACTGTTGTTTTGTCAGTTGTGAACAAGAGTTGCTGATGTTCATCCTTCTGTCTTTTTCACACACCTCCTTCCATTTTCTCATCTCTCTCATTCCCTCCTTCTCTGCAGCTCTTTGGAGCTTTTCTTCGCCAGCAGCCAGAACAACAAACTCCTCTACGGCGAGCCACCCACGTCGCCGCGTGCCAGCCGCAAGTTCTCCTCCCCTCCTCCTCTCTCCATCACCAAGACGTCCTCGCCCAACCGCCGTCGCAAGCTCTCGCTCAACATCCCCATCATTACAGGGGGCAAAGCCCTGGACCTGGCCGCGCTCAGCTGCTCCCCCAATGGCTATGCAAGCATGCACACCACCATGTCCCCCTTCAGTAAGACCACCCTCGACATCAACAAGCTGTACGTGTCCAGCACCATGGCCAGCAAGATCCCCGACGAGGGAGAGGCCAAAGCCGAAGGCAAGGCTGAGGAGAGTGCCCTTAACAAGCAAGGTCAGAACCACTGTCCGAGGGATTGTACTCAGTTTTAATGAGGAGCTTGTTCACTGTGGTTTCAGTTTTACAAGTCCCCTGTCCACGGCTCACATCTATCATATATGTATCCTCTGTATTCCATTAAAGTAGAGCTTACATAATTCATATTTTGTTTAAATAAAGGGTATCACTTGGGATTTAACACCCAAGAACCAGCCAAAAGATTCTCAGGTTGTAAATGTAGAATCATAACATTAGATCAGATTACAAAAGATAATTTTGTGTTTATTTGGGGATAAAAACAATTTTTTGTTATCAACAATATAAAATTCAACTAAGCAGCACTATCAACAATAATAGTACATTTTTATGAAATTATACAATTTCTTTTTAAATGTTTCCTGTTTTTAGACTTAATGGGCTTTGTAGTCTAGACAATTTTTGTCTAGACCTTCTGTTCTATACCATCTCAGTGGTTACGTCTGCACATTTCTTTGTCACACATTTTCTCTACTGTCTCTCCTCTTGATCTGAAACACTTTGTACTTTTTCTGTGCAGATCTTTCAGTGAAAGAGGAATGTGATGAGGACCCAGGTCCGAGTGACGAGGTAGAAGCAGAAATGTCTCCACCCAAGTCCCCGTCAACACCTAAGAATGTCAAGTCCAAAAACTCTGGTACAGTATGTCTCTGTTTCTCCATTATTATTATAATTATATTATTATCATCATCTATCTCCAAGACTTGTTTAGAATGTCTTGTAATCTACTTCTAATTCCGGCTGTCAACAATGAATGACAAGCACATTGAGCACAATGTTAAAGCTGGGAAACTACAGTAGCTTAGTGCTTAGTGCTGGTTGCATATAAAGTACTCACCAGAGGAACATCCTGTCAAAGAACTGATCAATGATAATAGATATTTTCAATAACAAAAACATTTATAACATAACAGCTATTCCTTGGCTAGAGATATACTTGATTTTACCTTCCTATTTTCTGGAGTGCCGGTTTGGCAGGATATTTCCTGACTGAATTTACTAGCTTTACGTGATTTTGTGAAATTTGCTTTTTTACCAAGCGTTAATTTTTATATGAGAAGATCAATGTTTCTCTCATGCCTGTGAAGGAAATATTATGGCATTGCCAGCAGTCTGTTAGCTTAGCTTAGCACAAAAACTGGAAACAGGGGCAACGAAGTAGCTTGGGTCTGTCAGAAGGAAACAATATCTGCCGACCAGGACCTATAGTATGTTATAAAAGATATACCTTATATTTTTTATCAGTACAAAGACTGATATTACACATTTTTTAAAGGTTTTTACGCTATTCAGTCACATTAGGTTGCCAGGTAACCATGGAAATCCCAGGATGTCAAATCTTCTCAATATACTCTCAGCCTGAAATTGAATAAGTATATTTCTCAAAATGTCAAACTATTCCTCTAATACACCTGGAACATTCAACTGCACATTTCTTGGAGTTACACAATAAAAACCTTTAAATACTGAGAAATATTCAGGTAAGTGCAATTATTAGCAGGAAAACCTGGCAGGTGTTACTGAATATCGGAAACATGTCGATTCTCGATTATATCAACATCGAAGGAAGGATAATATGTTTTCCAATCATGTCTCAAATCTAAAAAGGTGAAAACCCCACACTCCGACTGAGCAGGTGGGACAAGTTACAGCGGTTGAGTTATACAGAGTTAAATAAACATTGCCACAGCCGACTTGTAGCTAACTTCTCAGAAAGTGAGGAGTGTAATTCTAGCCAAATAAGGTCTTGATAAAAACCACCCACAGCCTCGTGGCCCTTCCCATACTGCAGAGAGAGGGAGCATCGAGCCTGTAGGTCGTCAGGCACAATTCATCCCCAGTGTGTTCTCTTCCCACGGTGCTGGATACAAGGGAAGCCAGCGCCTTGTGTGAGTAGGTGGAAGGAAACCTTGTACCTTAGCAACGATGTGCGTGTTCTTCTATACCGCCCCCGGCTGAACGGAGGAAGGCAGGGAGAGAAGGAGGGAGAGAGGGAGGGCGGCAGAGAGGCAGACACGGTGGAGTGTACACCATCACCACCACGAGCTGCAGGGCACACTCTGCTGGGTCCGTTTTAGCTCTTTGTTCCCCTCTAGTGGTCAACAAAGGAAACAACGTCACCTTTAAAGGGATAGTTCACTGAAAAATGAAAATTCACTCATTATCTACTCACTACTATGCCGATGGAGGGGTGGGTGAAGTGTTTGAGTCCACAAAACACTTCTGGAGTTTCAGGCGTAAACAGCGTTGCAGCAGAATACGATACAATTGAAGTCAATGGTGTCCTCTTCTTCAGACGTAATGAAACAGCAGAAAAGACATAACATGCATCCACCCCTTAGGCTAAAAACATGGTGTAAATGACCTTGTTTCAAGTAGAAAATGAATGTCGGGGCTTCCGTTAACTTGGATGACACCACACGAGCAGTATGGGGGCATTTTATTTTTTTTCTGTTGATTTATTACATCTGAAGGAGAGGACACCATTGACTTTAATTGTATTGGATACTGCTTCAACAAAGCAGTATCCCCTGATCCTCCTGAGACTCCAGAAGTGTTTTGTGGACTCAAACACTTCACCCACCCCTCCATCGCCATAGCAGTGAGTAGATGATGAGGGAATTTTCATTTTTCGGTGAACTATCCCTTTAATAACCTAACAGGCGATTTCCCTCTCAGCCTGATCCTGTCAAAAACTTTTTTTAATTAAGTGGAACTTTCCCTTCACATTACGAACAACAGTGAAGAGTAATTAAGGGATTTGATTGTTTCCCTCCTTGCAGAGTTTTCCCTGTTTTCCTTCAACAATGGCATGGTGGTGTCATCTTGCCGGGAGCTGGACAATAACCGCAGTGCCCTTTCTGCCGCCTCAGCCTTTGCCATCGCCACGGCTGGTGCCAACGAAGGCACGCCAACCAAGGAGAAGTACCGTCGTATGTCGCTCGCCAGCACAGGTCAGTCACACGAGGGGATGGTGCATCTGTTGGCTTGTTGAGGATTGTTTATACTATTGTGCTGTCATTTAGATATGTTATAATTAAAAGTATTGAAATGTAATCAGTTTCAAAAACAGATTGGTTTCATAACATGACTTTGGAATAATTCTTTTACTTTTGAGAAATAACATTTAGATTGTCCGATCTGTTGTTCGGGTGAATATAATTCTACAATTAAAGAATCGTGCAAAGCAAGAATATAAGATAGGATGATGAGGGAAGACACTCTGGCTATAATGTACATTTCCTTGATGAATATTTACTGTGAAAACTGATGATTCATCTTTTTCTGTATGTAAACAACATAGAAACCCATTAAAAGTAGTGATGCTCTTAGTTTGTCACATTCAGTCTGGACATGATGTTGTTAAACATGGTCCCAGGTTTTCCTACGGACCAGAGGAACGGGGACAAAGAGTTTGTTATCAGAAGAGCTGCCACAAACCGAGTCCTGAATGTGCTGCGTCACTGGGTCTCCAAACACTCACAGGTACACCTAACTTTCCTCCTTTTCTCCTCTTCTTCGTTTCTGTCACTCCATGCCTTTTCAGAAGAAAACCCAACAACCCTTGTGTGATGACACTCTTGTTGTTGTTGTTGTTGTTGTTGTTGTTGTCGTGTTGCCGCCCCCTTCTCACTCAGAAGGTGGCGCAGGTTCTGGTCCAGGCCCTGGTCATCTCACGCCTAGACTATTGTAACTCCCTCCTGGCAGGTCTACCTGCTAGTGCCATCCGACCTCTGCAGCTCATCCAGAATGCAGCAGCTCGGCTGGTCTTTAACCTAAATTCACTCACACTACTCCGCTCCTCCGCTCCCTTCACTGGATCGGGTCCAGTCTACATCCAGGACATGGTCAAACGTTACACCCCAGCCCGTTCACTCCGCTCTGCATCTGCCAATCGGCTTGTTGCTCCCTCGCTGCGAGCTAAACACTCAACAAAATCACGACTGTTTGCTGTCCTGGCTCCTCAATGGTGGAATGAGCTCCCCATTGACATCAGGACAGCAGAAAGTCTATACATCTTCCGCCGCAAACTAAAAACACACCTCTTCCGACTATACCTTAAATACAATTTTAAACTAACAGTTTAGTCGCACTTCAATGGCACTTACTTAGAGCACTTTGTAGTTTTGCTTTTTTGAAGAAATTGTACTTTCTTGATTCTTGTTGTTCTGGGTTTGTACCCTCATGGTTGAATGCACTTACTGTAAGTCGCTTTGGATAAAAGCGTCAGCTAAATGAAAAATGTAAATGTAAATGTGTTGGTCCTCAGGACTTTGAGCTGAACACAGAGCTGAAGATGCGGGTAATTGGTTTCCTGGAGGAGGTGATGCATGACCCAGAGCTGCTGACACAGGAAAGAAAGGCAGCTGCCAACATCATCAGGTCGGTTTCCTGTTATCGTTATCACTTGGTGGCACATACAGTTATTAATGACACATCTGTTTGTAATCAGGTAGAAAAACATTCTGCAAGATTTCTTCTAATGCTTTAGATATGATTTAGATATGGGCATTTTGTCGGGGGCGGCATGGGGCACACACCCCAAAAAAATGAATTATTACGTTCACACGATATAGTTTCTATCACTCAGTGGCGCGTCAATGATATGATGTCACTGTGAGGCTCAGCTAATCTTGTTAGTAAGTGAGCCATTTTTTTTGTGAGCTCGGCATGTATCCACCTGCTGAGATCTCACAGTCAGAAGTAGGAGATGGGGAGGGGGCAGGTTCACCTCAGGTCTCCACTGAAAGCCCGAGGTTGGTGGAGCGGTGGAATCTGCCGCACCTACGGAAGGCAAGAAAGGACAGGATTTGATACACGTTCACGGGTTTACTCATGTGAACGTGTATCAGTGAAATTATGAACAAAGCTAGAACTGCCACTGCCGACGCCAACAATGAAACCCTGGACCGTTCACTATCACAGGGCCACCAACATATGAGACAAAGAACCGTTCACACTCACATTCACATCTATGATCAATTGAGAGTCTCCAATGAACCCAACCCTCGTCTACATGTCTTTGGACTGTAGGAGGAAAGAGTACCAAGAGAAAACCCACACAGACACAGAGAGAACATACAAACTCCACTCAGAAATTGGATTTGAACTGGAAACCCTCCTGTTGTGAGGCCACAGTGCTAACCACCGCACAACCATGCCACCATTAAAAACCATAACAACAATCTTCCTCTGCGGAAGATAGAACAAGCACTTACATTTGTGTAGCACAAAAAAATACAGTTTTGTGTGTAAACTAATCAACCTGCCCACATGATTAAAGTATGAAGCTGAAACCTGAAGTGCCCATAACCCAAACTGAACAAATACTAGAAATGAATACAAAAGTTGAATGGGTCAACGTTTTCTACTTTTCATCAGGTTGAATCCATTTACGTTGTGAAAGGTCAAAGCAATTTTGGACAAAACTGACAAATAATGGCACGTTTGTCTGTTTGTATGCAGGACTCTTACTCAGGAGGACCCTGGAGACAACCAGGTCACCCTGGAGGAGATCACACAGATGGTGAGGGAAACATTACAAAAGCCTTTTCAGTATTAAAAAAATCATTTTACTTCTTAAAATTGCTGTGTGTCCTGTAGAAATGATTTATACTTTACACGCCATTTACTATCTGTGTGTGTGTGTGTGTGTGTGTGTGTGTGTGTGTGTGTGTGTGTGTGTGTGCGTGTGTGTGTGTGTGCGTGTGTGTGTGTGTCAGGCCATGGAGGACTGTAAGACTGAACCGTTTGAGAGCCACTCTGCCCTGGAGATAGCGGAGCAGCTCACACTGCTGGACCACCTGGTCTTCAAGGTCATCCCATACGAGTGAGTACACGCACACACTCAAACAAAGTCACTCGCTCTATCAAATAAAAACAAGTCATAGAGGCTGAGTGGGAGGGTGAAGGGAAGTGCACATGTTGTGTGTTTTTCATTGTTGATCATTTGAAAACATTTTTTTTTCAACAGGGAGTTCTTCGGTCAAGGCTGGATGAAGAACGACAAGAACGAGAGAACTCCGTACATCATGAAAACAACCAAGCATTTCAACGATGTACGTGTCTTAGACAGATAGATACAGTAGATAGATAGATAGATAGATAGATAGATAGATAGATAGATAGATACAGTAGATAGATAGATAGATAGATAGATAGATAGATAGATACATACATACATACATACATACATACATACATACATACATACATACATACATACATAAACATTATTATCAAGATGTCTGTTATGTTTTGTCAGATCAGTAACAGGATCGCCACGGAGATCCTGCACTGGGACGATGTCAACATGCGTGTTGGGGTGATGGAGAAATGGGTGGCGGTGGCTGACATCTGCCGCTGCCTCCACAACTACAACGCAGTGCTGGAGATCACATCCTCTTTAAACCGCAGCTCTATCTTTCGCCTCAAGAAGACCTGGGTCAAAGTCTCCAAGCAGGTACCGGCCTCTTATCTGACTGAAGCCTGATTTCTTCCAGCGGTGAAGTTAACCAATATTTCACAGTCACAGTAATCTTCAGGTTTTAGCTTTGTTTTTTTCTGGACATCCCAGCCGAGAAATAATGACCTACACCAAGGAGGTTATGTTTTCATCAGGGGTTGTTTGTTAGTAAACAGGAACAACTTGACGGATTACCACGAAACTTGAAGGAAGGACTCTGGAATCCAATCAGGGGATAGATCCAGAAAAAATGTTCTCCTATCTTTAACATTGTTTTCAACATTTTCATTGATTTCGCCGAAAATTGTTGGTGGAGTTATAAACTCTATTGAGTGTTTTTTTAGTTCCAGGATGTGACTTCGCATAAAACCACAACTAGTTGTTTTTACTCTTTGGTTTTTGTGCTGATTCAACAAATGAGATACAATTTTTTAATCAGTAACCATTTACCATTTGATGGTAGGTAAACTTTTACCTCCTCTTACCTTTGGACAGAGGCAGGCAAGTGGTTTCCCAGTTTCCAGTGTTTATGCTAAGCAAAGCTAAGCTAAGCCTCCTGTCTCCTAGTTCTACCTTCACAGTTACTCGACAGCTATGCGAGTGGTATTGATCTTCAGTTCTGATTCTTTGCACAAAAATGTTTCTTGGTCCTTTGAGCATTTCATTCTTTATTTCTTTTATGACCAATAATACAAAACTAAACACAATTTTTGCAAATCAAACAAAGTGAAAAGACAACAACATGCTCAGAGAGATAATTCTCATACATTTTCCTCGATTCATAAAACTTTGTCAGCTAAACATTTGAATTAAATTGATCTGGATTGTAACCTTTTCGCCTTGGTACATTTTCCAGACAA
Organism: Hippoglossus stenolepis; assembly: GCF_022539355.2. NCBI lineage: Eukaryota > Metazoa > Chordata > Actinopteri > Pleuronectiformes > Pleuronectidae > Hippoglossus > Hippoglossus stenolepis. The sequence goes on along the minus strand of NC_061483.1, from coordinate 20,663,733 downwards.
AGACTGTGATCGACAAGCTACAGAAGCTGGTGTCGTCAGAGGGACGGTTCAAAAACCTGAGAGAAGCTCTGAAGAAGTAGGTGTCCACAGCTCCTCTCTCTCCTGTAGAGGCTTCACACATTCTACTAGAGGGATTTTGACTTGCTCCTTATGTGTTTGTTTATTGCTCTTTGTGTGTACACCTGTATAACTGCTGTGTCCCTCTGACCCGCCTGCTGTCCTCAGCTGTGACCCTCCTTGTGTCCCCTACCTGGGAATGTACCTGACTGACCTGGCCTTCATCGAGGAGGGAACGCCCAACTACACCGAGGACAGCCTGGTCAACTTCTCTAAGATGAGGATGGTAAAAACACCCATGTGATGATCTACATTCATCACATTAATGGATTAAATCCTTTTTTGAATTTAGTTTTTCTTATGTGCATCTTCTGTGTTCATTTGATCATTTTTTTAATGATTGTGAAACTGGTTGACAACAAAGTCTGTAAGGTTGAATCTTATATAATTGTTCTTTCACTTGTCTTCAGATATCTCACATCATCAGAGAGATACGTCAGTTTCAGCAAACAGCTTACAAGATTGATTATCAACCAAAGGTGAGATTATTATAACTTTTCTAACTGTGTACATTTTCAGGAGCTTTGATTACCTGTCAGGATGGGTTAGTTGAATGTATCATTTCAGTTTTTTTATGGATATACGTCTGTATTGATTGGTACTCGAGTTTAATACGTCAAAAATAAATTACCATGTGAACTCTTTATTTCCATTTAATCTAAATAAAGAGGCCACTGAGAAGTTTTGAGAGGTTGCCCCCTATGGCTTTATAGGTCAAATGTATACCGGTGATTACTAGTTAGTGATAATTAACAATAAAGTAAACATTTCTGTATTTTTTCCAAACAACAACACTACAAAATATTCGATAGCCTCATTTTAGTTTTTTTTCCCTTTCCTGTTTGAGAACCAAATAAAAAAATACACACCTCTTTTTTGAGATTCTGTCTCCGTCTGAATTACAAAGCAGCCAACTCAGGACTCAGATGCATTAAGAAAATGCATATAACCCAAATTTGTATGTGTACATGCTCTCGTTCAATAATTTATGATGATATCTATTTTATATGGACAATATAAAAACAGAAATTATATAAAAACCTTTGTGGTTGTGCTCTTTGTTGCTGCAGGTGGCAAAGTACTTGCTGGACTGTAGTGCAGCGCTGGACGAGGAGAGCCTCTACGAAGCGTCTCTGAGAATCGAGCCCAAAACGTCATCATGAGGAGGATCTCCCTCAGCCCTCACATGGACAGTTCACAAACTATATATCATAATGTACATACACTATTATTTGTATTAGACACAGTAGGCCGTTCTCTTCTAGTATGTGTTCCCCAATGGACCCGTTATGTATAATTGTTATTAGAGACTTGAGTAGAAGCCCAGAGAGGTTTTATTTATATAGTCACAGAGTATTTATATGTTATTTATCGTCTTAAACTACACTTTACAATGAAGCTATTTTCAGCCAGAGAATAAAACAGCCGGGAGAGTACATAGACACGATACTTACCCACATCATACTGGAAATATGCAGCATAACAAAGACGCTCATTCATGAGAGGTGGCGGTAACATTCGACACATGACCATCAACTTTCCTGCTCAAGAGAGAACTGCAGAGATTTGAGAGATGTTAACATGTCGGAGTCAAAGCCTGCTGATTCTGACGGGGACAGGTTTTTTCAGTTTGTAGAGACGGGTTTTAAACGCTTAGCTTACTGTCAACTTATTCCCCTGGTGGGCATCATGATGTATATATCCAGTATAAGCACCGGGCAGTGTATGTAGCAGATGTAACCAATATTGAGCCACTTCAGGAAGTTAAATTCCCAGCTTTTACATTCAAAACAGCGAGAGCATAGTTTTTGTGGTTAATCCTCTTTGGCCAGTGCATTATGGTTTTTGCCTTAATCATGAAATGGATTATATACCACAGAACTATGTCAACTATTTTATTCTACAATTTGCCAAATGAAGCAGAGACACCTGCCCTGTACAATATTAACGTGCAGGCAGTCTGATGCATTTCCTGATGTGCAATGTGTTTAAAGACATATCCCTCAAAATGTGTTATTCTTATGATCGTTCAACTCTGTAATAACTTTTTCCTGTGTATGACACCTTGAAACAAACGTTGAAAACAACTTATAAGTGTAACACATTCTGTATCCTGTCTATAATGTGTTAGCAGGAGCTATACAGTAGTAATATTGTGCTTACTCTTGGAATATTTATATGTATTTTTTACTGGCTTTGTATAGAAAAACACCTAAAGCTTAAGTGGCAGGCATGTACCACTTTCACGTGTTTAAATCAAACCTATATCTAGAACAGTACGTGTTCTGTATTTACACCCCGCCCTTGCACATGCATCTTTACCCTCTAACAGGCACATCAGATGTTTGCAGTGAGCAATACCCAGTGGTATGAGAATTATATTTCAGTCTGTTTCAACAGCTTGAGTAATATTTCCAGTTTTGTATAAAAGTGTATTCTTTCCTGATTACCTCTTGTTAATAAATCTATTCTTTCTCAGGGGGAGAAGGCTCTGAAGGCTGCCGTGTGTTTGTCTCATGCTGTATTAGCCCAGGAGCTTTGTGGCTCTGGCTGTGCAGGTGGGGTGGGGGGGGGTTTCCAGAGGAACGGGGTGTTGAGAGGAAGTTGTTGTAAAGAGAAGTGGAGTCATGTGACGCTCTCTAAACTTCTCTGAGCATGCAGAGGGAAAGTATGGCTCTCACTTCTGTTTGGTTCCTCACCACCATTTTCACTCTTGTGCATTTAACACCATTGATCGCACTCGAAGGTAAGTTAACACTCGTGAAGTGTGTTGATTGTTTTATATTCACTTGTTCTCGTTAAATGCAAAATGTCACAGACAGTTAAAGGAGGTCAGTTCAAAGCTGTGTTGCTTCGTGTCTCCAGCACTAACAGATGCTAGGATATTAATAGCTGCAACAATAGGTGTGCGTGTGTGTCTGTGTGTGTGAGAGAGAGTGTGTGTGTGTGTTCCAGGTTATTCATTTTGTGGAGACCAAATTCTGTTTACACATCACTTTATGGGGACTTGTCTTCCTTATTGAGACAAAAATCAAGTCCCCATAACATCAATCAGTGTGTGTGTGTGTGTGTGTGTGTGTGTTAACTCATGGTTAGCGTGGATTAAAACTGAAATTATTTAATATAGTAAATTCCTACTCTAAAAACAGAGTATTTGATATAATATCCCCTGATTTGTAGAGCACACAAAATAATTACCATTAAATGAAGATAGCGCAGAACCAGTACTGAGGTGTACTGAGTGAATGTACGTTATATAACTCTACTATAGATAATCACAACTTCAGGGCAAAGTGTGGATTATTAGGCTGCTTCATTCACTATTGGCTTCATTCTGTGTCCTGTCAGAAGAACATCGCTTCAAAGAGTGGATGTTTCAGGTGAAGTTATTTAAAATTTACATTAATCAGTCTTAATAAATGTATTTAATTTTGAATGTTTCCATAACAGCTCAATCCCTTCCTTGTTATGTTGTTACTTCTTTTCGACGTGCAGCACAGCAGAGTTTACGACACTGAGGAGTTTTACCAACGGCTCCAGATATTCACAGAGAATAAGAGAATAATTGATCGTCATAATGCTGGGAATCACTCCTTCACAAGTACAGTACAGTTCCCATAATGTCTCATAATGTTTATGCTGCATAAACTTACACCACGAAAAGGAACTGCCTATTTTACAATGACGTGTGTTATAAAAGGCTGTTTATTTTCTAATGTAGTGGGCCTGAATCAATTCTCAGACATGACATTTGAGGAGTTTAGGAAGTTCTTCCTTCTGACACAGCCACAGGTATAAAACATTTAATCACGTTTTATTTTATGCAGCCTGATGTTTTACTGTATGTTTTTTATGGATTTCCATTAAAAAAGTTATGCCTCTGGTCTCTTGAAGAACTGCTCAGCCACTAAAGGGAGTCACGTCCGCAGGAGTGGTCCTGACCCTGAGTTTGTCGACTGGAGAGTGAAAGGCAACTTTGTGACTCCTGTGAAGAATCAGGTATCAAGATGTTCACATGACGTTTCTCATTAGTTACATTTATCAAATATTTTATAATATGCCAATAAGTGAGTAAATAGACAACATTCAATGATTAAAATATAACAATGGCAGCAGAAAAAACGATGGTAGAGGGTATTCTCATTTTTTAATGTTATCAAGTAATCGCATACTATAAACAAGTACTGCTCTTCTATAAATATGTAAAAGTTTGAGTGACAGATTAAAAAAAATCGATGTAGCAGACATTGAGATACAGTCCTTCCTGTCAATCCTACATTTCCCATCATGCAACTGATGATATTTTGAATATATATACTCTTTACACCTGGATTGAAACATGGATGATATTATACATCTGTTTCATCATCAGTTTACCTGCATGTGTGAAGTCATAGGAGTGGCTCTTTAAAATAAATGAATTATTCTTAACTCTAACCCGTTCAGTTGTTCAGCTGTGTGTGTGTGTGTGTGTGTGTGTGTGTGTGTGTGTGTGTGTGTGTGTGTGTGTGTGTGTGTGTGTGTGTGTGTGTGTGTGTGTGTGTGTGTGTGTAGGGTCAATGTGGAAGCTGCTGGAGCTTCTCCACCACTGGCTGTTTGGAGTCAGTGAACGCTATCGCCACCGGGAAGCTCATACCTCTGGTGAAATCTGAATATTGCTCATTAATACTCAACTCAATCATCTAATGAAAAGATCTAGAGGTCATGGACAGACAATGGATTTTGTTCATTTGAATCACTTGTTGAACTGATGTAGTATCGGGCCCTCCACTTCAGTCCACTGCTCTGAAATGTACAATTTATATTGTGTGGTTCTATGTTTGTTCTTTTTTTATTACTTTTGTATAGAAACATAAAATAGTTCTTTAATCTCCATTTCAGTCTGAGCAGCAGTTGATAGACTGTGCCCAAGACTTCCACAATTATGGCTGCCTCGGGTAAGTCAGATGTTAACAGGTTTTACACTTACAGCAACAACTTACATATAAGACATTATAACTTATAAGAATATTTCTGTATAAGATTTTAACCAGTGGCACAAACTGATGGCTCTTCAGAGAAATAACAAAACCACCTGGTTTATTTCAGTGGCCTCCCCAGTCAGGCGTTTGAGTACATCAGATACAGTAAAGGTCTCATGACAGAGGAGGACTATCCCTACAAAGGCCATGTATTCAATTTTCTAGAGGAAAGTCTAATTTAAATTTTTCTTTCTTTCTTTGAACTCTTGATAAATACATTTCTTACTTCCTGTTTTTAGGGTGACAGCTGCCATTTTGACCCTGCACGTGCAGCTGCTTTTGTTCAGGACGTTGTCAACATAACAAGTGTGAGTTTAGATGTGAACCTACATTGTGCGAAACACTGTACAAGAGTCCTCTAAGGCAGAGGTCTTCAACAGGGGGTCCGCGGAGGTACTGCAGGGGGATCGCGACATTTTTGGTTGATTAGACAATTTTTTTAATTTTTTAAATTTTAAATTCTTTTTTCCAACCAATTTTTTTCTCCACAAATTTAAATGTCTTTAAATACACATTAACATGAATCCAACATATTGTAGCGAACGGATAAATGGAGGCAGAAGACGTTATCTTTCTGTCAGCAATGCACACATTCAGCGACACACAATAATAAAAACATGAACCTGTGTATTATTTGAATAGCTTAGTATTGAATGTACAATAACAGGGTAGCTATTTGTATACATGGCACTAGGCCCAGTTTAATATAAAACACAATTTTATACAATATATATAGTAGGGGGTCCCTGCTCCATCTCTCCATCAGTTTGGTGGTCCTTGGCCTGAAAAACGTTGAAGACCCCTGCTCTAAGGGATCACTGATACCACATCTTACTGTTCATCCGTATGTTCAAATTTCTGCATGTCTCTCCATCCACAGTATGATGAAAAAGCCATGGTTGATGCTGTGGCCTGGCTCAACCCCGTGACCTTCAGCTTTGATGTCACCAGCGACTTTATGCATTACAAAGACGGCGTCTACACCAGGTGAGACGAGGAGAAACACTCACTCTAACCGCGAGTCCTCTCTAAACTCAGAACACCGTGAAATCTAATCAAGGTGCGATGTTTTGGAACTGATGGAGACAAATGAGAAACGTTTTTGATTGTTTAGATTTGATTCATTTGGGCTCAGCTCTGTTTCATGAAGATATCTACACAACAAATGTTTGCACAGGCATGATGTAACATGCAGCTGAGGGAGAAGAAGACATGTATTATATTGATCCAAAAGCGTGTGTGTTGTCTGTCTAGCACCCAGTGTAAGAGCACGGCTGACCGGGTGAATCATGCCGTCCTGGCTGTGGGATACGGCGCTGAGGAGAACAGCACGCCATATTGGATTGTGAAGAACTCTTGGGGCACAGACTGGGGGAAGGACGGGTAAATATAGTGTTTGTGTGTATTTCATTGTACTGACTTGTTATTGCTTTCAAGGACTATGAAGAGCTTTGTTTTTTTTATTCCATCAGATATTTTTTGATCGAGCGAGGACGAAACATGTGTGGACTGGCTGTGTGCTCCTCCTACCCTCTGTCTTCAACCTGATGGGAAGTTGGTCGATTGTGTTTTTGAATATTTCCTGAAGAATTGATGGAAACTTATGACTCAACACAGAAGAGAAAAACTAGACAATTGCAAGGGGACAGAAATGTGTCAGGCTCAGGTGGTTCAACTGTAATTTGGCAAACTTTTTTCCCTCAGTCTGTTTCACAAAGATCAATCTGATTTCCTCACAACACTGACATGACTGTTAGAAGAAGTTGTCAGATTGGTCACTATTGACATTTGTGTTCTCTCTGGGTTACTTTGTTTCTCACACACATTAAAGATTTGTTCTCTCTCATGTTGCGTGCTTCCTGTTGATGTTACATTACAATGTATTTGTGTTTGTGGGAGGATTCAGTGCTGTAAATCGCTCATGGAGAAAATGCATTTAATCATACTCAAACCTTTAAGGCATGTTTCAACATATTTAAGACTCATAATGGTGCTGGTACAGTTTTAAGGCCAAAATAATTAAATAAAAATACAGTGTAGTAATGCAAATAGAATAAAATAAAGGAAAACAGAAGCATCATTAAGTCCAGGCACAAAAAGAAGTTTCAGGATTTTTGTCCGTCATGTAATTCTTGAACTTTTGCCTAACTCTGCCAGAAGATGGCGACATCGCTCTCCTCGGCTCTGTGGAAGCAGGCGCAGGAAGTTAAAGTTGAGCTGTCAATCAAATTTCCAAGGCGTTCATTGGCTGCAAACAGGGGAGACCGACCCCTCATTCCTGTGACGTATAAACTTCCAACCAATGAGCTGCTGCGGTTCTGTTTCACAACCCAGAGGGGGAGGGACTTGTTACCACACATTTGGAGCGTGTGGCGCCAACGGAGCTCCGTGATCAGCTGAGAGCTTCGAACTGGGACCTGCTCGTATTAGTGAAGAGGAACAAGCTTTGCTGACTCAATAACAATATGTCGACAACACGAGCTAAACGTAAAGCTGTTGTGAAGGTTTCAATGGTGAGTTTATAACTCCTTTAATGTTTCCTACGGTGGCCCTGAGAGCTCAACGCACTGCAACTTAAGAAAACACATGCAAGTGGACAAAACACAAGCAAAGTAAGAAAACATCTTCATCAATTTCACAACACAACACAACACATTACAGAAACGCGCAGCAAATACAGAAACGCTATTACATTACAGAAACGAAATTACATTACAGAAAACGGCGGAGTGTGCTGTCTGGGAACACACACGCACACACACACACGCTCCTGGTATTTCATGATGGCCTGATACGTTTTTGTGTCTCCTGTGGCAGCAGTGTCCATCAATTTTAGCTGTCCTCTGGAAACACTTCCGTTGTCGTTTTCTGTAATGTAATTTCGTTTCTGTAATGTGTTAATGTTGTTTGACTCCTGTGGATCTCCAGGATTCAGTCCGACGATCCTCTCGAACTGTTCAGGCTCCTGAACGTCTTCAGGACTCTCCTGATCTAACAACAGCGGACACAGCCAACAAGAAGCGGGTGAGGTGACACCGACCAAACACGTAGAGACAGGAACGTGTCATCTGTTTGGCTTTTTGTTAATATGGCCACGTTTTCATGGCAGAAAACCAAAGGACGCAATGATGAGAACATTCAGAATAAGACGCAGGACCCGAAGGAGGAGGAGGAGAAAAGTAGTGAGCGTCTGTCGGTAAGTGTGAACCCTGCACTATTGATCATACTCACGTTTCTGAAAGTATGTACAGAACACAAGTGTCTTTGTGTCCCGCAGAGTGGACATGAGGGACTGTCTGTGTATGAACTGGAGCGACTGGAGAACATCAGACAGAACCAGGCCTTCCTGTCCTCCATCCACCTATTCCAGGTAGATACACAGGAGCTGGACTCAGTGACGCAACATGTTCGTGTCTCAATAAACATGAGAACAAAATCCAGCTTTGATATAAGATGGGAGATCTGTTATTACTGACACTGAGAGTCTCATTCTAACATAACTTCACTCCCAGAGCAGTTTCCACTAACCATACAGACTGTTGCATTATGTGAAAACTATTTCAAGTATGTTTATTTTATGTTTTTTTAGAAAAAGGTTTCCTTTGATAATTTTTAGTACCATATATGTATATATCCAAGCACTGATTCTGTATTCACATGGTACACACTTTCAATTTTTCTTTTCACTTTCACTTTTTTCTTACTAATTATATTGTTTTAGTCTATTGTACTCTATTGTTCTTTAATACTGTTACTGCAGTATTGGAGCAAGCTAGCTCAGGAATTTCTTTGGAGATTGATACTTTATCTCATATCACCAAGCCCCTCCCTTCTTCAAGCTGTGTTAAAAAGGAGGCCTTTCATCAGCCTACAGTATTAATGGCAGAATGCTGCCTGTTGTTTAAGCTTTTTGCATTTTCAGTGAAGTGAGGTCGTCTTAACAGTTGTGTGCAAAATTGATAAGATGTGGCTGTTTGTGTATTTTGTTCGGATGGATACACAGATTTTTTTTTTACAGCCATCTTGTGACACTGTCACATCCTGTCACTGAACAGATAGGATGTGTATTAACTGTTCATGTCTTTGTCTAAAGGCCACTAAAGAGCTCAAGCAGTTGTCCCGACCAAAAGCATCGCAGAGGGGTCTCATGAGGTATCTAAGGACGACTGATAGTTACTGCAGAGCTCTTAATTGTTTTTTGGTGGGGTTGCATGTATGGTGAGCTGTAAAAACTGGAAGTCACAAGGCATTTTAATAATAGTAGTGACGAGTAAGAAATGTACACATTGTTGAAAGCAAAATTCTTCTTGACCAAAATGGTAATCTCACAGATTTGATCATTTATGTATTAAGTAAAAATGTTGCTGCATCCTCTTAAATATTGGGATTTGTTTTTTCTCCTTAAATGAACTTAATACCACTGAGCGTTGATCATTTGTTTGTTTTTTTTGACAGATTAACTTCAGTCTGTTTGTTAGTTTCAAACATTAAAGATCAGATTCTAAGTCAGAAAAATATCTTGATGTTTGTGGCAGGTCAAACACTGCTGCAAAAGAAGTGCTGCCCCCTCGCAAATCCCTTCGTCTCCAAAACAAAGATGCAGAGATCCTGACACTTCCCCCGGAACCCAGAGGACCACTGATCTATGAAGAGGTAAAGCCACATATAAATAACCATTTAGACGTAGAGAATTATCCCTCAATTCATACTGCTCCACTGCTGCCTGCCTGTCTGGCATCTCTTTGCTTTTGTTGCTCACGAGTGTACTTGTTTTAAAGTCTCGGCAACTTAAGAAGCCTGCTGGTCCTCTGCCCATGGATCCACTCAACATGGAGGAGGGAAGCAAGCTGCCCTCACAACTTCTTAAGATCTGCTCAGAGGTAGGAGACCAACAACCACAGGAAAAACAAACAGCAATTTGTCACTTTGGTAATGAAGTGATACAACCAAGTTTATATTACAGCAAAGGCTGTTTTAGTTTTTCTCACCAATTTGAAACTTCCTCCCTGTAAATAGTTAATACATGCAGTGCTGTTAATCTGTGATACATCCAATTGTTGTTTAGTTCTGCTGCTTATGAAGTGATTAAATGTTAACATTGCTTTTCTTTTCATAGAACTCAACGAAAGAAAGAGAAGTTGATCTTGATCTAAAAAAGTATGTTTTTTAAATTTTGGTTCTCAATTTCAGCTAATCACTCATTTGTTAAAGAAATGACTGCTCCACTTCTGGCACCATATCTTTTTGAGTTGTATATTGATAAGTTTGTTTACAAACTGTCATAACTCTATCTCGGTGTGTTGATGTAGTTATGGCTCGACTCTGAAGCAAATGAAGATTACCGAGGAGAGAGTGGCCAAAGTGGTGAAGGATCGAATCTTCTCTGCTGCGTTCCACCCCTGCAGCAGCAGCCTGCTGATGGCCGCAGGAGACAAGTGGGGGAAAGTTGGCCTCTGGAAGTTGGTAGGTTTTATTTTTATGCTCTGATGTTGAAGATGGACATTTGATCACTAGAGGGCAGCATGCATGCTCAAATACAGCCTCCTATCAATAGGCCTTGACTGTTGAACCTGCACAGTGAGAACAGCGTTTTGAAATGAAACACACAACACATGGATTTCCTGGATTTTAAATGTCCCAACTCTTCGATATTGTTTTATGTAATCTACATTTTGTGCACGTCTATATTGCGTATAGGGTGCTGATTGGGGAGATGATGGCGTGCTGGTCTTTGCTCCTCACACTCGTCCAGTTGGCTGTATGGCGTTCTCCAGGGCGCATGCCACCCAGCTGCTGAGTCTCAGCTATGACGGGTCTTTTCGCTGTATGGATATAGAGAAAGGAGTCTTTGACGACGTGAGATAATTCTGTTTAAAGAAATTATTTATCTTTTTAAAGGGGACATAGCATGCCCATTTTACCACAAGTTGATATGGTTCCTTGGGGTCTTAATGAAATGTCTGTAACATACTTTGGTCAAAATACCACAAGGATCATATAAAACAGCACCCTTTTTACCCTGTATAAAACAGCCCTCCACAGAGTGACCTGTTTTGAGTGCCTGTTCCTTTAAATGCTAATGAGCCAGCTCCCCTCCCCTCTCCCCCATGATTTTAAACGATATAAATTACATATTTTATATGATATAAATTATCAAATATGCATCCCATACTTTGTATTCCCTTCTGTTGTCCTGGAGTTTTAATTTTCCCAATCACATAATTAAATGTCCCCTCTGCCCATCCACTACAAGCACACAAGCAGACAGACAGAGAGAAAGAGAGGTGGGGGGCTATGAAGACCATCATTTACCCCGAACCCCGACATTCAACGGGTACAACAACAAGCGGAGAAAGCAGAATCGCGGGCTGACCTTATATATACAGTCTATGGGGCTGACCAGCACGGAGAAATGCTACGTCCGTGTGAACAGCCAGGCGGCTGCGTGCTTGGGAACGGCGCTGCGCTGCTCGCTGTGTCCGTAAACCCGGCGTAACGAGTGTGGGGGATGAGGTGGGGGGTGGGCCAAGGCCATGTAGGGAGACTTCCAGTGCCTTGTTACGACACAAAACCCAGGAAGCTCATTCGAGTCACTCAAGCATGACTTTTCTGACTTAGAGGAACCATAACAAAACGCGTGAGTGTTTTTTGGGTTGGTAGACATGCCAGATACCCACATTAACGTGTAGAAGCACTAACAAAGTGGAATTTGCATGCTATGTCCCCTTTAAATAAATATTGTAGAAGTTGTAAAGTAAACTGATTGAATGCAACATTTTCTGGAGATAAAAATAATAAGATAATCTGTGCAGCACTTTTAGTCTAAAGTTGAGCGATTAACATTAGATGTGTGTCTGTGTGTTTATTGTTCCAGGTGTATGACATTAAAAATGGCCTGAAAACCTTTGACTTCATGTCTCATGACTGTTTGACACTAGTCGTCGGGAACTGGTATGGAGATGTTGCCATCATTGACAGGCGCACCCCAGGGTAACACATTATGGAAGTTTTTAAACTCTTTCCATGATGTTGAGGAATAGCAGTATGGATTAACTTCAAATATGAATATAATGATGAGTACTGGTGATTTATTTCTCTGCAGAAACTCCCATGAGTCCGTCCACTCACTGGACCGAAAGAGCCTGCGTTGTGTCAGTGTCCACCCTGTGCAGAAGCACTACTTTGCCGTGGCAGAAAGCAAGTATGGCTGAATATGGACTTTAATGACATTTTGAATTTAAAATCTTCTGTCAGTCTGTTGTTTCTGATGTTGATGTTTTAATCTTGTCTACAGGATAGTGAGTATTTACGACAGCAGATGCCTGAAGCAAACAAAATGCCAGGCAGTCTCCCAGCTGCACGGCCACTCTTTGAGCATATCCAGCGCTTATTTCTCCCCTCACACAGGGAACAGAGTTCTCACTTCCTGTATGGATAACCACATAAGGTGCAGCCACCTCAGCACTTTGAAAAATTGTGTTGTATTTGCTGGTCAATTTTTCTATCCCAGCTCAATTTGTCCTCTTTTTTTTTTTTTTTCACAGAATATATGACACATCTGCAATGGCCACACAATCTCCCTTGTTGACAAAGATCGGGTACATTTGAACTTGGAACAGTTGTTAATTCACCTACTTCATGCTATGTCCTGTTCTTTTTCTTTTCTGTGTTTTCATACCTGTGTAACCTCAACTTGCTGACAACCTGTCCTCTCAATTTTCAGACATGACATGCACACGGGCCGCTGGCTGAGCAAACTATCAGCAGTGTGGGACCCCAAACAGGAAGAGTGCTTTGTCGTGGGCAGCATGTTGAGGCCTCGCAGGGTACAGGTGTTCCACGAAAGTGGGCGGCTTCAGCACTCATTCAGTGACAATGACAACCTTACCACAGTGCTGTCCGTCACTGCTTTCCACCCCACTAGGAACGCCCTCCTGGGGGCCAACTCATCAGGCCGCCTGCACGTCTTCTCTGACTGAGACCAAAACATGTTTGACCATCACCTTCAGTTGCCTTTCTCTGACGTTCTCTGAAGCAACAAGGTTTTCCTCAGGGTTGTTTTCCACTTTAATTCAACACTCTGCCTCAAAAAATGTTCTTAATGATGCCTCTGCCAGTGTTAATAATGGAGAGGATGTGTTAATCCTGTTACAGTGATTGTACAACAGCCACAAAAAGCTCAGTTTTGTTCCAGATGTGTCAGATTTACAGCTGTACTTCCCGCTAACAGCTGTTTATCTTCCTTCCTCTCCCTACTCCTGAGGAGACTCGGTCCCTTTGAGATCACGTCTCCTGAACTTTTCAATCCTCATGTGATTCTGCTGTTTTTTTGTTTTGTTGATGTTGACTAACCAGCTCATAAAGTTTTATTGAATGTCACACACGTGATCTGTCATTCACTGTATGTAGCCTCTAAAAATACATCAGTTACTTCAGTTTTATGATTTAACTTGATACAGATCAGTGTGGGTTTTAGTAACCAGTTAAGTTGGGTAACTAATTCAATTCAGTTGGATTCAACATAATGTGAAAAAGCAATGAAAAATGTACCGACACTGAAGGCAGTTGTTTCTGTTTTCTCGTATTTGTTACTAGTTACACTTAAACAGGTCTCCACAATCCAAACAATTTCTAATCTCTTAAATCGATGGTGTTAAATTCATGTTTTGTTATGTTACTTTTGAAGCAGAAATAATAAATATACAAACTTTTTATACTTAACGTTTAAAAAATGTTCTCGGTTCGTCTCTGCAGTGGTACTATCGTCGGCTCCTGAAGATGGCAGCATTGTAACATAAACCGTCTGTGTGTGTGTTCCTGCACTAATTGCTTAGTGAGGACCATTTTAAGCAGAGACCCAATAGAGCCGCTCCTCTCTTCTTCAAAGGGCTGTTTTAGGGTGAAGACTTGGGTTTAGGTTTATGGATAGAATTAGGTTTAAGTTATGGTTAGGCATTTAGTTTGGATGGTTTGGGAGAGAACAGGGACACAGAGAGAAAGAAAGAACAGGGACACAGAAAAGCCTCAGAAGGAACTATGTCATGCTGTCGATCATTTACCTCTGTGAATTCAACATTGAACCTGTAGCCACAGTGACTGCTGGATGTCAAGAATAGATTATATTTATTCATAAATCGAGGACACCAGTATTCAGTCAGTGGTGGAAAGAAGCAGCCTTGTTGGAGGTAATAAATGCAGACCACATGCTTACAGAGACATTTCCATGTGTGGGACCATGGTACAGGGAGCAGTCTGACAGTAAGACCACATCTGAGACATTATTCCTGTTCACATTATTCGGTAAAGCTACAAGCAACCAAAGTTGCCTGCCATCCGAGCTCTCACCCTTTTTTAAATGTGTGGTTCAGGGGATCTGAAACAGTCAAAGCAATACAAAAAGATAAAACTACATTGCACAAAGAAAGAGTCAGGTAGTTGAGTATGCTACTTATGCTGTTTTTGAAATGGCTAAAAATACAAACCGCTTTGCTTTCACTGGCGAAACCTGATTGGAATCATGTGAAAGTGATTTACTGTCATGTGTTGAGTTCATTTACATGTATTTTCACACAATTCATCTGTTTCTATAAAACAAGTCTAAAGAGGGCAGATCTAGGATTAGGCAATGACCAAACAGGATTTACATGAAAAGTTTCTTTTTAGAACAATTGATACTTTGCAGAAAAATATCTGTGCACCACAGAGCATCACCCAACATTGTTCCCTTCACACATACATTTACAGGCTGTTCCAGCTTCTCAACAAGATTCAAGACATTTTTCACGTCCGGCAGACAGAGACAAACAGTGGTTTGCAATTCATTATTATTGGTTTTCATTATTACATTATCTCTCATTTATTATTTCATTTATTGCTCAAATTATGCTGTATTATTCTCATACACATGGACATAAAATGAGACTTTCAAATTAAAGTTCTTTCACTTAAATTAAAAACCACAGAGCACCATCTTAAATAAGAGCAAATACATCAGGAAGTTTGACAATCACCTGCAAAATATGGTTTTCTATTAAATATAAATATATCGGTCAATAATTCCTATTACCCACATCCAACTCTGCACCAAAAAGGAAAAGAAATAGAGAAAAATAATTTTTAATATTTCTGCTCATTTCATCATTGCTGAATTAGAAGATTTCAGTACTGTACAAAAATAACGTTTAATAATAACACACAGACTTTCTCATAGTATTGTTTTCATATAACGTTTAGCCTGTGGAGGTTTTTTAGATTAGAATATTATTACTGTAACTTTCCAAAACCACCCCTGGACGTACTGAACCCTGCAGCCAATCACAACCCAAAACCTCTCCTCATGTTGCATGAGTAATAAATCCATATTCTTGGTAATCTGAATTACCACCGACACATACATATACCTACACACTGTATATCCTGATGAAGCAGCCACAGGTTTGTTGAAGTTAACGGTCACAAACTGACTTGTGGTTTTCCAGTATGCTGTTGGTCGCTCTGGGCTGTAGGCTAACATGTGAAGCAACAGAATAAGGCTGGAGAAGCACGGCAGACTATCAGAGTTCCCATCTGTTGACACAAACAGACAACAGAGGTTTCTTTGGTAGGTACGACGATGAAGATTGAAGTAAACATGACTTATCTTAGGCTCTCTTGTTAGGCGGGTGCAGGGCTGAAAACCGTATATCCACACTTGAAAAATAACTCTTCAAAGTCCATTAAATGTCACTGTGAGGAAGTCTGTGCTAACCAGACATTAGTTTGTACAAAAACATGATTTAAATAAATTCTGTCTTTGCAGAGGACTGTATACATTTAAACACATCAGACTAAACTCAAATGGAACATGGGTCTTGAATTAAAAAATAATTAAAACTAGTACAATTGGCTCTTAACTCTCTACTGTGGTAAAATAGTTGTAATCTGAGCAGTTACAAAGGTCAAACAAGGTCAGATTAACCATAATGGAAAAAGATTTCATATTAACAGTACAGCACATCAAGATTAACTCCTTCTACGGAATCATAGAGCTAACCAAACACTTCACTATCACTACAGTGCTAGCTCACATAGTTCCATCCCTTTTACAACTACTGTAAAAGTAACTACGGCAAAGTGACAACTGCTCCTTAAACACACGTTTGATTGTAGTTATTATCATTATTTGGCTGCTACTTAATAAAATCAGGAAACCTACCATTTCTGTTACTTCTATACTTACAAAGACTTATTTAATGATTGTTGGACAATGACAGTGTATTGGTGATCTGAACAAAATTAAGTCTTAACGTGAGCAAACTGTTAACACATGTCTCACAAATTAAGCCACGATTTTTATTTCAAAAAATGATACGAGGCTTCTAACAGGGCAGCATCGTAGACTGTATACAAAGATGGACGACATGACAGCTGCCAAACGTGAAGCCAAATCCTCTTGATAGCCCCCTAGTGGCTGGCTGCAGTACATGCCATGAACCCCACCTCGTCCATGTTAGTGGATGGGACATGGACTAAAGTAAAAAGTCAAAGTACGCGTCAATATGATTTTAGGTCGATCTTATCATACTGTAGTGTGTTCAACTGCTCATTTCCCCCTGTAAGTTTAGTTTAAATTAGGGTTGGGTACTGAAATGCCACCATTCTCTACTTGGTCGGTACCTACCACCGATTTCGGTGCCTGAGCTTAGTACTGAAATAGTTGCCCTGCTTACAGGCAACGTGCAAGTTGTCATTACACTTAACTCTGGTGGCAACACACTCTTACATGGCTCTGGCAGCAAGTAATGTTAGCTTACAGTTAGCTAGTAGTAACCTCAAACTTGAGTCGACACAACAACAAAATGCCTAAAGCTAAACGGTGACGCAAAAGGATTCCGACAGTGGGACATGCAGCGAATTTTGTGTAAAGGAAGGAAGCACCTGGCGACGCATGGGGTACATTAGAAATAAAATGTGCCTTTGGCAGCATTTTTCTGCCTGACCACATCTGTGTTTTGTACTTATTTATACTTGTATATTCATGTTAGGTATCGTTTAAACTCTTAACATGTTTAACATGTCTCCTAATATGTTAAATTTAAACTTCAAATTTGCAAAAGCCATGCTTATCCTCAACTGTCATTTTTTAAGAAAAAAGTGTCAGTTATTTGATGGAATTAAAACAGGGGAAACATCATGACTGACAGCTGAGACTTACTCGTGATTAGTCGGGCATGTGTATTAGCTGGACATTGATACCACAGCTCCACACCACAATAGTTACGCCGCAGACTCTGGGTCCAAATTATGCCAAAAGTGCAAGATGGCAGCAACCGTATCCAAGATATTTTGGCTTCCTTTTTTTCACAACAGGAAGAAATGGAGACACATCATCCATCTTTATATTCAGTCTATGGGAAGCACCGAAATCTCTCCAGGGCCAAATAGCTACTGCAACTAAATTTCATATGGCAGAAGTGTGGTTGTTTACCACATCAGAAGAATTCAGGAAAGTTGTCAATTACTTTGAAATATGTTAAATTATCTTTGTTCTACACAGCAGATTCCACACATCTGTCTAAAAATTATATGGAAAAAAATATAATATCAGCAAATATTATTTTACTCGATCTACATTCGCTAAGTGCTGCTCAGATTTGCTCACACTTTCTTTAACATCCCCCCAAACACACACACACACACATACAACCCAGGTTCCTGTTACAACTCCAAACGGCAGTTATTAGTCTTAGAAGTGACTATAACAACATTTAATCATCACAAATGTTGTTGTTGGCTTTGAAATGATGTGACGAAACGAGCTAGACTGCACCCTCGTCCCATCGCCTTCTCTCAAAACTTTAAAGACAACAAAACGTGCAGCTCAACAAAATGCACACCCCAACACATCAAATTCTGCCTAACAATAATGTCACAACACATAAATTATACAAAAATAAAGGCAACTGTTATCGGTGGTTGATTAGGTGAAGTCTGTCAGATTTGCTTGTCCCTTTCAGTGTTTAAATTAAACCCTGTTGCTGTGACTTTGTGTAAAAATGATAAGAATAAATAATTTCCCAAAAATATGATTTACTTTCCTCGCAGTGATGGTCGAACAAGGCTAGTCAAGGGACAGTCCATGGCTCTGTGACAGGAACTCCTTCCTGGGTAAAAGCTGAGTCCATGTTGGGAACAGGGCTGCCACATTTGTCCTTTTCCCTCCTCTCACCGTCTCTCCTGACCGGCCTCTGTCAGTCTGTGGTACGTGTCCCATCTCAGTGGAGGCCTGTGTTGTGTCATTCAGTCTCTGCATCCTTCAGTTCGCCTCACTGGCTGACAAGGAAACCTCCCATCCAACGTAACTTACAGGCGAACCAGCGCCGCAGAGGGCAGAAGTATTCAAAGTGGAACTGCTGGAATTCAGGTGTCTTGCGGATGTCTCTCAGGAAGGCTATGTCCAGGTCGGACTCAGTCAGCATGATGAGGAGCAGCAGCAGAGCGAACAGCAATCCTATGGTGACCAGAAATAGACGTAACACGCTCAGGACAAATTTGTTCAGCTCCTCGACGTCGCTGGGTGGTGACGGCCTGCTCCTGACCATTCGCAACGCTCTCCTGCCAGGCCCGAACTCTGCCGCCTGCTCTTTCTTTGATACTCCCGCCTTTGCCTCCTGCTCCTCGTCCTTGCTGCAGGTAGATCCGTTGAGGTTACGAGCCAATGGCATCTCTGCGCCGTGTTCAGCCACAGGTGTGGGCAGCATGCTGTCTGAGGGGCTGTAGGCCTCGTCGGAGATGACTGCTGATGTGCTTGCCTCGCTGCCGTCTATCAGCTGGCGCCGGGAGTACATGAAGGAGTCACCGTGGGAGACAGAGCGCACAGGCGTAGAGTGGGCGCTGTCTCGAAGGGACTCCAAACCTGAAAACCAACAGCAGAGGGTTCATGATAGATTATCTGACATGACTCTGATACCAAAGTGGAAATAAATGAGTTTAAAGATTATCTCCTCCCTCACACACGAAGGAAACCAACCGTACCATAAAAGAATGGCACTCAGTAGAGAATATACCTCCACCAAGGCCTGACAGTCCTCTTCCATTCATTCACACCTTATAACTAAGCGAACAAAACAATGCAGATCATAAAATCCTTATTGCCATCGCTTTTCATCAAGATCCATTTATTATTCTCCAGGAAATCGATGAAAATTACAAAAGAGCCAAAAGAGTTAAAAAAGTGAAAAAAAAAGATTCCTTGATTTGCCCGTTTTCCAGATCCACGCCAAATTTGAATGGATTCTTTCCTGATCCATGTCTCATCCTTTCTACAAGTTTCGTGGAAATCCGTTCAGTAGTTTTTGTGTCATCCTGCAGAGAAACCAACAGACCCTCCAACGCAAAGGGGTGAAAACACAACCTCCTTTAAGCATTTGAAGGAAATCGAGTCCCACAATTTTTTTGGAATGTATTGAAACCTCATCTAATCTAATCTCAAATTTATTACTGGAACAAATTCACCACAGCACCTTTTTTTCTGATATTAGACTCTTTTCCCTTTTCTATTCAGTAAACTCGAAGAGCATGTCCCTGTTTTTGAAGCAACTTAAAAAACATTTTCACTTTTCATTTAATTATTTCCAAAGTGAAATTCACTCAGCCCTTTTGATTCAGAGGCAGGTTTGCTGCACTGCCAGAACATCAGGAACACTGTGTTCACTGTGCCAACATTTATTTTTCGTATATATGGCCAAAGGGGAAGAAGGATTTAGTTTTAAATGACTAACTTGTCATTGCCTATTCTTAAGAAACAGATCCAATTGTCCCATCATGTAATGAAATACTCAACTCTGACCCTAAAGTAAACAGGAAACAGATCAACGACCTCTGAGAACATTTTCTATACATTCACTTGATCCTAATCTTCTCGCTGTAATCACAACATATATCACCTCAAGAAACTTTACATAGCCAGATCAAGACCGTACATATTTCCATCTTATTGTATAGTTCCATAATTTGACGTGATACTAAGGGAACACCATAGGAACAAACCTTTGAAATGTACTATTTGAAATCTTTGAATCACTGTTTCCCTATTTTGAACAGAGACAGTTTTCCCAGCTGCTCTTTTCAATCCTATCCATAACCATTCATAGCTGTTTACCTGCTGGCTGGCAGCCTTGGAGCTGGGGTGGGACAGTGAGCCTGGAAGGGGTCCTGGAGCTCTGTCCCACTCCAGGGTCCGAGCCTGAGCTCAAGGATCCCCCAGGGAGAGCAGGGACGATCGGTAGGACCCCCAGGGCCTTGCCCAGGAGCCGGGGTCCCATAGACAGCACGCGCACCGTCACATCTCGGTAACAATGGTTGATCATGCGCAGGTGAACGTTCACCTTGGTCTTGATCCGGATCAGACACTTCACCATGGTGCAAAAGGAGCAACAAACACCTGCGGAACCTTAGCTGCCTTCCAACTCACTGCTCTTTTATTCTCTTCTTTATCTCTGTCTTACAACTGTTTCTCTGCTCGTTCCTCCCACCGCCTCACCACAACCGTGTCGGCAGGCAGCCAGGCTAAGCAGCACCCCCTCCTCCCATAGGCAGGCCGACAGCCATAGAGACACAGAGAGACGGACAGAGACTGAAAGACAAGGCACAGGAATGTGTTCCACTTGGGCCACAGTTCACCTCGTGCCCCCCCCTGCTGTCAGCTGTGACACACACAGCATGGCCGCTGACAGCAGGAGCTATTTTCAGCCAGAGATAATATTACCAGTGGACATACCAGCACAGACAGAGCAACCGGACAAAACACAGGGGTTCCTGCTCTCTGTGTCAATGACAAGAGGGGCCACTGTGACTAAATACCCGTTTTTATCTTATTGTAAACATACTAAAAGTTCATTTGGTTTTATTCAGGCTATTAAACAAACAGCAAACTGACTCACAGAGGCAGCGCTGGTAAAAGGTTAATAGCCTGTTGGAGGAAAGAGGGTAGAATAAGTGCCCTTTGTAAACTGACAGCATGACTTTCTCATGTCAAAATAATGCCTGAGGCCACAGGCTGACGGGCGCTCCTCAGTGTGTGTGTGTGTGTGTGTGTGTGTGTGTGTGTGTGTGTGTGTGTGTGTGTGTGTGTGTGTGTGTTTCAGAATGCAACACTACCAAGAGAGAAGGAGGGAGAAAAAAGTTTCAGATTTTGTGAGTTAATACCCGAGAAATATTTGCACTGTAGGTGTTAAATCCACTGCAGATCAAATCACATAGAAGAAAAGGTGATTCCCCGACACTGCTGCACGTGTACCATTGGGGGGGGGGGGCACTCCAGCAGTTGCCAGGGGGTACGATAACACACACCAAAGGCAACAGTCAAACAAGATCCTCACAGTGCACTGATGGCTCCCAGCAAATTGAATTCAATATCCGTTTCTTTAGTTTTTACCAATGCCTGGTAAATAAAATTTGCTGGGAGCCATCAGTGTAGTGTTTGTCTGACTTTTATTTTAAAAAATAAATAAGAAATCCACATGTTAAGTCAGCTGTAACACCTGAGCTCTAGATAATTCAATTGAGAGTGAGAGAATTTTAAACAAGGAAAAGAGCACAGGGCCTCAGCCAAGAGCCTGGGTCCCAGAGACAACATGTAGGCTAAACCTTCACATCTCAATAACAGTGGTTTATCAATGGTTAAGAAATCTAACAGCAGCGGCGTTCAGTCAGGACAAGCAACCGTCTCAGCTAGTTTAATTAGAAAGGATGCTGTTTCTAATCAATTAGAACAAAGTGTGATATCACTCCTTGTATCTCAGAACAGGTTTCTGTCCCATACAGGATCTTACAATCTACTGCCCACCTGTGGCAGCAGCAGGCTATTGTCTCTGGAGACGAGCTTGACTGCCAGTCTTGTGTCTGCCATTTCTGCCATTTTCGTGGGCGTGGCTGTGTCCTGTTGACTGAAGCTGGGGCTTTTCAAGCAGAGGACGGAGCAGGATTTTTTTTTACTTTTGCACATGTGCATTGTGGATAGTTCTGGGATCTTAACGGGTGACTATAGGTTTAGCTACAGATGCATGTGCTTGACAAGCTGCCATTAGTTATGATACAGTACGGACATTATTACACATGTGCGGATACGTGTGGAAACTGTACTCACACATTACAAAATGACTTCCTCAGCGTTACGATGCCTTTTTGACTTTTCAACCAGACTTAAGTATTTATCTACTCTTGTATCTGTGTGTGTATGGTGTGTGTGTGCGCGTGTGCTCTACCTTCCATGATGGAGATGTGCACAGCTCTACGTCGGGTCCTGGGTACACTGGTCAAACGAGGGCCGTGGGTGATGGACGGACAGCTCCTACTTGGTACCATGCCGGCCCTAAATAACAGAAACACGTGCACGTGGGACTCTTGGAAACACCAAGAGGGTTTGAAATGTATGAAGAATTCCTTACAAATATGAAGATTGACTTACCTGTGGATCTCAGGAGGGTCTCTTTTAATTTTGGCACTTTGTTCCATTACTTCCTTTGCAACTTTTCCACTGAGAAAACAAAGAAACTCTTGATCAAACAGATTTATACAAAACAATCAATTCAACACCCAGAATATTTTCACAGTTCTGGGAAAACTTATACAGAAAGTTGTCAGTATGTAAACATGTAGTATTTCTGAATTGTTCGATGATAGAGTCCTATCTGTGTGTGTTTGATACCTGTATCTGAAGCGACTCCCCTTGAAGAAGAGATTACTACTGGACACAGTTCGGACTTGACTCGACTTCTCCAGCCTGTGAGTGAATGGGGAGAGAAATCATGAATTCAATCATAAACTGGAACAAAGTTAAAACCTCTCAGAAGTAAATGTTCGCAGGTCGTGCGACTCACTTGAAGAAGGCCTGATTCTCGACTCCACACTTCCACAGATGCTTACAGGCCTCAGGTGTCGGTGCAAAGTAAGTCAGTATGATCTTCTTATCCTGCAACAAGTCCAGCACATGAACCCATATGTATAATACATGTGTTTGACTGAACAAAATATTAAGACACTTTTCTGATACCGATGGATGTTAAGATTATTTTAATTAAAGCTCCTCAATCCTTCATCAAATTGACATTTCCTCCATGTAAAGAGAAAATGTCTGTAGTCGTCGCTGACATTTAAACTCTCAGACTTACTGAGCTCTTGGATACAAGGAATAATCACCCTTAAGAATTTGCAGAATATACAGTATATTAACCAACTCTCACACTCTGCTTTAACACACAGCTAACACACATTTTGTCCAATCATTTCCTAGTTACCTCTGTATAAAGCACAGATTACTTTAGCTCCCAGCGACAGTGTCTCCGTGCATTAAACAAGGACACAGTCATTTAACTTCCTGAGCTCCACAGGCCAGAAAAGGCAGCAATTTAATAATGCATGCACGCCTACCTCCTTCTGATTTGCATATATGTGGAATGTCTTTGCTTCGAACTTGAGTTTGGTCACCTCCTCCCTGAGATAGAAGAAGAAAATTATGACAGATGGAAACAAAGTCAAATAAAAAGAAAGACAGAAGATGAAGGAGGAGCAGAAACAAAATCAAAGAGGGCAGCGGAGGCAGAGGGGGAAGAGAGAGAAGGGCGCAACAGTGAGTGGAGAAAAGGTGCTAAAATATTCATTTTGGCTGGAGGCACATTAATAAACCCAACAGTCGTTCATTTCAGAGGAGAAAAGTCTAGACACATTGATTAAAGAATATTACAAGAATTACAAATTACAAGAATAACCTGCAAGAGATGAAAAAACAGATTTCTACAAGAACACACCTCGGAGTCTGAAAACATGAGCATTCAGCGTCACAGCTTGTCGACTCAGCCGTCTTGAAAAGGTGACTCATATTCCACTTTTTGTTTCGTTCACACTCATTTGTGCAACACAAAGACACGTTTGCGGACAAATGTTGCTCCGGCTGCATGAAGCCATCATCACGACACAATGATTAAGGCCAAATCACATTTAACTCACAGCAGTGTTCCTGGCAGACTGGTACGAGCTTCATCAGGAGCCACAGTATAAAAGCTCCAAGTCTGTTTTCTGATTTTTTTGGCTCATGGACATGTGGCTCAGAATCAATCAAATTTATATCAGCAGAACAAATTAGTTGCACTTATACATTTTCAGATCGTGGATCTATTTTTATTCCTCCACAACATTTCACACAATACATTAGGCCTCCCAGACATTTTGTAAAATGACTGATTAGGTTTATTCCATTGGGAGATTTGATGAAAGTAGGAAAAAGGAAGAATCTAAATCCTAAAGACAATGAAAAAACATTACAACAGTAATAATTTGGATTTCATATAACTGGGATTAGGCCACACACAAGCTGTTTGAACAGATTTTAAGATATTCTTGTTCTGGCACCTTAAACAACACTATCTGAATCACTTATTTTGAAGTGAGTACAGCTGATCTATATGGATTAATGCAGGAAGGAATTTGAATTGTGGATATAAGGACAATTAATATGCTGTTTAAATTATGTATTTATCCATTGACACGGCAGCCACTAAGACTGGCTCTCTCTTGTGGCCAGAAACAAACACACATGCTCTGACCTTTCACTTAATTATCTAGCGACTAATCTTTCATACATGTTCTCACCACGTCCAGTTATAACTTTTCATCTGAACTCACCAATTGAGTAAATGGACCCTCCTGTTTCCTTGCAGCACAGTGAATCCAAAAGGAGTGAAAGCCAGAAACGCAGGGTTGCCAGACACATCCTGACAGACAACACACATCCATAGGTTTTGTTATTGTAGCAGCAGAACTTTAAATATTGGTGAGATTTGAATTTTGATATACACTGAAAAAAGAAAAAAATTACCAACTAAAAAATACTTTCAAATTTAAGTCATGAATTTGTTTTTCCTCAGAAGCTTCTAATTACAGAATAGGTTTATATTACAAAGACCACCTTGCATGGATGAGGGTCCACTCCATATGTCTCCAGCATCTGAGCCTTCTGGAGGAAGTTGAGCTCTGACGTTTCGGGACTCTGACCTCTGGAAGAAAAAAAACTATCAATCAAACAAACAATCAAACAAAACAATAAGTCTGTTAATTGGATTGTCACAACCATCCATCACCTCAGACATCGTGTGACTGAATATATGTTCTTATGTGCTTCAGCAGGGTGTGTGTCCCTATAAGGAATAAATCTCAACTCGCAATCTTAGTCTGATAATCAAATATGGTTATTGTGTCAAAAGAATAAAACTCAAGCTGTGTAATATTTCAGAGGCCTGTCTGATCCGATCTTTCCCAGGACAGAGACCAACGCTGTTACTAATGTTCTTAAAGCAGCTGTAGCCGGAGGTTGATACGGACCAAAAGAAATAAAGGATTAAAAATCAGTCTGTTGTCTCTCTAATCCTCACTGAGAATCATATGTGAGTACACTTAATCTCAGCCAAACCGTGTGGGCCTGTAGATTCTGCCAGCCTGGTGATAGTTAAAAAAAGGAAAAGCCATGACGTCAGGGGGTGGCCATGTAACAAAGATAAAGATATCTTCATTTTTATTCTCACACAACCTCTCTCATTGATCGGGGTCTTTGGACTACAGGAGGCAAAAGCAGATGCTTACACATCCTGCTGTGACACCAGTCGGACACGAGGATGTGAGCAAGGTCAATATATTTTACTATTTTAACATTTTACATTTTCATAACGTTTTTAATTCACAGGCTCGTTTAAGGTGGACATTTTATGTTATCTATTATATTTACAATAGTTGGGACGCAGGGACAATGTGTGTTTCTTGATTTCCTTCTGCCTGCACGACTGTTGTATGTCTGGTAAAATGACAGTAAAGTCTGATTTGATTTGATTTTGATTTGAAAGCAAAGCAACATTAGTGAACCTGACTGAGCAACCCGAACAGTCGCCTGATAAAAAACTCTGTGTCAAGAGGAGCCTGACATACCAATCGTCCAGGAGACTAATAATACAAATGGCATCAATTTTTGATTTTCATACAGCACCTCTCACACGCCAAGGCCAAGTGCAAAAACATGTTCCCATGGAAGTGTCACGTGTGATGGCCCTGCTCATGTAGAAGAATCTGTGTGGACTGTGGAGCCACCCATCCTGTACCATGGTAATCACATGCTACACCTTTACCATCAGGATTCAGAAAGAAACACTTGTGAAAGTCAAACTTTGATATCAAGTATTTTTGATACGAAAAACTGCACCAATTTCTTTTGATCAATATCACAAGATGTTTTTCTTTGTATTCAATTACTCTGCCAAGGGCACGTTTACGACTCTATCTGTGAGCGCCCTGACCTTGAATACTGTATGTACTGAGTGTTTGAAAAGCAGTCAGTACTTGCAGTATTTGAAATACACAAGCCGGAGACCAAGAAATCAAGGTTTTGATCCTCTTTGCTTAAAAGACTTAAACACAAGCTGACTGTGGTTTATTGGTGGAGTGTATTTTGCTCTTTGATGCATGGCAGAAACTGTTAAGAACATACATGAAACGTGAAAATGTGTGTGGACCAGTACGTTTTATAGAAGGAACTCCATGTCTACATTCATTAGTTATTCAGCTGGCGTGTCTATATCATAATAGCTGCCAATGTTCTCTGCAGTGCTGCAGCCAGATGTAGCAGCAGAGTTTACTAACTGACGCCTGACTACAGATGGTGGAGGAAGTACATGGAGAGTTTTGGCTCCTTCTCTGCTCTGTAGTGAGAACTGCACCAACCCAGGCAGCCATCACTGTTGGAGACTACATTTACAAGCCAAAATCCTCAAAGTTTATATGCACAGTAGAGATTATGAATTCACAAGTGATGACATGTGAAGACATTCTCTATAGAAAGGGAAGGTTAGTCAGCAGTTTCTCATCTTGCAACACCTTTTACACACAGTCAGCGCATCAGGAACATTTGGGGTATAATTCAGAATGCAGACTGGAGAAGCCGGGGGTTCAAACCACCGACCTGCTGGTTACTGGATGACCCTCTCCTGAGCCACAGAGTGTAAAATTATCAAACAGAAGTAAAAGTCTTGTCAATTTTTCACCTCAACGCTTCTGAAATCTGATTCCCGCCGGCTGACATGGTTGACTTAGCTCACACTCTTTAAACACATTCATTTTACCGGTGGCGATCACCGCCCGAGGCAAGGTCCCTCCAAAACTGAGGGCAAACACTTGCAGTCTTCGATCTGCAGTCAAAACGTTCTTTGCAATGATGCCACTGGTGAATTATTGACCAAACACTGTCGTGTACAGGACGCTGACGACCAGATCCAGACATGTGAAGCAGTCTGTGGCTGCCCTAAAGCTGCACTCTGAGAGGCACGCAGAGTGTGAAGGAAATCCTGAGAGCGTAGTACACACACACACACACACACACACACACACACACACACACACACACACACACAAACACACACACACACACACACACACCACATCAACACAGGTGTTAACTCAGCCCATTAAGTAGCTCTCCATTTCTTTGAATATTTACTTTCATAGTGAATATGAGATGTCATCCTTTGGTTTGTCAAAGTCCAAAAAAAGGTATTATATTTCCTGACTGTTTTGGATTATTTATAATCTGTTACTTAAAGGTGATATTAGCCGATTAATATCAATATTTTACCGGAAAAAATATTAATACATTTTTTTCTTTGTCGCTTTATGTTTGACTCTCACGATCATGTAAAATTTGTGATACTCCAGTGTTACACCCATAACGAGTGTTGACCTCTCATGTGTTATTTCTTAAAAAACCCTGTAAGAGCACATGTGGGAGCTATAGTGCCGGCTCTCTGAAGGAGGATACACAGGGAAATGGACAGGTGTCACCTTACATCAGCTCAGTCTTGTGGATGTCAGCAATCCGCCGCTCCAGCTTCTCTGAGTGCTTGGGGAAGAACTGGAACTTGGAGCTGTAGCCCTCTGGGTGTTTCCCGGGGTCGTAGTCACCAATTTCAGCTGGAACACAGTAAAAAAAAAGAGACACGACAAAGGAAATTTTAGAATTTTTCTGTGAGGACTTTTTGTTGAACCCATTTATTTCCAAATAAATTGTATAGCTAAGGCATCAATCATGACTGAAGAAGAAATGACCACTCTTTACTAAAACTACGCAAGCAAACTAAATCATTACTGAAATCTTTGAAATGCATTGTAGCCAAACCGTTATCTTACATTTTATTTGTGTCCAACAACGGTGAGCGACATCCCTTTGGGGATTTTCATAATACATGGACCGGCTGCTGGGTTGTTGAGTTTAAATGTGCTCTGCTCTGGGCATTAAGATCACAAAATATCTACTGTGGTAGCATGCAGAGAGGCACAGTTTACGTATTGTCTTGAGAGAGGTTTGAAGAAGTAAAATCAAGAAGTAAAGAAGCATTGTTCCATGGACATTTACATTACGTGATATTTTTACACATTTATGAGATATTCTTTTCTGCCAAGAGCAAACGGTGGGCACATGGCTCACTTACTGACTAAAAGGTTGTTCCATATATAAAAGTAAAAATTTGACATAAAAAATGTTTGATATCAAAAACTATTTTAGTACGTTCTTAATATCAATATTATTTGATTTATTTCTTTGTATTTAATTACTCTGCCAGGGGCATGTTTCTATTTCTATTTCTATATGGTCGTTCTGAGAAAAGCTCACAGTAAACAAGTACACAATATAAAAGGCAGAAACCAAGAAATCAAGGTTTTGAATGCACCTTATAACATAAGTGTGCACAGTGAATAGGCTGAGGCCGACCCAGAGAAACGCCAACCATCAGGTCTCAATCTAACAAAGATCCTCTTTGCATAAAAGACTTTTAACGCCAGCTGTCTGCGGTTTATTGTGTGGTATATATTTAGTCGTTTGAATACAGTACCTTTTAACAACATACATGAATACACAAAAAATGTGTGTGGACCATTACGTTTTATAGACTATTTTTCCAATATTTATCCACGTCTCCACTCATTAGTTGGCGTGTAATACCTCCTGCCAGTGTTCTTTGCAGTGCAGATGGTGGAGAAAACACACAGAGAGTTTTGGCTCCTTCTCTGCTCTGTAGAGAGAACTGCACCAACCCAGGCAATCAAAACTATATTTTGTGGAGCAAGTAGATGTAATGTAATACCAAGTGATGACATGTTAAACAGTGTCAAAAAGTGTGTATATAAGCCTTAAACACCTGGTGAAGACATGCTATATAGAAAAGGAAGGTTAGCCTGTATGCTGAGGTTTTTACCAGATGAATAGATATCTCCCTGCATGAATATTGTAACAGTTGAAATTGTGAAGTGCGCCTTTAAGACATACTGTGTCGCCTATGAGAGGAGCAACGTCATCTGCTTTTTTATTTTTCCTTACGTTGCATGGAAAAGCTGAACTGTAGTTAAATAAATGTGTTTTGAATAAGTGTTGTAGACGTTCCAGCACCTCTGAGGACAAGATTGAGGTTTATTTGCCTATAACAAATAAGCAAATATCAGCCAGTGTCTTTCAGTATATCGATGTTCTGTATGGTGGGTTAAGGACACACAGAGAAAGAAATATGTAAATCCTGGGATTGTTAGAGAAGGAAAAGGCTGACAGGAGCTGCTTGGCAAGAATTGACAGGTGAACTGCTCCTTCTCGCCTCTCAGCATGTTGATGAGCCAACATGACAAAAGAAACCAAAATGTTAAACGTTTGCGCAGAACTGACAGACTCTCCGTTGAATTTGAATAATAACTGTCAGTATAGTTTTTTTGTGCTGTGAAGGGGATATTAAAATGAGTAATTAGTCAATTCATGATAAACACAACAGATTCTCAAGGTACTCATCAAACACAAGCAATGAGCCTTCAACATGCCGTGCTTGCACAACACCCACACACATACACACAAACACACACTTGTTTGTTAACAAGCCAGGGTCGTATGGAAATCATATAGAGTCTATAAAAGGTCATAAACCTGAATATTACATAGTTACTGGAAATATAGTTTGAGGTGATGATTGAGGAGCACAAGTAGAATGAACAATGACAACTAACACTGAGATTTAAATAGCTTATTTCAGATTAAAGCAATTCTCAATGAGAAATAACATTTAGCTGGAATACATCAGTCAGAGTGAACCTCTGCAACACGTGTGTTTCTAGTCAAGGTAGCAACAACCTGTCTTGTGTGAGGACAGGTTTGTGCCTTTTGGGGAATTGCTTGTAAATACAGTGTAGCTAAAGTCTCTTTTCTTAAATGATCACATTGTCGTACCTTGTAATATGTAGGCAGCCAGCAGAGCAGCGTCTGACGTCTTGCACAGCAGGCGACCGTGGTACAGATCCCTCTTAACCTGCAGGAAGACGAGATATCTGTGGAGCGGAACACAAATAAACTAATTGGGGTCATTATTTAGTTAGGGTCAATATATTGACAGCTGGACATTAACAACTGAGTAGGAGACTGTTAGGAGAAGAACTATCTTCACATAGTAAGTTAGGACATGAGGTTCAAACAAGACAAGCCCAGGTACAATCTCCCTAGAACCAAAGTGTTGGACAGAATAACATTTTGACCTGATGGCAGTGTTTAAAAAGTCAAGGAATTGTGAATTATTTTAGTATTTTCGTAAATATTAATTTAATGGTCATCCAACCAATACATGGTGATAAGAGGCTGAAAAACACATGACCTAGTCGGCAAGATATTGGTCTTAAAAATAAAACAATTAATCAATCATGATATCGCTAATGATGTAGGAGCCTTTGTGTTTACTAGCCAACTTTGGATGTATGATATATATATAGAATAAATGTAGGCTAGCAACAACTACATTACTCCAGAGCCCTTTCACAATCCATTTACAATCCAATCACAATTACAATTTAGATAATATAATGAATGTATGATTATCAATCGGAAGTTATCTTCTGGACCATTAGACACAGGACATTTTAGCTGCCTCGAGGCAGAACTTGACCTAAAGCTTCAGAGAACTGACAGTGATATAAAATATGATTGCTGGTTCGCACTGAAGTCCACTGGGGCAGCTCGGCTGGTCTCGTCCCTAACAGCCATTACTTGTGTGTCATTTTCCCACACAGCAATTTGTCTCCAAGCAGCAAAGCAATAAATAGTAAAGCAGCACTAAGCAATGCTAAACGTCAAATAACAGTTAGTGTGCACATCACCTGATGATATTATGTGATGTCTGTTAATTTGTTTTCATTTGTATGCAGTTGTCAGTGGGTTTAATTTATCCTTCACAAAGTAAGCTGATCCCAAGAAAATAAGAGTAATGGCAAATGAGGAAACTGTACTTCAGCTGGTGATCCCCATTCAAATATGGATCCTTATATATACATTGAACCTTTTTGTTCGTCTGTATGTGGAGCGCATATCTCGCAAATTCTTCATCTTATCGGCTTAACACTTGGTGTGTATTGTATGTGTATTGCATGTGTATTGTAAATTGCCAGAGGAAGTGCCAGGTTTGGCGCGATTTGGACACGTGATACATTCAACATGAATAAAACTTGAATAAACAGGTGACCAGCGCTCTGTAGCAGTCAGTGGGGGTGGGGGAGTGTGCAGCACCTCTGAAATAGCTGATATGCAATATATAAAAAAAAGAGCTCTTAAGTAAATCAGTCAAACTTATATATAACCCTCACGTGAACAGTAACAAAGCAGATTCAGTTTTATTTTATGAAAAACAATGACTATAAAGTCTTCATTGCAGATAAACCAGGTAGGATGAACGTTTTCTAACTTCACTCATATGACACTTGCAGATGGATGTATTTTTGTACATCTTTGACCGGAGTCAAAGTTCCCTATGAGGAAACACCTTGTGATTATTTCTCCCTGTTGTCAGGGCTGTAACATAAGCCAGACTGTTACTGTCTCTTTAAGGTTTAGGTTGATATAGTGACAGGTACACTTGACCTCAGCAGGAAAAAAAACGCTCAGAGTAACCATCCCTCTCATCAAACAATCTTTGATATGGTAGTTTGCTCCTGCTGTTTTTCTCCTCCCACCATGTTTTAGTCCTGCAGGAAGTTGGACCCTGATATTTATGATTAATGAGAGATGACAGAGGATCTGTGATTTCACCTGGAGATGCTTAGAACTGTGAACGTTGATGTCCCGGTGAGTTCATGATTGTAGCTCATGATGCTAATTGCATTAGCTACTAGAGCACGCAGGGATTATGAAATGTGGCTGGTACACATGAAACCAGTAGGAATATCTTTATCTTCACTCATGAACATGTGGTAAAACCACTTAGCTTGCAGGCTAGCTAAGTGCTGCACGTGTTGCAGAGGCTCATGAAAGATGTTTGTGAGGCTCTGCAGAGCTGCTGCGTCATTTCCCTGTACAACTAATTTAACTGTGTGATTAGTATGTATATGAAATGTGTATTCACTTTGAAATGTCAATGTTGACTGTATGGACCTTGAAGTACACTGTGAGTTGCGTTATGACATTTACATTGAGGTTGAGTTATGAAAGAAGAATTATTTTGAAATGCAGATCTTCAAGGACATTTATTTATATTTAATGAGTAACTGTCTTTCTTCTTGAAGACGTCTACAGCTGGAGCTTGAGTCGACATCAGTCTACAGTCTCATCTGCCGCCATCCATCAGCTGCTGTCCAGAAAGCCTCCATGTCCTCTCAACTTCCTCCTGGGACGTCCTGCTGGACATTCATTGAAGAACGGGCGGTAGGACTTTTTGAGTACACTCATTTTATTTAACTTTTTTTAACGCATGTTTTAGTTTCTTGGCTTATTTGAACTTTAAAAGTTCTCAGGGTTTTTGGTTTGTGATCCACAAATTACTTGGCCAGTGGAAGGTTAAGGTTTTATGAGGATATTTGTACATTTCTTTGGTGATTTTTCATCATTCTATATATTCCTAGTGACCTACTTGGACACTGATTTTGTG
The DNA here is from genome assembly GCF_022539355.2 of Hippoglossus stenolepis. Taxonomy (NCBI): domain Eukaryota; kingdom Metazoa; phylum Chordata; class Actinopteri; order Pleuronectiformes; family Pleuronectidae; genus Hippoglossus; species Hippoglossus stenolepis. The sequence goes on along the minus strand of NC_061483.1, from coordinate 20,630,642 downwards.
GTTCAACATGTGGTGCAACATCTGTTGCCATTTGTGTTTCTCAGGGGTGGATGTTCAATGTCTACTTAAGCAGACAGAAGAGAAGATTAGAGAACATTACTTCCTGGTTCCTGATCAGATACTCTTCACTATCTTAAAGGGACAGCTGAGTGGGGTGACATAAACATGTGTAAATGACTAAATATTGCCAATCTCATTTTTCATGTCTCCACACTGGAGGCTCTATGTTTTCTGGTTGTCTCAAGGAGGGAATTTCTTCAATTTTGATACAAACATTTACTTGGACTCAAGGATGACTGGATTAGAATTTGTTGGTCAAAGGTCAAGGTTATTGTGACCTCACAAAACACTTTTTTGCCTTGTGAATGTGTTCCACCTCAGAGAATCATTTCAAATCTGGCACAAATGTTCACTTATTGTCAAAGATGAACTGATTGGATTTGGCTGGTCATAGTTCAAGGTCACAGTGGCCTCACAAAATCGGTTTCTGGCCTCCTGAACATGATATCTCAAGTCTGCCCAGGGAAATTTCTACAAATTTGGACCAGGTTTCACTTCACACTCAAATATTAACTCATTAGATTTCAGTGGTCAGAGGTTATGGTGACCTCAGGTGAGTCTGGCAAAAAAGGTATGTAGACTGAAACTGTACTGGTTGGTGGACGCATACAACCACAGTGTGAAAATTCTCGATTTTTCTAAAACAAGCATGAAATAGGATCGTTAAAGCAACACAAAAATCCAGGTTTAATGTTGTTACTTGCTCATTTACTATATTTGTTTGTCTGTGAAAGCCTCCAGTCTGAACAGATTGCGGAGGATGGAGGAGCGCTCCCTTGCCTGAGCTCAGCTCTATCAAAAAAAGGGTTGAATTGTGAATAAGAGATTTCATTGCATGGCAACCAGTGGAGGGATGTGATTTTGAGGGATCTGTGTGAGCGCTCAGTATTTGGCACACCCCTCGCAGCAGTTTGTTCAGCTGTCAAGGATGCCACACACAATATAATAGTGGTGAGGAGCCAGATGACACTGCAGCTTATAAAAAAAAAAGTGAAGAGTCAAATCCCTCTGCACACAGGCTCACTATGCTGTTATGAAATTAAACTTGTGGTCTTTATTTTGTAGCTGCATCACAACCGGCCTCTCTTAACAGTTCAGGCAAAAACACTGTACTTCTGATCACTTTATAAGATGGCTACTTCCCCTCAAAGCAAGTTGAAGGTGAAAACATACTTTTATTTTGTCATACAACTATTTAATTTTCCAGTTTATACTCTATAAATACTATAAGCAATTATGGGTACGTAGGAAGATACAGGGTTTGAATAAGGGAAATACAAAAAAACTGCTCATCTGCTGCTGCCATTTTTCCAATATGTAAAAGCTGGATGCAGAGACACAAAGTCCCATACGCAAATTGTAAGATACTTTTTAAGACAAAGAAGATACTAAAGAAGAAGAAGACATACAGGTATCCCAAAGCCCCACACTTTACATGTTTGTCTCCACCCTTCACTTTCTCTGTTCAGTCAGTGTCAGAAGTCCAATAAAACCAGATTTGTCTTGCTGCACAAAACTGAACTTCAATTGTGCCTCTGCTTTTTACTGCGGTCGGCTCCAAATGAAAATACTGGAAGATGACAGTGTAATTTTCCGTTGCGATTTATTCTGTCTTCTTTCCTATCTGTCCTGTTTTGTCATTTTCTAATCCCATTTCAGTGTAATCACACATGTTGTGACCCCCTTGCTGAAATGGCTCAGGCACTTAACAGCTGTTAAGTGATTGCTTCAGACTATTTTCTAGTTCAGGCCTCAGATCTTTCCTGTCCTGTACTACTCCCCATCAAACATCACTTCTGCATGTGATGTTTGATGCCACATGACAGACAAACCAACAGGTAGCTGCTCTAAATAAATAGAACTGGGATTTCTAAGGATGTTCTCTGTGGCAGTGTTTGTAAAAATATTTACTATATAAAAATATGTGTCTGTGTACTTACTCAGCCCTTTTTTAATATACTTGTGCCACAAATGTACATAATAAAATTTACAGTTGTAATTTAACATCTCAAAACAAATGGTGACGCATGCATAAATATTCAAGAGACCTTTAGGTTCCGTTAAATTGACTTTGCCTCACAAAAACTCTTTAATTTCCCATTGACCTTTTAGCTGTCGATAAAAACTCTATCTGTACGTCTGAATTCTTTGTTTAGTTGCAGTTTCCTTGTCCACTATTTTAGCCATGCTTCCCATATTTTGTAAATGCATGTGTGCAGATGTTGAATGAAGCATGTTTGTCTCTGAGAAGGGAGAGACAGTGGTTACCTCTGTGTATAGGTTTATACCCTATTTGGTCCTCCAGTCAGATTAAATAGCTGTGGTCATGAAGACTTATTGCACATTGACAAACCTTCATTCTAACACTGCTAAGCTCCTTTGCTTTGTTTTAAAAAAAAACTGAAATGATGCAAAAAATCCCTTAGTTTGAGAACTTAGTGAAAGAAAATTGACACATGCTAGCTTTCCCAGACTCAAATATATCGTCCATCTCTAACTCCAGCCTTCCCACCTGCTCTGAGCCATCTTGAAATCTTACCTGGTGATTTCCTCTCTCAGGGCAGCAGGGTCGGGGGGGTAAAACTTGACACGCAAACACATAGTGAATGGAGGCTGGGCTGCAGAAGAAAGACAAGAATTTTCAAGTATGTTCTAAATTTGTTTTATTATAATTCTAAAGTTGTAATCATTATGTTTTTATGTGCTTTTCTTGCCCCCTCTTGGCACACAATAATCTGGCATGTTATATTAGATACTTACATTTCATTTGTTTGGCAATTGACTTTGAAAACTCCAACCAGTGCTGAAAGAGACAGAAAAAGAAGATCTGCACTTTGGACTTTAGCTGCTAAACTGGAGGTACTGATTGCGCAGCAGCTCAGCATGATGACTTGTAATCTGTAGCTGGAGGGCACAGCACAATTACTCCCATCTCTCTGCCCTCTGTTCATTCAAACTCCCACCGGCACAGAGAGGAGATGTTTTGAAGGGGCGATGTTTTCTGTCAGAACGACGACCATCACATGTCGACAACTGGCTCTGATCAGTGAGATGATGACACGCTGACGATAATGAGGCACCGCCCCACACAATGATGCTACACTGCCTTTGTTGACTATTTATTTTTTAGCAATGCCTGCATCCACATTTTCTTTAAACGTCTCTCAGGTGGCTGATATCTTTCCTTTGAAATATGGAGAAACATTAAAGATGATACATTTTTAATTTCTAAACCTATATTCACAGTTCAAAAGTGCATGATAAATAAATACATAGTGTCCACTCTGCAAATTCACCAAGGCCTGTGTAAATACCGATGATGGATATTCACATCAATTAAAGGGGCTGGTTTCTCACCAGTTTGCATAATGAACCTGCTGACTCACCAGCCTGTGCTGAATATTTATGTAGCGAGTGAAAAAAAAGTCATTAGGCCATTTAGAACTGGCATTTATATCTAACAGCCTTTAATAAGGTTCCTGTCACTGTCCCTGAGATCTAATTGATAATCTGCTGTACCTGGTGATCTGCAGACACTGTATATGTGGTAATGACTGACTGGGACCCTCTTTATTAATGTGGCCTCTCACGCTTTCATCAGCCACACAGGATTTAAATGGGCCTTTTAAGGTTGACCTTTTCTTCCTCTTTACACACAATGCTGCATTATTTTTGACAAACTACATTTAAATCTATTTATGATTTGATTTCTTTCTAACATGCGTAAATAATTTCCTTTTTCATGGACCACATTGAGTTATTTGTGTGAAGTTCTTAAAGCTAGGGTGGGTAATCCTGTTAAAGTTACAAGAGCAGGCTACACACTACATCTCACCCCCGTCCACCAGCCCTCTCGTCAAAGCTATGGCCATATGAACGCCATATGAATTTGGTCTCCATGAAATGATTGGCTGTGTTTATTAGTGTCCTGTGAGCATCACAGACACCGGCTGGTTTTCTTTTTTTCGGACTTTATTTATTGATGGCTTATTGTGAAGAGGATTTCAAAAAATAAGATAAAAAGAGTTTCAGAAACTAATTTCCAAGGCTACCTTTAATTCAAGGGAACAAATGGCATATTTGTGCTCATGAATTACCAAAGAGTAAAATGTGAAGGTCCTGTGAAAAACAAAACTTCACAGGAACTTCACCGCCACATTATGTGACTCACTGAAATTTTAATTGGGTTTATTATTAAAAAATAATACTTACCCTCTGCTTGTCTGGGTCAACATATCTAATGCCAAAGTAATCTTTCTCGAGCAGGTTGAGATGATGGCAAATTAGGTCAAACAGGTACTGTCCCTTGGCATCCCGCTGGAAGAGACAGAATAAGAGAAAATTCAAAAAAAGTAAATACTGCTGATAAAAACAACGCAGGAAATAGAAAATTTCATTCTAATATTTGCATATTCCGAGACACAGTTAATGAACCCCCAGCAAATCAATGGTGCATAATATATGTGAAGGCTCCACTCAAGAGTCCAGGTATACAGCAGCAACCAGCGTCACAAATTAGGAAAATAATATAATTTTCTAAAAAGATTTCTTCTGTCCTCATCAGGAAGTCCAGTCCTTTTGCAGCCTCCGAGAAGTCAAAACGTCCACCAGAAACTGTTTTTAATATTTCACCACTCTCAAGGGAGATATATAAGGACTATCAAATATTCATATCGAGGCAGCAGCCATCTGTGGAAGCTTTGAGACATTTCTGCTGCAGGAAAAGACCTGAGAAAAGCAGTGAGACAAGGTGAAGGGAAAGAAAATGCAGGCCAGGGACTGGAAGCCACTGTCATACCATGCAGTACAAAAATCTGACAATTTTTTCTTTCCAGTAACGAAACTTGAAATACAACGATATCTTTGTGTTAGTTAAACAATCTCTGAAATGGTCACAGTATGGGGGAGACTAAATAGTTTGTCTTTGATTATTCTTTAATTTTTTTGCGGGCTTTGACAGTAGAGGAGGAGAAAACAGGCCTGTTATCTTGGAACTAGCAGTTCAACTCGACATGAGCTGTTTCCTCCATGAAGCTGCATCTACCCCAAAAGACACATTAGACTCATTTTAACGGAGTCTTGATTTAGATTTAACTGCAACAATAAGGTGCAACACAACGAGGCTGCCACTAATACACAACAAAAACGTGAACCAGTTATTGGAGTTTTGCAGCACAGTCAGCAACATTTTACAGTTAATAAAGACACTGCCATTTATTAACATAGTTGTAGTCCCCCAAAGGCTTGTTGTCTGAGGAGGAACACACCAAAACTGTAGAACACAGCTCAGATTGAAAAGCAGTAACTGTAGCAGCTGGTTAAAAAGCATGTTGCTCTGATGAATAAGAGGATAGTTGTATCTGCAGAAGGAGGAAAGTGGTCTCTGCGCTAAGTTTAAGTTGTGGTGTACAAACAGAGTGGCTCAAGCCAAAGCATGTACCGATTCCTGGTGGCTTGCTGCTCGTGTTCCACTAGCACTCACCCTTTCATAAAGGAAGGTGCACCTTGAAAGTGGTAGATCATGCACAATCCAACTATCACCAACCTCCTGGTAGAAATCCAAATGCGATGCCAAGTTGAGTATAATATCTACTGTGATTGTTTGTGTTCGTTAGCAGGATTACGCAAAGACTGCTAAACAGATTACTAAGAATCTTCGTGGAAGGATGTGATGGGTCAGGAAAGAACCCATTATATTTTGGTACAGATCCGAATCAGGAGGCAGATCCAGTAAATGTTGTTCAACTTTTTAGTTAATTTCTCAGAGAACAATTTGTGCATCTTGTTTAGGGGATAAATATTTATGAGAATATTTGGTTTATGAGAGAGGCAATTTGGTTCAGATCCAAATTAAAATCATAGGAGGACTGTTGGTCCTTGGCGGCAGTATGCATGAGGATCTGTTTCTACGCTTTAACTCACTCACGACAAAACATGTCTGCTGAACCTTGTTTCTGTCAGAATATGTTCTTGTGCTGCTTGTTTGGCATAAAAACTCTGCTGAGGAGTTTAACATTATCCAGAGCATTTGTCCTTATAACAGGAAAGTTTAGCTGCAGGTAACAGCTCTAATGATGCTCGAGATTTGTTCTCTTCATCTCTGCAACCACGTCCCTGCAAACGAGGCTCGATTGTCTGGTCTTTACTGTCTTGTTAGTCAGTTTCTCTTGTAAAGTGCATCATTATGCATCATCTTTTCTTGACAGTCGCTATGATGTTGGTCAGCGATGATCACACATAATAATAATGTGTTTTTCCTTCACCCTGACTGTGACCTGACTGGCACACAGCTGGAAGGGACCGCCCTGAAGGACAAGATTGTCTGTGTTATTTTCTTTTCTCACAAAAAATGTATTGCAGTCATGAGAATTACTTTTTATTTCTGAGTGTCCTTTTTGGATTCATGAATCATCTCAAGGGCTGTATATGGGGTTCTTGATCCCTGTTTTATGACTGGAGAGGATCTCTTTTAGTGTTTATCACCAAGGAGATTTGTGCATGCCTGCAGAGTGAGTGCATGCACATCCAGTGGAAAGTTTTCTGTATCATCTGTACTATAGATAGAGGATTCAGCTTTTCCTTCCCCAGTGGTAAAGGACACAATAAAAGATCCTACTCTGCCTTTTAGAAGAGACACTGCATCCAAGCAAGTGACACAAAACTGCACAGTCAGAGAAAATCAAACGCAGATATATGAGAACGGAAGGGGGAACAGAGAGGAGAAAGACAAAACCAAAATAAGAGAGGGAAAGAAAAGAGAGAAAGGGGAGAGATACAAACGCGGCCAGTTGACACTGATCTGTCCTTGTATAGCACATCACAGCTCAGCAATCAAAAAGAGAACAGGAGAAAACCTGCAATGAAGGATCCGTCCATGTATGAACCATTTTCAGATACGACCCCTGTTCAGATGCATTAATGATTTCATGTCGTCATGATAACTCATTCTGAACCCAGGTTGTCTTGTTTCATTGAGCATCACATATTCTGTTGCTCCTTGTGACAGCATTTCATTGAATCTATACAGCACATGTTTTGAATACATTTCAAAACCAAAATGTGACTGAAATCAAATCAAATCTTTGCAGATTTAGAAAAAAAATGGTCTAATATGAGTCTGATGATGAACCTGGGAGAGAAGTGTAAGAATAAGTATATCCTAAAAGATTACATTACATTAAAATACATCACAGAAACATCATGTATGTATAAATTAAGTCAGGGGATGTGATTCATTAAGAACAAATGTCTGTTCCTAGTGTTTTTTTAATGAAATATTTGCGCCAGAAATTGACTCAAAGCAACTCAACCAAAGCGCAACCCCCCAAAAATCTATCAGCTCCCGTTGTGTCAAGCAGTGCACCACTGGCCAGACCTTCCCCTGGCTCCTGACCCTCCATCTCCTCTGTCAGTGTGTCTGTATGTCACTGTCACCACACACACCAGGACACATCAGTACAGGCCTGCTGAGCAGCCCCGCAGCAAAAATAGGAACAAACGCATCCATGCTCACACGCGCTCACACGCGCGCACGCACATACACACACACACACACACACACACACATACACATACACACACACACAGAGGTTTAATCCCTCTTGCTTGTCTGTGGTACACCTGTGTAACCTCTAGATCCACAACATTTTCAGAGCCTGTACCTCCCACTCACTCCATCTGCTGTGCACTGTAGTGTAAACTACAGCAGGGCCCCAAAAAAACCTTCCTAATTAATCACGTTGTGCTTAAGCCTCCTATGTGTGCATCATTATGTTTGTATATGAAATGCCTAAATGTGTGTTTGTGTTTGTGTGTGTATGAGAGAGCTAATAACAACAACAACAACAACAGAAAGACAGGGCAATTTATTATAGAGCAATATTTCAGCAAATAACTGAAAAAGGATAAAATGCATTAAAAGAAAACACCAATGAACTAGATTGCCCCTTAAATCCAAGCAAGCTGCACCAAATCTGCACATGCTCATAAATATCAGACCCCTAAACATGCCTGATGTCTTTCATCAAGATCCATGAATTATTCACTGAGAAAACGGTGAAAATGTTTAAAAAAGCCCTGTCTCACAATGTTAAAGAAAGTGAGAAATGTGCACCCAAGTCTGGATCTACAACAAAATTGTATTGGTTCTTCCTTGACCCAAACCACATCCTTCCACCAAGTTCCGTGGACATTTGCTCTGTAGTTTTTGTGTAATCCAGCTAACTAACAGACGAATTTAAATGCCTTAAAAGACGCAAGCTCTCACAAGCTGCAGTGCTTTTTACAGCAGCAGCACAGTTTAATCACACCAAGTTTCTAAAGTGGATTTAACAGCAGTTACAACAGAATTCAAACAGTGTGACTCAATGAAGAACTTGGGAGTCTTCCATTGTGCATCACAATGAGAGCAGGTAATCCTGTTGTTGCAGGTGTTTTACCTGACTCTGCACTATGATGCAGTTTGTAATGATGGGATCGAAGCGTACGCTAACTTTGCCCTGCAGTGCTCATTGTCTGGCACGACTAATCAGAGACGGAATCAGCTTCTCTTGCACATATAGGCAGCTGGACGAACACTTGTAATGTATATGTGGTGTTGTGTTGCATAATGATGAGACACACTGAATTTCAGGGGGCTGACCGGGGCTCCACTGGGACACAGAGGCAGGCTCTGAGGCAGAAACTTTATTGATCTGGAGCTAAGTGTTCTTCAACATCCTTATGAGACTTTACCTAGAGCCAAGCTGCAATACGCTGCTGGCTGCACGGAGGTAATTCTATATGTGTGCAGTTAAAACTCTGCTTTATTGTTTTTGAGTAGATAAACTGAAGATCTATTATGTGGTTTGTGGTCACGTGATTTCAGAGTGGGAATTGCTTCTCTCACAGTTATCTCTCCCTCAGGTTTTATTGCTGCGGAGGAAATAATTAGATCCATGCTATCTTTGGATTAAAACCCCTTTGTTGCAAAAACACCAGGAAATGAGGAAATACAAGAGCCTAGAATTTAGATAAATGATCACACACTTAAGTATGTATACATTAGGCTTTGGAGTGTGATTCATTTTAGTTTTATACTCCACATAAGGACTGTACACTGACCATTGTGTATTATGAACTCATTCTTAATGATGTATCCCATTGCGCTTATAACTGTACCCACGCCTTAATGTAAATAATACACCATACCAAACTAAAAGTGTCCCTCGCATTAGCCTACCATTTTTTATCATAAACTTTTAAAATATGAAGACAAATCTAAGGCTCAAAGTTTTCATGTGACTCTTCAGGACTGTAAGAAGGCCACAGTAATTGGGCTTTAAAATAGATTTATGGAGTTGAGTTGTAATCACTAATGCTATGTCACATATCAGAGTAAACAAAGCGTGGGTTGCAAATTGCCTACTGTCATCTCCGCACACTGTTGTGTCGAAAATTGGAAATAAATGAACCTAATAATAATAATAATAGCTTGAATTTATCTAGCGCCTTTCAAGAGACCCAAGGACGCTTTATATGTGTCCATGGGGACATATGTAAAGCTTTTTTTGAAGATGGTGTTCCTAGTAGTCTCACCCAGTTTCCCTAACAACTCCTCAGAGTGTTTTATCTAATTCGAGCGCCACACTTTGCTAAGGTTGTAACAATTCTAACTGAAAATAAGATAATATAATCTTTAGGCTACATCAACAAATAAAACAAATTTATATTGTGATAAACATATCTGCAGTATGAGTTTGCCCAGCTACGAGCAACACCCCCTGCATTATAACAATGAACAAACAGCACTGTCCCCACAAGCACTTTGTACAATGCCATATTATGGCACTGTGCATTGCTGGCAGCCTTGTATAATAATTATAATAAAATAAAGAAGCTGGGCCATGATTACCATGTCAACCTCCATTCACCTCACAGAGAAGTCATTAAGGTTAGATGTTTGATTCGTATGTCTTCCCTGATCAGGACAAATGGATGGCCTGGAGACCCTGTCCTCTACATATTGTGTGCTAGAGTATATGAGTTTACATGCACCTCTGATCATAACTGAACTCAGGAGACAAAATAATCTCCAGTAACAACTCATGGATATGGATTTTAGTAGAGGTGGGTCAGGCTATAGCATCAACCTTAATAAGTGATTGCAGCACGATTTCAGGTCACAGAAGTAAAATATTGAGTGTTTTAAAAGAGTAGGCATTGGAAATACTCCTTTTAATCAGCTTTCCCTGAAAGTATTAGAGAGGAAAGTGCCATTGTGAGTCCAACTCAAGAAGAAGAATCTATTCTTTTGTGGAACAAGTAGATCAACTCTGTACTTGCAAGGACACTGGAGGAATCATAGAATTACAACCAGTCAACACATACTTTGTGAACTTAATGAAGGCTTACAGTCCTGTTCCTTGGCGGGTCTAGTTGAGGAGTAGCTTCAGAGATATAGCGTCCATTGTAAGGCTATACTACACTAGACCATTGGGTCTTTTTTCACTGTCAGTATAAGGAAGAGGTATTTTCAAAAGGTGCTGCTGTCTGTCAGGGCTGCAACTTGCTAACTGACTAAATTTGTTTGTGATTCATTTTTAAGGAAAGAATTTCAAGGTCCAGCGTGCAGTGTCACAGGGTTGTTAGCAGCTGTGTGCGAAGCAATTGGAATAAGGGTCAGCTCCTCATTGTCAAGTACCTGGAAAAGTGGGGGTTGGTAAGAAGTTGCTGAAGGTGTGCAGTGGACTTGCAGTGGATTCCCGTGGTGAAGAATAAGCGTCTAAGAAAAAGCTAAATTTATGATCTAATGTTTAGGGAAGAATATTTCACCTCAGGGTTTCTGGGCACATTCCATCAGAGGTAGGTTGATGAACTCAGAAACCAGTATCTTTGTATTTTGAGTTGCAAGAAGCTAGTTGAGGTTGTTTGGGCATCAATGGGTACGAGACCCTTTTTTGGCCGTTGTAAGGTAACTGCCAGTTGTATTAGCTGTTAGGTTTAAACCAGCATTAAGGGTAGAGACAGTTAGTGTAGTGTCGTTTTGTGCACATGTTCATGGATGAAATACTGTTTCTTGTTAGTCTTCTGTGATTTGTTAATGATAAGAGTAGTAAAAGTTTGGAGCAGCTGTGATATTAGCCACAGTGAGATATCTCAAATGAGATTAGTGCAGACCTGTCAGTGGGAGAGGAATGTATTAAACAAGCAGAGGCCTCTAAGTGCTTTGTGGAGGCATGCGCAGCGTTTCATCACAGCAACAATAAAAGTGATAAACAGAGAGCTGGAAATAACCCAGACTGGGGCCAAATGATCACCGTGGTCCTCAGCGAAGCGTCAGCAGCGGCACGCCGCTCTCAGCACAGCCAGGCCTTGCGTCATATTAATTATTGAGACGGGTTCCATATCAGCTTGGGAAATACCACATCAATAAATGATGGTGTAATTTTAAGCTAGAGGATGGAAATTGCAACAACTGAGCAAATGGACCTGAAAGGTTACTGCTTCTATAGCAGCTTCTGCGAAACATTGGTGCTTTACAGGGATTTGTTTGTGTCACATTACCATACAGGTCTGAGCTCCTGGGTGGCAGGGGATTAAGTCGAGGAATGGTTATATGATGTTTTTGAACAACACCCGCTTCTCGGGGGCTCAACCACAGGGTTGATAGTTGGTATATCTCAGTCCCCCACTGCATGATCTTTAACCTGATCTTCACTGTTGTTTAAGTTGTTGCCTTTGATACTGCCAGCAGGAAGGCCTGTTTACAGGCTTACTATAATCTTATCACATGGTTACTTTCCATACTCTGGAAAGCAGACGTACATGTATAGGTGAAAGACTGTAGTGGATGCTCCTGTCAGTCGGCACCTGAATACTTTAAGAAGATTTACACTCAACATGGCTCTCCTCTGCTCCAAGAGGAAGCAATAAATACGTTTTATAACAACACTGCCTGCAGATATGGGCGGAGTAGTTTTTCATGGTACATAAATATTCACATGCATTTATGTGTTTTATGTAGTTCACAAAATGTCATAAATGCACGCATGAATTTATGTGCTATATGACTTCAAACGTAATAAAGAGCGGGAACCAACACAGGGAAATAGTGCAATCCAACGCATTAGTGTATAAACCTGAATAAAGTGGTGATTTGTACAGCGATATTTATACAAGATTACTCTGTGTACTGTACAGACAGATATGACAGCGATACATATTTTCATCTAATTCTAAAAATATTTTCATCAACTAACATAACTGCAGCATTAACAACAAGTTGGTGGCTGCAGAACTTAATATGTCCCAAAGTAAAGAAAATAATTATTCTGAAAAATCTAAATGCAACAAACATTTCCAAGGGTTTTCAAATCAAATACCAAAAGTGTCTGCTGAGGATCATATTTTGTAAAACTTTCCTACAGTATTGCATTATTAAAGACAGAATCTCCTTCAGAATAAAGTACAAAAAAACCCCCAAAGCTTTGCAATGAGTCAACAACAGGCTTTCACCAAATAAGACATATATATTCTGTGAAATGCACCTTTTCCCCTGCTTTCTTATGTGCTTTCACATGCTCCTACAAACCCCTTCAGCTGCTGCAAGGAAAGACAGTGATCCTCTTAAAACAATGTTCACTATCAGCAGGCTGCCATCTTATTGCTCTTGAAGTGGCCAAGTGGGACTCACTGACGCTTGGACCAGTTTCACAATACCTGCGAACTTGGGTAAATCCTGTCTAATTCAGATAGAGGCTTGCCCTCCTGAGGGCTCCATAACAGGATACCAACCTGGGGAAGCCGGCCCAAGAGCAGGAAACCTGTGAGAGTTATAGGGGAAACCATATTCATAGAAACCTAAGCTTTAATGCACTGTAGAGGGGTGTTTTTGGAGGTAGAAGAGAAGCGAGGGGAGGAGTTAATGCATTGGACAGAGGAGAGGAAAAGTAAAGAGAAGCACAAGGACACAAAAGTAAAAGCGTCACAAAGTGTCTTATTGTCCTGGGTGAGCAATCTCTTAGGCTTTTGTCCAGGAAAAGGGCAGCGATGTACATATACATGAAATGAAGACATGTCCTCTCTGTCCTACCTGTAAGCCTCCAGCTCGAGGGACTGAGCAGTGCACTTACTCAAGAAACTTAAATCTTTACATCTAAGTCAGGAAATTTGCAATTTGCATCCTATTTTCCTACGGGTTTGTCTGAAAAATTCTTGTAGACAAACTGAAGACATGACTTTGAATGTGTGCCAGCTACACACCACACTCAACGTCCTTTAAGGTGGATCGCAGAGAAAAACCTAAAACACTTATTTGCAAAAAGTTTTGTATTCTTAATGATGTTAATATTGAGGATAACCTACACCTTGAAAAATGACGTGGGTCACGTTTCGTGTTCTGGTTTTTGTAACAGATGTGCTCTCACTTGTGATGGAGAGAGCTGCCTTTGTTATTTAGTAGAGCATGGCTGCTATGACATTAACAGATATGACATTAACAGATACGCCAAGGACAGAACACACAGAATCAATAACACTGGCACCTCTGGGCATATGATGCCATGTCCTTCAGCAGAGATAGTACACATTCACTGGAAACACCTTGGTATCTGTGGGGGTTTTGTCTTGTTTTTTTCTTATTATTTTCATATGTTAACTATTCATACAATTTTAGCTACCAGAGCAATATGATGTATTCTGTAGACTGTATATGAAGATGTTTAGAGAAATGCAGCTACAATATTTCTGAAATGGGTGCCGCCATGTTATCCTTTTGACGTCATTTGGAGTCTACATAGTAGTAAGCATGATGTGGAACCACAGTATAGAGGTCCCACCAATACACGCTCGACCAATGGCAAGTTATTCTCAGCTATCAATAATGCAATTTCACCCAAGAAACATGAATACTTGAACAAACATGCGATAAGGACTACCTGAAATGTTTGAAACAATCTTTGGGAAAAATGTACTTTGACTTTTAAGTGTACTCCATGCCTCATCCACTAACACGGAGGATCTGAATCTGGATCAATCTTTAAATGTTCCTTCTTGCGATTAAATAACTTGGTGTCAAAGGGCATTTACTAAGTTGTAATAACTCATTCATCAGTCAGGATCCAATATAAGGGTCATGTACCCTTGTAAATATTTCATGTGCATATAAACAATTGATCGCCACTGACGTTATTTCCACTTCCAAGTAGCACAGAAGACATGTCAGGCCTCCAGGTATAGCTAGCACATTATCTGTCTCACATTAAAATATCACTGTCATTCTGAGCTGGGCCTTTTAAGAAATGAGGGGACACTCTAAATTGGATTCACTAAACTGTGCCAAAATCTGGAACATTGCTCCTGATCACAAGAGACTCTCTGCAAATAGAAATGTAATGTCCTCCACACTTTCATTTCTTTATAGCTTTATTAGGTTTTCTGCATGAGACTCACTTAAGTCCTGAAGCTCATTCGAACATATCTGCAAGTAATAACCATTAAACCTGTGATCCCTGTTGTCTCCATTTGTTTGGTCAGTTTTCTAACTAGATCAAGAAGCTAAATTAAATTATTCCTGTATTGTCGTCCTGCTATATCTGGGAGACAACAATACAATAACCTGTTTTGTCATTGTATTAGTCTCTGCTTCACTTGGTGCAGCTTAAGCGTCACTGAAAACACATCCGTTACCATCTGGTGTCTGTCAGGGTTTACTCAGACATCTGCTAGACAGGCTTCAATAGAAATCGTGTGACAGCAGAGCGTGCTGAGGGCTTGCACTCAAATAAAAATCAGGTAAACAATAAACCATCATTCAACTTCAGTCCAATTACATTGAAAGTATGATGTTGTATGCATAGTAATGGCAAGCTGGTTCTTCCAGGAGCCCTTGTGATTGTGAGAGAAGAAGCGTTCGCAACGCAAACCTTTTTTTCAACAAAGGTGAACCTAGTGCTGGTGCTACTGTTGGTTGGTAGTTGGTTCAACTTGTGAACAGCTTGTTTTTCAATGGGCTATAGCCACCATAGAGCCATCTCAGTGTATGTCTCTGATTTCCCAATAATTTCCCACTAGCTCGACATATAC
Source organism: Hippoglossus stenolepis (assembly GCF_022539355.2). Taxonomy (NCBI): domain Eukaryota; kingdom Metazoa; phylum Chordata; class Actinopteri; order Pleuronectiformes; family Pleuronectidae; genus Hippoglossus; species Hippoglossus stenolepis. The sequence goes on along the minus strand of NC_061483.1, from coordinate 20,615,519 downwards.
ATTATCATCATGTCTTCAAGCATCAAGCTTGAAGAGCATAGCTATCAAAAATAGTGGACTACAGCATCTCCTTTCAAGTGTTTGTCCTGGCTTTGCAAACATATCTCTTATCGTGCTGCAGCCATCTCTCTCTGTTCAAGCTGCTCCAACACAGGCGTACGTGAAGCTCCCTCTAGTTTGGTCTGCTCTTCAGCTGATGACCACAGAACAAGGAGACAGTTTGTGTCCTCCACGGAGATGCTGCTTCGCTTTGGCATCAATAAAATATTCAGACTACACACGGCACAAGCTGTTTTTTTTTTTTTAAAGGGTGGTCACAATGTTTTGGTTGGTCTCATTGGTCACGATAATTCCCCCCCCGGCCCCTGACATGAGCAGTTTATTTTTCTAGAGCAGCGACATGTTGGTGCCACAGTTGAACCATTTCTTCTAGCTCAGAGCCAGTTCTTTGCCTGACGACACACAAATAAATCGTTCAAGATACTGCATGGCTCCAAACTGACCCTTTGTGGAAAAGGGGTAAAATTGAACCCTCCAGTTTTGGGTATTGGTTTTTATAATTTCATTTATAGCCATAGTATCATCCTTATTGCAGAAGTAGGACCAAATCATTCACTATGCCAGAGTGAACATGATTTATTCACTGTGTATATATTTGCATAAGACCGACACTTCTGAGGACAGTATAGGCAAATAAAGAATGAAAAAGAGGCCTCCATGCAGTTCTTCCCCCCTGTCTAAATTCTAGATTCATTTAAAAAACGACCCTATGGTGGCGATGGCTTCTTGTTCTATGTTCATGCAAAGTGCAAGAAATAAGTGGGAGGTTAACTGCAGTAAATGCCCAGAGGTCACTTTACCCGACAATTACTCAGCTTCCTGGGCCTTATAATGGTCGTCCATTAAAGAGATTAACTCAAGGAGCACTGCTAATACATAGATGTTATTACTTGGCTGAGCAACCATTTGGCTTGCTGTGAAAAGGTAAGCGATATGACTCAATGCGTGAGATTGTGGTCAAATTAGTATATGGAAAACCCAATTACACACCATTTTAAAGATTTGCATACAAATGTAATGTGGCACGTAGAACACAATGAAAATATGTATATTTAAGAATGAAGATTTAACAAGACCTCAGGATACATCTCTAGATTTGATACAAATTCAAATATTTCTCTCTGGAAACACTTGGCTGAATGCTGTAAGCAGCACTGAAGGTCAGGACTGTAAGTTTAGAGCTCTGACAACACAGACAGTTGGTCGTTCTGTAGAAAGTGCTAACAGGCAATACTACTGCTCTGACCGAGCAGTGAGCAGGTCATGTGTTACTGATTGTGGCCATTGATGGGAGGTGGCGCCCAGCATATGCTGCACTTGCACCCAGACAAGGATTCAGGAGAGCGAGGTGGGGATTCAGAGTTCACACACTCGGGCAGTTGGGCTCAGCTATATCTTAAAGCTCTGCTCACACATGCACATGGCGCGGCATTATCGTATTTCATCATAGCACCAGATGGTGCACACACATATAGACAGACATAACCCTCAGACAATGTAGCGGCCATGTATTCTCCAAACACAAAGGTTTTTCATTATTTCCTCGTACTCCACAGAATGCACCACCAATGCATCAAACTGGGATGAATTGGTTTATCTCCTTTGGGGACAATGTGACCGTCAGTGCGCTGTCATAACACTCAGGATGCTGCCAGAAGGATTTGGTGAATGAGAAAACTGAGCCAGAGCAGCAGTAAAACAGCTTCCCTCTTGTACTGATCTGTTGATAAAGGCAACTGGTCTAAAGGCAAACAGGAAACCTGAGAAAACCTGAGAATAAATTGAATATGATTGTAAGAGTCTTGAACTTGTTCTTCTTACTAAAAAGACTGACAGTGCTGGTGTGTGTGTGTGTGTGTGGTATTCATGTTGTGGGGACTAATATCTGTTTACACAGTAACATTATGGAGACCAGCTCCCTCAAGGGCACAAAAAAGTCCAGATTTCATAGATTATTAAACTTCAAGGTGAAGATATCTTTTACAGTTAGGTTAAGGTGAGGCAAGTATTTGTTATGTTCAAGTCATTAGTAAATGAAAGTAACTGAATGTTCTCTGATGACATGAAGACATAACTGTATGTGTGTGTTTGTTGTTTGCCTCAAAGCTACAAATTCTACTTGCTGAAGGATCATGTAGTTCCCTGGAGAGCAGCCAAATGTCATAAGAAAAACAGAAGGTTTCGTACAATCTTTATTTCTGAAACGCTCAGTATCTTATTTCACATTTTGTTTTCTTTCTTCCTGTCAACTATTACTGTTAAATTTAAATTTGTTAAGACCCATTTCATATCCCAACCACCACAAGTATTGATTATGAATGAATAATGAATAGATTGATGTTTACCTTGTCATATTTTCAATTCAATCACGATCATGTTTCACAAGAAGATTTTAAATGATCTAAATCTAAATTCCTGCTGAGAGCAGGGCAGTTTTACTGCACAGGCGAGTGCGAGAGAGAAAGAAAAAAGCGCTTGGCTTTGGTTGGTACATACAGTACTCCTGAGTGGCAGGATAAAGGACACTCGCACTATGACCAACTACACAGTACTTTCACAACCAAAAAGTACCAAGACATTTACTGGTTAGTGGAATGGTAGGCTGTAGGTGGTTCAACTATTTTGGGTCAGAAGAAACAGACACTTTTTCTTTGAGGCATCACTCCTGGACACACCCACCTTCTGTCATATGTTACATGTATGACATTGTCCAATGAACGAGTTAAATATAAGGCTTCAGTGGAATTACTTCAGATACTTTTATATATCTGTAAAGTAAAACATAAATGGCAAAAACAAAACATAGAGAGAAAGTACAGGATCATTGAGAAAAATCCCCAAGATGACAGGATAGTTCAAAGCTGCACGCTCCGAGGTCGAGACGACTGTAAATCCTCCAGCAGCAGTAGATGCGTGAAACAAGAAGAATTGATGACGGCATTTACTCACAGGTAGGTCTTCACAAGTTATCTCGACAACATTAGTGAATTTAGTGAAGAAATACTGACAAACCTAAACCAATTAACATAATCAGGTGTAATACTAGTGTTACAAATGTCACCTATAAGCATCCCAGACTCAGAAATCACAGAAACAGATGGTGTTTGTCAGCAGTTATTTTACACAGTGAGGTGAGAATGCCCTTCACTTTATATGAAACGATTATTTCTAACTTATGATATGACTTTAAATGCCACTATTCTTAAAAAACATTCAAATCTGCTGCTTTTCTAGGTTCACTTCCCCCTCTACTAACCAACTGTACACACAATACTACAATGTTGTGCTTTCCAGTGTTTTATCCCTGTGGGCATGCATGGCCCTCTCTGCTGTATTCATCTCATCCATATAACCTCAGCATATGAGCAATGATTGACTACCCACACAGGACCTTTAACACAGCATATACGCACAAACATAAAAAACACAGTGTATCGCACAGTGTGAGATCCTGAACCTTATAGAGTTGTGTTCTGAAATAAGTCAGTGGACCACAATAGAGAATAACAAGCTCATACTCTCATAAATCATCCATGAAAACTCTTTGCTCGGCCTATATCGAACACAACAAACAATTTCTGACAATGTGTTCATATAATTTGCACTTGAAAATTCTCCCTTGATTTATACACTGAGCAGTGGAACATGCATAGCAGTTTATTTTGCAGCAGTAACACCAAACAATACGTTTCTATGTTAACAACAATCATTTGATAATAGAGCAGGAGGCCAATGAAAGCCATAGGAAAAAATAAATGTCATTGAATAAAAAGATGAAATGATGTATTACACTGCATTGGCTGATAAGAGATCTGATTATTTGCACAGTTTCAAAGACCAGCGCAAAGTGCTAGGTCCCATGCACATCGCAATATCCACAGATTGGTTTGGTTAAGAGGAATAAAAGTGGATTTTAGTTCAGACAAAGAAGCTCATGCCAAACATTGAAGCATGTAAGACTTAGAATATGTGCACAAATATAAACCATCACCATTATGGTATGGTTCAAATATATTTTTAAGTAATTATTAAAAGAATAGAAATAGTAAAAAACAAAACTACTGCTTAGTTGCTTTTGAAGATATATGTAACAACTCTTCAACAGCTGACAGTGAATTAAGTTGACAGCCATGGGAAGCATGGTGTCTCTACAACTGCAGAGTGTGTACAAGACAAGTAGTCCTCCTGACTCTTAAAGGGATAGTTCAGCGAAAAATGAAAATTCACTCATTATCTAGTCACCACTATGACGATGGAGGGGTGGGTGAAGTGTTTGAGTCCACAAAACACAGTTTGAGTTTCAGGGGTAAACAGTGTTGCAGCCAAATCCAAAGCAATTGAAGTAACTTGTGACCAATTCTTCAAACATAAAAAACAACAACATGCCTCCATACTGCTCCTGTGGTTTCATCCAAGTGTTGAGGTCATTAAAGCCACGTTTTTAGTCTAAATGTCCTCTGATATCCTCCTTGAAGCCTAGTTCGCACGCACACACTGGAACGACAGTATACACTGCACAAACGCTCTGTCCTAACGGCACGCGCGTTGAGCGTTAGCATTGCTACTTCGGTAGCGGACTTTTAGGCTTAAAACATGAGTTAAATGACACCGTTTCGAGTTGAATTTGATTGTCGGGGCTTCTGGACACTTGGATGACACCACACGAGCAGTATGGAGGCATGTTGTTGTTTGTTACGTCTGATGAAGGAGTCACCAGTAACTTCAATTGTATCGGATTTGTCTGCAACACTGTTTACCCCTGAGACTCTAAAAGTGTTTTGTGGACTCAGATACTTCACCCACCCCTCCATCGGCACGGGTGGGTGAATGAATTTTTATTTTTCGGTGAACTATCCCTTTAACAACTCACACCACAACTGATCCGAGAAATGGGGGAGATATCAGGAGAGTGTGTTTTAAATGGAAACAAATGGCCATGAGGTCGAGAACATGAAAGCTCCCACCAAGCAGGTTTTTCTTCAGTCATCTCCACCTGCTGCAGGACAGTGCTCTGAGGGTATAACCTTTCCAACAACGCTTTTTCAGTTTATCCACTGGCCCATTTTAAGATGGAAAATGTACTCTTCCCTCTGATAATGTAGCAGTTTTGTCCCTTCATTGTCTGATCAACTCAAAGAAGAAGTGTCTTGGGGCTCTTGTCTGTGGAAATGCTCATACTATCGATGAAAGGAAGGGGAGTGCAGAAATGTCAGTGAGAGATTAGGGATGTTTGTCATGATCAAAGTGATGGAAAGCCAGCTCATACACACAGAGAGCAGGCTCGGTGCATAAAGAGTACTAAAGATAAGCAGAATTATTTTACTGCTTTTCCCAGACTGGAGGAAAGAGACATTTCATTGTATTTTATATGCATTACACACCCAGCTGTCTTTTATCCAACACCTTGTACAATTACATCCTGCAGTACAGACTTATATAGAACCTATGACATCAGAGCAGTTGTAGACACAGATGCACAGATGAACAGCACAACATCAGCCTTCACTGGCTCCAATTGACTGCAAAGCTCATTCAGTTACTAGTGCAATCTAGAATTTGCACTAGTATCCTGAGATGAGCTCAGTCGTCTTTCATTGCCGCTCTCACCCTCCTCCAGCTCTGTCACATTGTATCTCCAGTGTCAGCCTCAAATCTCTCAGACGACATGAGTTACTGCAAACCAACTCATAACTGCATGAAGGTCTAGTCACATCATGTCAATATATTCAGCCTGCTGGATTCCATTAGCACAAGAGCTTCTGACGAGCACACACACACACACACACACACACGTCTGCCTCGCAAAAGTAGAAAATTAGCACAAATCACCATTAGAATTTCACTTAACCTTTTTACACTTGTACATTTATACATCAGTGAGTCCACAATGAGTCTTTAGGAATATGCTATTGTCTCCGGTACAACCAGTTAAAGGATAGAGTGATAACAGTCAGAAGGTGTATCTGCATATAAAGTAAGCTTTAGAATAGCCTTTGAGAATATAAGGGTTTAAATTGAAAAGCTAAACTGAAATTAAGCAATGTAACATAAAGCATAGTTTCAGGGTATGAACAATTTGAAATGATTTTAAGATATAATTGATAAATTATGTTAAATTAGCATATAGTACTTTCCATGATGACGTCATCATATAGAAACCCATTTAAATCTCTAATGCATTTACAATAAGACAGTCTCTCTTTGGCCTGAGAGACGCAACCCAGGGAAAAAAGCCTCGTAATTCGTCACTGCACCACAATGCCGCTTGAAGATCTTATTGCTGTGAGTGCAAAGTAAGAAGTGAAGCTGACACAATTGAGTGTGTCAACATTTTTTATCAACTCGCATTCCTCTAAAGATTATTACCTGGACCGAATCATATTTATAACCCACTGAAACACACACTTTGTATTATTGCTATAAGGGTTGTTTTTTTGATGGATCCCTAACACCTTTAATTTGTCAAAGCTCATACTGCCTGGTGTGTATTTCTGATATAGTCCTTTTGCTCGCATCAGTCAGCTGACCCTACCTTTACTGAAACTACTTACTAATTTTACTTAGCATCCATCCATGTAATGTCACGGTAACGCTCTGGGAATCAACACTAAAGTTAATGCAAACGGCAGCTTCAAAATGGAGCATTGTTCGCTGGCTGCGTACACAATCCCAGTGGCCTGCATCTATCAAGAAGGATGCAAAGGCAGCCAGAAAACAGGGTTTTGCTGAGTCATCAAAATACAACTCAGTTGCAACCCAGCAAGTGTGCCAGCTGGAAATAAACATACACATTCAGTATCAAAAGAAAAATGAAGACGAGCCAGAATATTACACCCATTACAAGTATGGCTGCATTTAGTATATACAGAACTGAAAACACCATCTGCTAATAAGAGTGGTTTCTTTTTAATTAAGATGTAATGGCAGAGATGGAGACTAATGTTTTTGCATCACAGTTTTTTATAAATGCATCGGCAGGTGGTTTGCCTCTCTGCTGAAGTGAACCGACAAAACATCTACGCCATCATAAATTTAACATGACTTGATCCAGTTTGCAAAACATCACTTGGTGCAGTGGAAATGAGCCTGAAATATTCTTCAGTCTCCTCAGGCTTGTTCTAATCTTAGATCATCATTTAAAAAGGGGTAAAGGGTTTATTACAGAGGCCAAATAAGAACCAGATTTGAAGACCGACTGCAATGCATTTATTTTAACACAATCACCATGCTTTGCAAACGCTTCTTAGTTTCAGGTCATAACTACTCACATTTAATAATAGTGGAGCTGGATACACATATTGAAACACAGCAGACATAAAAACAGAAGCTAAGGAGGCACATGCATGCATTGACGCATATTTGATGACATGCAGATGTAAATTTGAAAACACACACAGATCACTGAGAGACGGGACCTGGAGGTGTAAGAAGATAACGGATAAGCCGACTCCTGACAGTTGGTGTGTCTGAGGGTTATTGTAAGATTATTGGTTTAATTTCACTGAAATAAAGAAAATGACACTTGAGGCCGACATTTAAGTGAAACTCTATGCTTCGTAATTATTGTCATGAATGTACCTGCTGTTCAAAGCCTCACAGGTGAGGCAGCACCTTCTCCATTGCTGCCAGAGGCAAACAGCAGCCTGTGACAGGAACAGCACTGCTGCAACAGCATTCACGATCCCAACACATGGCGGAGGAGACAATTAGCTGCAGAGATTCACCGAGCCCCCGAGAGGACAGCAAGAAGTCATTCTTATTCATGTCACACAGCCCTGAGCTCAACAAAACATGCCTCACACAAACCACTCTCTGGCAGAAAGGAAAAAAACCTTAAGCCATGATTCTTATTGTTTATGTCTTGGCCCCACGCAATGTCCGACAAGAGAGAGAGTTCAGGGAGCGGATGTCATCACTGAGGACACCTTCACAGACACCAGCGGCAGCAGCAGCAGCAGCAGTGCGCTACTAGTGTTTCTCTGTCTGTTCGATGATTCATGTTTGTTTTCCTGTGCTGGTAGCTTAGCTCCTAGCCTTGTAAAGTTTGTATTTGCTTTTCAAACTACAAATGACTGACAATTTGTAAGGCTGCCATATTAAGTCTGAAGTCTTAAGTGCAGCTTGATAGAGGAGGTCAGTCTGCCTGGAGCTGCAGGTCAGACAGAGCGGGATATAATCACACAGGGGGTCAAGCTGGCTCATTTCACAGGGCGGGGCTTGATGCTTCATGTGTATGCTAAGCCTCTTCTGAGGGCACATGCCCAGCTAAACCAAACAGCCACACCAGCCTCCCCTTGGAGGCCAATGTAAGCGGTGCCAACATGGGTAAACAGCTCAGGCAACCAGTGCCAAACTTTCAACTCACCAGGGGAGTAAGCCGTCTATCCTCCTGAGTGTGTGTCCTAACAAGAGCCAGGAGCAAAAATTGAGAGCAGACGAATCACACTTTGAAGGAGATTTAAGAGCTATAGGGTCTGATCAATAGGCTTTTTTGTATTACATCTGTTTCGGCCGTGACCACAAATCATCTGTACTTTATTGCCACTCAATGTCCACTTGTGAGAGCTTTTGACAACTAAAGGGCGGATATTTCTACTGTTTTATTTGAGGCGTTTGGTATAAGAGGTAATTTCTAAGAAAGAAGATTTTAACACATTAGATATTATAAAAAGCATAAAAAAGGAAAACAGTTTTCGACATATGCACTTATATTGAGACCTAGGTTTAAAATACACTGCTCAAACAAATTAAGGGATATCAAAGTCATTGTGAATCAATTTCACCTACTTTTGTGCAAATGAAAGTGACAACAGGTGCAATGGGGAAGAAAAAGCAAGACACCTCTCAAAAAGGGAGTGGTATATATATAGAGAGATGCCGTATTGAATGTTATGCTGCCTACGACACCATCCAGCATGACCGGTTTGGTGGTGGGTCAGTGATGGTTTGGGGAGTCATGTTCTTGGTGGGTCGCACAGATCTCCATGTCATAGCCAATGGTAAACTGACTGCTGTTAGGTACCGGGATGAAATCCTCAGAGCGATTGTCAGACCTTACGCTTGTGCAGTGGGAAATATTTAGTCTGACTATTTTGGTTTTACAACCCAAAACGTTTGGTTCACTCACCGCTCTCAGCATTACTTTTCGTAGCAACAGCTTTTTTCAGTGAAAACCCTCTCCAAACCATCCTGCTAAGCACCAAACAGCAGACAGACAGTTGCCAACTAACTGGTGCACACCTGGGTACATTTATCAGTCAAAGATCCAGATATTATCCTGAGGGTTTGGCAGTGACCAAAAACTGAGCTAAAAGTGGGCGAACATTGCCACAGAGCCTAATCAACATCGGTGTAAAAAGGAGAGCTGGTATTATGTGACAGAACATAATGCTCTTGATTCCAGTGGCATGGTAACACTGGTATGGTAAAGCTGGTATCACACAGTGGGGCAGCATTATGTCAGCTTTGTTTGGTTCAGTATAAACAAGGAAAGCGAGCGTGAGCATTAATGTTTCATCTGAAGGTGAACAGTTAATGTGTGCAGTGTTGCTGCTGTACAGCACATGTATCCAACTGAGTGCACTTGAATAACCTGTAACTTTTTGAAGGCAGAGCTGCTTAGTTTCTTAGTAATAGTCAGACTGAACATTCATCATTGGTTCACTGCTGTAATATTGAACAAATGTCAAATGAACAAATTAGGTGAAGTTTGCAGTGAAATAAAACACCATCAGCTCAACAAAACAGATTCATTGAGAAAATATTGGGTTCTGGGGCCTCTGTATCGTTATTAGGCTGTGTTCTCTGTGGCTTTTAAATGCTAATTGACTTTTAGATGAATTCTAAATGTCATTGACCTGGTTGGTCATGGAAAGGCTAACGCTAACTCTAAACCTGACATCCAAATTACCCCAACACATGGCAATTGGTGCCTTGGCAATGCCCTTGCAATGCACAGAACTATTACTTGAAACATTATGGATTTGTTGTGATTAAAAGCAGCATCAGACTACTTTACTGTGGTAAAATTAGTTTTCAAGAATAGTTTTATTCCTGCTGTTGACAATTTTGTATCAATTATACAAACACATTTTTGCTCAACTAAGCTAACTTCTGCTGATTAGAGTATAGCGTATAGAGTGAGCATATATGTGGTGTTGATCACCTCATTTAGCTCTCCACATAAAAGCTAACAAGCATTTTTTTCCAATCTGTTGAACTGCTTGTTTAAATAATGTTATATTTGCATAATAAAGCGGACACTGTCCTTTACTGCCGTTGTGAGGATAGGTTCTCGGCATCCAAAATGCATCAAAAAGGACAGGTGCATTAATAAAAATGAGTCTCTGGTAGATAAATAGGCAGGTTGGGCATCAAACGGAGAGTCTCAATTCACAATGTACACAACGGAAATCTGGGATAGTTTCGGCCAGGAAGTATCCACTTGTTGGAGCGTTTTGATCTCTGGGATGAAAGGAAGCATTTGTCAGCCCGAAGGAGCCTTCGAAATGGGACAGCCTAGTCCTGGACTACCTGAATGTTGAAACCCAGAGCAAACAATTCTCACTGCTGCATCTATCCACCCATCTGTCCATTATCTATACCGCTTATCCTCGAGGGTCACGTGGGGGGTTGGAGCCAATCCCAGCTGACATTGGGCAAAAGGCAGGATACACACTGAGGGAGGAAGCAGGAGTTCCTGGAGAAAACCCCTGCAGACACAGGGTGAACATGCAAACTCCGCACAGAAAGACCTCTGCCAACACTGCTAATTACTGCAGCACTGGACTGCACCACTGGGCCTCATTGCTGCATGCTTATTTTTGTGATAACATGGTATATGAGGCAAACTGAATAAGTTTATCAAATTATTTATCAACTCAGAGCTTCTATCATCCGGGTTTTGGCCGCTGGGCCTTAAAGGTCCAGTGTGTAAGATGTAGGTGAAAGGGATCTATTGGCAGAAATTTAATATAAAATAATTATAGTGATGTTTTCACTAGTGTGTTTCATCTAAATTGTGCAAATTGTTGTTTTCTTTACCCTAGAATGGAACCTTTATATTTAAATACTTTATATTTACATCCGGAGCGGGTCCTCTCTATGGAGGCCACCATGTTTTTTTACAGTAGCCCAAACTGGACAAACTAAACACCTTTTTTATGACAGCTGAAGGCTACCACAGGTTCTCTTACATGTTTGGAAGGGGAGGGTGAGATGAGGGGTATTCAGCTGCAACATACAACTTCACCACTAGATGTCACTAAATCCCACACACTGAACCTTTAAGAGAAAACCGTTTAGATCGGCTTAAGAGTAAATAAAACTGAAAGTCTGAAAACACAAGGACAGAATTAGCATTTTGAAAATGATGTTCTCTAAATCCCCAGCCGATGCTGCTGGACCTATCATGGCCTTGGATGAGAATAATGTTGCTGATTTATCACATACTGAAGAACCCAAGTCTTCTCTAACATTAGCCAGAATTCACTATAAGCACTTTCGTGGTGGTTTATTCCTGCAAGAGCAAATTAATGATCCATCTAAATTCACACAGGACTGTAGGAAACCGGGGTCACGCATTTTTGCAAAGTCAGAGCTCACTGACTAATTAATGAGTTCCAACAGCTCTGCCACATCTTCAGTACAGAGGAGAGAAGGGAGGCAAATGTATATGATGTACAAGACAAGTGCTGAGAAAAGCTTCTGTCAAGTCGTCAGACAGGGACGTATTTTCTCATACAAATAAATGTAGGTGCATAAACTGAAAACATTAGATCCTGTTTCATGGGAAATGCTAAATGGACTGAAACATATAAAAAATGGATGAACTACAGTTGTTTTTTTGATTCAGTCTGATGCCAAAGCCTAGACAGACATCAAGTGAAATAGGCAGTTTTTCAGTAAATGTTGAAAAAAAATCTCTTTATTGTCACAATTAGGACCATATCGTAATTTTGAGATTTTCATGATATGATATGACATTATCTGGTCAAATTTGTGTTTCTCAATGAATGTGATGTGTGCTTATTCAAATTAGGCAGGGAACAATAAAATGTCTATTTCAATGCTTTTACAGGGTTTCTGAGACCTCCCCTGACTTGCGGAAATAGGTTGTCCAGTCTAAAATGAATTATATTAATTAGAAATATTGACTTTGGTGACGTGTTAAAGAATAACCCTGGATTCTGACATCACTGCTCATTTATTCGTTTTGAGATTAATGTCTTGGTAAATTGATGTCAAATAGGGGACATTTCATTAATTGAAAACAGTAGCTGTCTCCTTACTCCATAATTAATACTCCTTTTTTAGGTCCCTTATAGCCACAGAGAAGTGTGAACACTTTGCTCATTTTCAGGGGGAAACTAAGGCCACTTATATGTTATATATACTTATATTAAATTGGATGTGCAGTGACTAAATGTCTTTTTTTTTTCTAAACTTGACACTGTAATAAAGGTTAATCGAGATCCAGTCCGATCAAGACTTTAGTCAAGTGAGGGGTTATTTTGCAGAGTATACAGCAAACGTTTTCTTTAGGCCATAATGGGAACAAGTTAATAAGTGTACTGGATCAGGACCATGTAGACACAAGAGGTACAGTATTTGGCTGACAGGACTGTGATTCTGCTGAGAGATGCTGATGTAACAGAGGTGAGCTGTGATCTCTTCTTTAAGGACAGGTAAAACTGAATGAAGAGAAAGTTCATCGGACTGGAACTCCTGCTCATTTCTACACAAAATAATGATTTCATCCTTGCTCTGTTGTCAGACCTGTCTTTTTCCCCCTGTTGGTCTCTTTACCCATATCTTCCTGGACCTCACCTCTCATTTTGCTGCATTATCCTCCACCTACTGCAATTTATACATTTTTAATTCCCAACACCCATGACCGTTCTGCAGATATATGCGCTGACGTCATAATTCTTATTTTAGATCTTCTCAAAAATGTACCTGAATTATGTAAGACCTGGACGTAGGGCAAGAGGATAAAAGGTAACATTCATGGCCAGAGTGAACGGATAATATAATATTTTAAAATGCATATAAATATTTATTTCTTCATACTAAAACATTTTAAGGCAAACCACGTGGAAAACACCTGCTGTTCTCTATAGTCCATCAATCCTCTCTTCCTTGTTCTTCTCTCCTCTCATTCTATTCAAACCTCACCTGATTATAATGACTTCCGTCCTCAACTATCCCCTCTTCAGGAGACCCGAGGGCCCATGAAACGCTGCACACACATTAATGTTCAGTCCAGCTGAAGGAACACAGTCAGGAGTGGGGGGAGTTCACTCAGGCGGGAAGGTCACCTTGACCTCTGCTGAAGCAGGAAGTATATGAGGCCTTCTGGGATACACTGTCAGGTCGGCAGTGGCTCAGGCAACTTGATGAATCACGTAGCTGAGGGACACAGTGGAATTCTCAACGCTCTTGCACTTGTCTGGCAGGGACAGGGGTTAAGAAAAGGGAGCCAGCTGTGGTGAAGCTACACGAATGACATGCCTGATGCTGTCGGACCTTTTGGTACCAATCACAACGGCTCTGCATGTGCACATCCCAGCCAGCTGTAGGTACGTCTCGTTCATGTGGCCATCTGTCACTGACATCCACAGGGACCCAGCCCACATAACATGGACTGTTAACCCCGTTTAAAGAGTGGCAAACATTTTAAGGACTAACCTTCCCCAAGGCAAATACTAAACTGGGGTAAAAGAGGCTACAAGTGGAGAAGTCCGCTACAGATTCTCAGAAGGACCGAGCAACATCTCCTATTTATGGTCATCAAGATTTTCTTCTATCACTTAGTAATTTGAAAAAACAAGGCTTTCACATTTATTACTATAATTATTTTCTTGTGTTTCTTTCGATCTCCTTCCTTCATGGATACATGAATTCGTACCTCATAACTGAGTCGCTGTTTGTCGTTCACATATGAAAAACGCAGCAGGAGATTGTCTGGGTCATATGCGTTCACAACAACAGGAGAATGAACAATTGCATGAGAGGTAGCGTTTGAAGGAAGCAGGACATGACATAAAATTCAGCTGTGGAATACACATGTTTGTGTTTACAGCAAATCGAAAGCAGCATCCCCCCCTTGTTATCAAATGCTCTCAATTATTCTACATGTATGGCACCCCCTTTTTTTATTGAGAGATTCATATTCTTTTTGTCCGTTTTTTTGTTTTCCAGTTTTGCTTCCATCTTGAGTTAGAAACGTCATCAACTATTCACTCACTTCGAATATTCTCAACAGATATTTGCTGGACATTTTTTTAGGGGCTGGCAGGAAAAGTTCCCAAAAATGTGGGGAGCAACTGCCATCATTTGCTCTCTCACATATGAATCCTCTGGGTCAAGTCTGAAAGCAGCTATAGTTTCAAGTAGAGCTAAAATTTGTCATTATTTTTATTTCCAACTATTAATCTGACACATTTTTGGATTAATCATTCGATTATTTGATCTATAAAATGTCAGGGAATAGTGCCATTTTGGTCATGAGAGCCAAAATTCAAACTGGCTTTTTTAGAAGAAACAACTGGCCAAAATCAATTTACCTCAAAGCAGTAAAGTGTCAGATTTGGGAATCTGGAATCATAAAATATTCACAGTTATTCCTTTGATTAAAACTAAATATGCATGAAATCCTGATATAAATGTACTGCAGTGCATCTGCTTAGACACATACACAGCGTGTTTAAAGGAGCCTTTTACCACACATTGTCTTGAGGTAAAAACAATAGATTCTAAATTAAAAAATCTAATGGAACTAGCTCCTGTCTTGATAAGTATGTGATCATCCCCTTGTAGTAAGAAGAGTTTAGAGTGAGGGTTTTGGCATGCGTAGCAGTGTGTGGAGTCACTGTTGGGCTGCCGCAGAGCTTGGCCAAACACCAGCCTGACGACAGCAGCTGGAGAGTAGTGATGTAATAATCTTGTTGCCATGGAGACCTGTAGTTCCCAACATCTCCCAAAAAATCCAAGGGCGGTGGAAAGTCACTGAGCTTTGCCGGCTGGGCCACAGTGACGAGATAATACACAGCTACGAGAGCGGGACATCGGAACAGACATCACTGAATAATCGTCAAGCTAATTAGCACAGTACAAACTTAATGAGTGCTCATGCTGGGGCAGAAAACCTGATATAAAGTCTGATTTAAAAAAAATCAAAAGAACAATGATAGAATCCACATCATCATATGTATTGGTAGGGTCGGGACAAGACGATTTGCAGGATAAGAGAAGCATAAAGGGTAAGAAGATTTTCATGTGAGCAAGTTAGCCCTTCAAGCTAAACCACCATGACCTGTTGAGCTTCTCCCATGATGTCAAAACAGCTGGGTTGGGATTGGCAAATAAATCATCCGATCAAACAGATGCTACGGGAGCATGCTGAGGGCAAAGTTGCTGGAAAAGAGGAAAACCTGCTTCTCAAATGACTCTCCACTGTCTTTCATCATTTTAACCATGTGGAACAAAGTGTAAATGCAAGAACAGCAACCCATCTATTATTTGTTCCTCTGAGTCTGCATCCCCCCTTAATTGAGGCAGCGAACCCCTCCAGTCATTTGATATAGATGATTTGAGATCCAGATGAGGCTCTGGAGAGACAGAAGCAAAAGATGGAAAAAATTGGCTGAGATAATAAGGGAAAGAAAGCAAATGGAAACAAAGGAAGATGGAGAATAAAGCAGCAATCGTAGCAGACTGCATCTCATAACCAGTTTAAGCCAAGCGAATTGTCTCAAAACACAGAGAATGAAGTTGTGCCCTTGCCTTGATGTCTGAGGCCCAGAAACAAACTCAAAAATCTAATTAGCTGTCTGTTTGTATAAGAAATCAGTGCATGAAACTATTTCATATGATAAAAAGCTATGGAAAAAAATATTATTTTCTGGAGTTATGATATTATTGCCTGGACAGTAGAACAAAGAGATCTAAGTATTTTACTCTCACAACAGTTTCTTCTCATACATTTTAACTGCTAAGAGTTCATTGATAATCTGCTGTCACTTCAAACAAAGAGGAAAAGACAGGGAAACACACAGTTTTTAAGTTGCAATCAAATTCAAACTTATTTCTGCTATGAAAACAATACACCGTATTTGAAAAGTTGTGAAGAAGCTGCCAGATATATATTATATTCAGATTTTTTTATTCATTTATTTAATTTTTTAATTAACATTAGCAAATTAGGCTAAATAGTGGGACTGTCCCTGGTTATTCAGAGATATATATTATTTTAAAATGTGGGGGAAAATTTACTTTTGTAATAACTTGTAATAACTGTTTATAGTCTGTATGTGCTACCTATTGCATGTCCTTTTGACCTGTCGGTAAACTAAAGCCATTTTCAGACATGACCTGCTGGTAAAATCCAGAGAATTGGCTACACTCCCTTGTGGTGAATCCAGCGGAGGTTCCCAAACTGTGTTCATACATCGAATTCTCTTGAATTTCTACGGACTTTATACCGTATGCCCAGGCAAAGAAAGTCGGCAGTAACTATGGAGCCTCTCACCTGGACATTTGCGTTCACACATGCACCTCCTCCAGGGAAAAAAAGGAGTATCTGCGGAGTTCAGTGCATGTATGAAAGGAGTTTAAGTCAATGACTAAACTGAGGGTGGACACGAAGCACAGCCATGTTGATCAGATGATCACGACTTAAAGAAAGCGATGAAGCAGCGTGTGGAAGTTCTTTACCTGATTGGCAAAATTACCAACAAAGATTAAGCTGTTTGCTAACATTGCAAAAAGCTGCTGCCTTGATAGCAAGGATCAAATGTGCAGATATGTGGCTCTATTGCATTGTTTCAGAGGGTTTTCAGCATAACAGGGAAGCCATGGAACCATGACATCAAGTTTCAACTCTCACCACAATCTCAATACACATTCACGACTCCAAAGGTGCATTTCAGCAGGAAGCATCCAGCTGCACAGCGTACAATTCGATTGTGTTTACCACTAATGGTGGGTGGACGCTAATTAGATCAGTGTTGAAACAACTTAAGACATAATCTGCAGCATAAAATGATTAACTTTTACATTCTGGTTCAAATGTGGGTGAATTCAGCAACTGTGAATATTGAATGTTTTGAATTTGCTACCACTCCTGGTATCTCAGTTGAAATAAGTAAATCTGGTGTTGATAACATAAAGTTATGATTCCTTCGTCTACATCCTACATCAGGTCCTGCATCTATGTCCAGTTACATTGAGGATATTGTTGGGAAAAAAAACAGCAAGGAGAAAAACACTGGGGGAACAAATAGTATCTCTATCTCCTTAATTAATGACTATTACCGAACATATTCAGATTGAAGGATGTGGAATCTGATTGGTCAGAAGTGGGCAGTTCAATTCTTGTACCACTCCTGGCCCTGCTTTACATTCATTAGAGAAAAAGATTAAATTATATTTTGCAGAAATGAGGTTGATGCATCAGGTCACTAATATTTTACATTATTGATCAACACTCAGGATTTAAAACCAGGTCTTTAGGGGCTCTAAGGGTGAGGCAAAGCGATAAAATAAAACTCAAATACAGTTGACAGTAGATATATGTAATAATTTCAAATAAAAGCTCCTCTGAATCAGTTTGAAAGTGTCAAAAGGCTTTAAAATGGGCTGGCGCTCAATAGAAAGGTGACTCTCAAGCCTCCTTTTCTTATCCTGATAAAAATCGTAAGAGTCAGAATCTCACAAAAGTCACAGAGAACTCATCAAGGCTGAGAGTCAATTAGATTTTCTGGGTACGTCCAAATCCATATTTCATACTGTGACTATCGGAGCTGCAGTGATTGATGAAGAATGTGTCTGGGATAGATTCATTGCCTCCTGTGGTGCTAATGGCAGAAGCCGAGGGTCTGACTGTGTGATGGTGATGTGTGTCTCTGTCAGTTTGCTTCTCTCTGAATATGTGTGCAATCAAATATATTTCTTACTGTATACCTGAATGAGAGAAGAAGATGTCTTAGAGCAGTTTGAAGGAAATGTCAATCAGAAATAGCTTGGGCTAATTTCACTTGACATTTGAGAAGAGTCTTTCCAAAGGCTGTAGACTTCATTTTTGTCAATTTACCTCTCTGCTTTAATTAAATTTATTGTTTTATTTGAGTGCTCTCTGCTTTCATGACAGATGAGCATGCATTTTTGACACCTTTTTGTTTGTGTATCTCTTAGTTAGCAGGATTATAAAAAGACAGTTTACCGCAAAACTTGTGGTACGGCTAAGGAAAGAAACCTGTTCAATTTTGGTGCAGATCCGAATAAATGAGCGGATCCGGGACATTTGTTTCACCTCCGCTGCAGTTTCCCTCAGAATTCAATAAATCCATGGCAGTAGCATGTGGGTGCACACGCACAAATGTTGCTGTCCCATAAAGTGACAGGTACTTAGACTAAAGAGTGAAAGACAACTTTGTGATGATAGCACGAGTGCATTAGTGAGTAGCTGACAGCCAACAGCTCCGGGAGTAGTGCTGCGGACAGATTTATAATGCAGCAATGGAGCAAAACTAAAAAATAGCCATTTAATTTTAACAGAGAACAACATGTTACACAAAATGTCAGCAGCTTCATGGAGTCAGTGCTGATGTATAAGAGCACATCAGGCCCAAGACATCAGTCCCTCTCGGAGACTCATTCTCATACTGAAACATCTCTGAGACATATGAGGACAAGAGAAAAAGAAAGAGTCACAGATGTATGAGAGAAGACAGCAGAATGATTTTTGTCCTTGTGTGTCGGTGGACGAGCACAAGAGGGCAAGCTAGAGGGCCAGGAGGAAAACGCAAGGGCACTCGACTGAAGTGTGCTCGCGCTGCGTATGGAAGTGAGCTGATGATGACTTAGAGAGGGGATGAGCAGGAGTGATAGAGGAGCAGTGCTTAATATTCCACGCACATAGAGTTGCTCCGCTATTGCAAGGGTTTAAAAATAGACCGCAGCAGACTTGTGGACTGTGGAGCTGGGCTAAAAAGAGCGGTGCAGTAGCGTACGATGAGGGGGGAGCCCGACTGGTTTGAATAATGTGATGAGGAGGAAGATGGACGGCTTTGACTTGAGTCATGATAATTATTGACTGGTTCCCACCAGTTAAACACAGAGCATTGGAAAAATGACGTAAACCAAGATGTGATCTGAATCCGAATCTGAATAACCATTAGTGTGTCCTGTGTGTTCTTAATTGATAAAGGGAAAGCAAAATCTATGAATGGATTATTTTTTCTTAATCTAAACGTCTATTATAGCTTGTTTATTACAACTACAGCCATTCCTGCAGTAAACAACACAGACCTAAACAAATAAGACTAAACACAGACCTATTCCACCAGACAAACTTTAATAGGCAGAGCAGCTACAGAAACATCCAAGCAAAGAAGTTTTTTTTAAATCAAATATCAGAAGATACTGTATATAAAGACATCATGCGTTAATAGGAGGATGTTTTAAGCAATTTCAACAGCACATACAACTTACTATATCACAAAGAGGTTAACTAAAGGTTAACTAACCAACATAAGTGACGTTAAGTGCAATGCCACATGATAAACCCTACAGGTCTTGAGGATTTTGAAGGGTTTACACTTGCTAAATTCCGAGTATCTCCATCGTAAAACACATTAGATTTAAGAAAAGCTCTCTCTCCTGAAGCTTGTGAAATATTGATGAGTCTGGTTGAAATTCATATCAGTACAAACCTGAGTTTTTCGATTTTTCTCACTTGAACTTGTGAATGAAAAATTTGATCCAGCCTTTCTGAGGAGGAAACTACAGCGCCGACATTCACAGATAAACTTCAATCTGGTAAAATCTAAACAGGAAAAGGTTGTTGTCCTGCCAGTGATGCTGGAAATCTGGGTCAAGTCTCACATCACATCTCTACAGAGTTTTCACGTTGTGAAGACGTGTTTTTGTCAGTATTTCACAATAACAGCAGCTTTTGTCCTTTTTCTATCTCTCTGTAAATCCAGCACTTCAAGTTCACATGAGGTTTCAGCAAACATGAAACCGTGCATCATGGCTTGTGTCTTGATATGGTGGGACATACATTTTTTGCCACTTTACATGTAGCTAAAACTAATGCCGTCTAATACAACAGTCCTGCAATAAATCTAACCTTCATAAACGGTTATATTTTTGATATAATTGTTTAGGTTTTAGTTAAATGTCAGTAATGTTGGAGCTTGTTGTGTGCTTGGCTATTAAAAATTATTTTATTGTACAATTGTATTGCATTATACTGAGACGTGTTTAGTTCACGCTCATTTACAATGTCAGTATAATGCAGTGCAGCAGCATCATAAGTCACATCCTCAACAACACAGGAACTATTGTGTCTGAATGCATTCAATTTAAATTTGTAATTTGTTGCGTGAAAGCTTTTACATTAGGTGGCATTGCACTATATAGCCATAAATACATTTATCTGCTCACAGCATTAAGATTCTGCCACAATATGACCCTAATAATTAGGACTCTGATACTGAACACTGATACTGCGTAGCATTAGCATGGACTGAACTGCAGTCCCTGGCCTCTTCCCTTAAACTGACTCTGTGGATCGTGCAGGAAGAGCAGCAGACCGCCACACAATCCCAAGAGATGACAAACAACACAAACACAATACACACCACAGACCACAAGTCCTGGATCAACCACACAGACACAGACACTGTGCATTAGTATATGGTAAACCTATATGCATGTATGAACCAGGCTGCTCATGTGTTTCCACTGCTCACATCAGGGCACAACACTGCAGAGTTGAAGTGACATTACTATCTGCTGATTTCTGTCTCTGAACATCGGTGGATTTGAATTGTGTCTCTTAGCCGCAGAGTAATTAGCAGACACAGTGTGTTACCCTCATGAGAGTCCTGGAGTCATTACAGACATCTTCATGGTGTTAACCATTCTTCAATGTAAACCTTTCTTCCTGAAGCCATGCACATGCACACACGCACACACACACACACGCACGCGCGCGCGCACACACACACACACACACACACACACACATGCAATTGAACACTCAGAGGACACCGTTTTCTTTAATGTGCTGAGCCAGCAGGCATGCAGCCTTACAGGATGTCAGCATCCGTGTGTAATTAAAGCTTTTTGCTTTAGCTGATACCCACAAGTCACCAGCTACTTGCATTTGGTGCCATCTGTTCTTTATGCATCAATTTACACAGATCAGATATGCAGCTGACCTCGTTGTTTCGTATCGACGCACAGTCCCTTACAAACACTGTTCTATCACAAGTGGAGGGAAACACCTCATGGGAAACATCATTGATATGGTGAATAAATAGCAATCATCGGAGCCAGCAGGAAGTGGGTCATGAATAACACATGAGGCTCATGTCTGTCCAGAAATCACTGCAGAATGATTTCCAAGTTCATCACGTCCGAACATCGGTCGACACAGAATCACTGTTGAGTCTGAACACATCCTCTCCTGTGACTCTTCAACAAGCCTCTGCTTTTCCCGTCTCTACCTTTCAAGTTTGACATGAAAGAAGTGAGAGAAGAGAAACAGAGGGGAGAGGCACGCTGGAGAAGACACCAGCAAGAACAAGAAACCGTGCCCCTATTTCGGTTAAGTCTTTAAAGACTTCCCTGCTGTACAGCCTGTGCCATGGTGAGAAGGATCTCTCTGCCAGGCGGATATGAAGCAGCCCTAAGGGGCTTATACACGTTCATTGTGCTAATCTTCAGCGCTTCATAAGACATGGCATACCACTAAAACCTAACTGCAGCTGGGCCTAATGCTGTGAATGAAGTTGTTACAGAAGTGAAGAGATAGAGCGGTTTTCAGACATGAACACGTGACACGAAAGATATGAAAAATGTCCTCACAATTAGGTCCAGACTTTCTCCAGAGTTTGCATTTCACACATGAACAGTGCAGCAGGAGATTCTCCACTCAGACGTGTTCACAACACAGAAGTCTCTGCAGCGTTCAGGCAGAGGCAGAATGTAAAGTAATTATTCTAAAACCTGTTCTTGTTTACAGCACATCGACACCGGCGTCCGCTCTTATCACCAAAAGCTCTCTTGAGATCTTCGTCAGTGTCTTCTCCTTGTGTGGTGCCCCTTTTTCATCCTGAGATATTTGTTTTCTTTTTCGTTTTTGCATCTGCATGTAAGAAATGTCATCAACATCACCCGCTGTGTTCTCACATGGGGGCTGACCGGAGAAACTCCAAAGAAAATCTGGAGGGTCTCACTCTGACATTTGTGTTCTCACCTACTGCCCCTTCGGAGAATGCCAGATATTATCTGGACTTCAGTGCATGTCTGTGAGCAGCTAAAGAGAAATAATAAAAACTAAAGATCTTCCATTTCCAAACCCTTTTTGCTTCAGAGCTGCTCCAGTCCTGGTAGTCTGACTATGTAATCCCCCTGAGGTGGAACTGCTCGTCTACAGGCAGCAGGGTGATTCAGTTTGGCTGGTTACAGTCTGGCTGCTGCTTAGTTCCCCACATTAAACCATAATCTCCTTGATGCCTCCCAAATATGACAGGAAAATTACTTAATTATGTTTCAGCTGCAAAATTAAAAGCAGCCATACAGGGGACTTCTGTTCACACAATGCTGTGCCGAAATTCTGCAACACTGATCGTTACCATTTTAATTAAACTGATGAGGCTTATAGCTCGACTGGCTGTGAGCTTGACCTACTCTTCTGCAATCACATCTTCCTTTCCCACTGCCAACATCAAGCAGTTGTCTGCACTCGTTTCTCCCATTTTTGTTCTTCAAGGAATCAACAGAAAATACACAGCACCAATCTAAGATATGGAGTTCATCACTAAAGAAAAAAAGCAGTGGATGAATGTATTGCACGTGTTTTCTTGCTGTAAAATGTTGGTGTGAGGGAAAAATAAGATTAAAGAAATGGTAAATAGATGCGAGTGGTTTTGTGTTCATGCACATCTACAGTAGTTCAAGTGCTATCGACATAAGAGCAAGAGCAAAAGATTCATCCTCATAGCAATCCATCCAAGAGTTGTTGAGATATTTCAGTCTGAGCCAAAGCGTTTTATCCATCCTTATAGCATGAAAGCTAGGAAACCACTGTGTATTCAATTTCAAAGTATTGACTCAATTGCATACTTGCAGCCACACTTTTAAGTGTATAAAAATGGCTGTAATGCCTCACAGCCTTCTGTGAAATGCCTCTAGTACCCTCCTTGCTGTGTCACGTATAGTATGTCTTTGCTGTGTTGCCTTCCAGTGTCAGGTTCAGTCAGGGCAAGCTCATTAATCTACTCAGCCGCAGTGCTACTGGCTGAGAGAGAGGAGAGAGACGGAGACAGAGGGAGGAGGGTGAGGAATGAAAGTGAAAAGGAACAAAGAGGGGATTTCGTGGAATTCAGAGGCCAGCAAGGACACAAAGCACATGAAAAGAAGTAAAAGAGAAGAAGCCAGGATACACAGGACAAAAAAGAAGAGAAGCCAGATATATAGTACATAAGGAGGAGAGTGAAAGACACATAGGCTGTGTTCGAAAAGTCTAAATAATCCCCTTTCCTCACCACTATTCCTTGACCCGGATGGAATACGTCACAAGGTCAAGGAAAGATGTGAAGGAGAAGACGTAAGGAAAGAAGGTGTTAGGAAAGGAGTTAGGAAAGGAGAACCACTGGGCAGATGAAATCCGACTCCACTTACCCTTACACGCTTACACTTAACAACTTTATTTATACCAGAAGATATGCAGAACATTTACAGTACTCTGTGCTGTGTGCTGACAGTTATAATAAAGTTTTCTGTCTAAAACAAAATCACATGTACTGAGAAAAGATGTTTTCAGTTAATAAAGAGACAACATTTAAAAATCAATTACTCACAGAAATAAACAACAAAATAGATTTAATTAAAAATGACTACTGGATGACAGGACTGAAATGTTGAAATAATATAACGTGAGGAATATACGTGGAGAAAAAAAAAGATTCTGTTCATTCCACAATCAGGAGATTCAAATAACTTTTACACAAGTATTTAGTTCTGATGATGATGTTGTGAATTATAAGTTAAATCAGATTGTTGTTCATTGGACAGAAATCAGTAGCTCAGACGATCATGTGAGGACTTACATCAGTTCTGGATCGTGTCAGGAGTATAAAACAGCTGTTGTGTTTTTTTTATATTTACGTTGGCGTGTCAAGGTGCAAATACAAGGTTTTGTTCATTTAAATGCTGCCGCAAAGGTTTGTGGGGCGGCATTTTCTCCTTTCCTTTTATAAATGATGGTCCGATGTGTCCTATGCAAAAGGAGATAAGTTAGGAAGCATTGAAGCTCCTTTCCTTATCCCAAAATGGACTTTACGAACGCAGCCATAGTTTAGGGGAGACACAGAGAGACAGGGAGAAATGATGAGTGAAGGAAGAGCATCCACAGTAAGAGTATCCAGAAGAAGCTTTGCCTCACTTTAAACTCTGGATCCTTCAGACGCTTCTGTGCAACAAATCCAATGACGTCACTGTGAGGCAGCCAAGTGCTCCAAGTGTATCTGCAGGTTCCCCCATCAGTGCTGCTCCTGATCAAACATGTCATGAAACATGTGCATCACAGAACATTTTTACACACACACACGATCCAGTAACCTCAACTTTAGATCATCCTCACCGGCACAATTTCTGAATGAGAACAGAACATGGAGGCACAGGCACCTCTGAGGTCAAACTTCCTCCCTTCACACATAGTTCTGAAACCCACTGCAGATGACAACAAATCAAGATTATTAGGAATTCACATGAAAACATATTTTAACATGTATATTGTTGACCAAGAGATTTATATCATCCTGAAGCCTTAACAGAACAATCAAGTTCAAAGCATCTTATAGACAGTGATGCGGAGAATTTAATATCATGTCCAAGACTAAACTGAATAATCTAGTCACAAAATTACAAGTTGAAATGCAAATAAAATACAAAATTTGATGCTTGTCTGCTCTTTACACACTGGTACCGTAACACCTCAAATAGACAAGCATTCAATTTTAAGCTGCAGGTTTTCACAAACGACGGCTCACTTGAGACTGGGTTGGACAAACTCTGTTTGTTTCAGTTGACATTGATTGTGAGTATGTTTCCATTGTGTGGCTTTTGCAGTTGTGTTGTGACTTTTGTGATTGTGTTGTGTCATTTGCAGTCGACCTGTACAGTACTAGTTTTAGTGTACAATGTGTATAGTCTCACGAAAAACATGCAGTCAGTGGGGGTGAGCTGGGTTGAGGCGTTAACACCACTGGAGTCATTGATATCACTGTCATAGCCAACAGCTGAATGTCCTAATCTGAAAGCATGCCAAAGCCCTGAGGGTTTATCTCACCATTTCTCCACATTATGGATTAACATGTTATTTAAGAGGGAGCCTTCACATCAGGAAGACATGTTTCTTGCAGATTTCAGCAGCACATTGCAGCGAGGCTGATAAGCAGGAGGTCTATCTAACGCACAACCTCATTTTATTCTATATTAAGCCTTTACTGGTGAGAAATATATATCTACTTAGGGGTCCAGCATTCCCAGTCTGTGGATGATATGGGTAAACAGCTCAACCTGAATTCTATGCTTGTGGGCTACTGGCTGGCTGTTTGAACATCAGGTGAAATGTATGTTTGTCTGTCCAACAACCTTCATCAAGGAAGGCTGACTTTTTTTAGCATAACTGTTGATATACAGTTCAAGGTGCTACGTGTAGCACCTTTCACTCTGGTGTGAGAAAGAGGCTATCAGCAGTCTCTCACAAGATCACGAGAACTCCTTATAAAATTCCCCATTCAGCTCCTTTAGCTTTCACCTGGGAGCTTCTCAAGCCAAGCGGAGTTATGTTATCGGTTCCTGAGCAGGTCCACAGGCGCAGACTGAGAGCCCCGATCAAAGACATGTTGACAGAAGTCGTTGAGTGAAGTGAGGGCGTTCATGCATGTCCCAGCTGATCCATAACTCCAAACATTCAACCCAAATCACAGGCCGGTTGGTTGTCCACTGAGTAAATAAGGTCCCTATATTTTTGGCAATTTCCCAAAGCTGCCATACTGAGTAAACTATTGATTATTTCACATTTATTTTGGAACCAGAGTCCAAAATTTGATAGATTTAAATTCAACAGTTACAAAATTAAAAGCAACCAATACAAAATGATATTGAACTAAAAAGTGAGCACTTCCTCACATTTGACAAGCTTAAACCAGGAAAGCCTATAATTCTGTATTAATTGCCCTTCCTAGCAACGTGGCAACATGGATGCAAATGTCTTAACAGCTATTGAATGGATTGCCATAAATTGGTAAACAACTGACTCATGTAAGGTAGTGATCATGGTTAATAATATACCTTAGCATGTTAGCATTGTCATTGTGAGCCATAGACTGTATAGGCCTATAAAGATGAACGACCTGTCTCCACCCACTATCCAGAAATGAAGCTAACGTATTCTAGATACAAACGCTGCTATCTTGTGGATTTGGAGCCAGAGTCCGTGCAGCAGTGATCGGGGAATGGATGGTTGACCAATGATGCGTCAGTCTCAGATGTCAATCATAGTGTTCCACATGAAACATGAACACTTGAACAACCATTAGTTTTATAAGAAATACGTACAATGACAGAAACTGTCTTTGAGAAAAAATAATTTGACATGTCCTTTGATTTTTTGGCTGCTACATATATCCCATCTACTTACATGTAGGAAGATTTATAACATATACTGCAGCTAGCCATCAGGTGGCGTTTTCTGATTGCGTTAGCTTCAATTTTGGGGAGCCGTCTTCTCATCCATCTTTTTAAACAATCTATGTTGTGAGCAGGTTATCATGCTGATGTTAACAATAAGGTAAAGGCAGTGGCGTTTTGATGTCCACAGAAGTATAAAGATTTTGCATCATCCTCAATTTGTTTGTACTTGGATTATCCTGGACTTGGATCATGGGCATATACGATACATGTGTAAGGTGATATATACCAAGGATGAATATAGGATTGCTGTAGTTCAGTGTGAGTAGACCATTTATCCACATGTCAGCCTCAAAAAAGAACAACATTTTCACTTAGCTTTCTTCTACCGAAACAAACCATAAAAGGCATTTTCAGATTCATATTTGGTAATGGATTTGTTCAGACCAATTTAAATAATTAAACCTAAACTCGGATTTTGGTGTAAGATAATGCTTGAACCTCATTTTAGGGTGGAAACTTTGAGGTGAAGACAACATAAGCAGAAGAACAGGCCCACCCATGTATGAAAACAAAATATGTTACAAGCTCTGTTCTAATTTTAGCAGCACACACCAAGAAGAAAACAATACAAGTGCAGGGAGACCACTCAGGAGACAAGAGCAACCTATTTTAATAATGCATTCACAGTGCAAAAAGAGTGGAGCTCTTTCCGACTGCTGCATTTGGGAACGTTTCCTAATTTCATTTGTGAGCTATGCAGGACCTGAGCTGGTGCCAGGTGTCTCAACCACTAACTCACAGTGATGAGGTATACGTCTCTCTGGATCAATGCTACTCTGACACTCATCCTGCTTTCAATCTCTGATGTATGTCTTTGGTACGTGGTAGGAATAATAATTTCCAGTAAATGGTATACACAGTGTCCACATTTAGGAAATAAAGTGCCAGACTGCTTACCTCCCCGGATGATTTAGCCTGATTGTTCGACATTAAAAACACCGAACCAAGTTCCAGATATTGTTACATTATTAAATCTGGTTTATTTCTGTATTACAGTATGTTGGCTGCATCTACCTATACTTGACGTTGATACGCTGATGTCAATGTGTTGTCAGTATACTTTCTATTTGAATTGAATTGAGAAAATTATGATATTACTACCAGCATCACCAACTTCAGGCTCGGTAGTCGATACTTGTTCGAATGCCCCAAATGAACGTCCTCGTCATTCAGACATTATATCATCAGAGGCGAAGACTAAAAGCAATCTTTCAAACCTGGGCAACTCAGTTTCTGGAGAGACCAGTAAGTTCTGTGCTTATTTTTCTTCTTTTGTTTAATGCTGTCTCAACTTCCTGCAATTGATCCCAAAATCCAAACCATCCAAAAAAGCGTTTTCACACTGCAAATGATCCAAACCACGGTTCTGTTTGATTTGGGCCAAGACGACCTCATTTGGTCGGACTAAATTTGAGTAGATTTTTGAGTAATAATTTAACTCCTCTGTGTTACCTAATGAGACTATGCAGTGTAAGACCATAGCTGTGTAATCACAGAGCCCATGACTTCACAAGTCAAAGCTTAAAGGATACAGCTGCCAAACAAAACATAGATCTTAATTATCTCTGTATGTACTAAGCTTTTTAATTACAGTGATATTGACTTTAAAGTAAGAGGTACTCTTTACAGGTACTCAATAGCCTAATGAGTTGGTATACATGGGATTAGCTGGGCTGCATTGGCCAATGATAATGAAGGAACGTGTTACCCAGTGCAGCAGTGTGGCTCACTGATAATGTTACTGATCGTTTTGGAAATCAGCTGAGCTCTATGGGAAAGTATATACATATATAAACCATATCTGGCTCTGGCAATTTGACAACACTTTGGTTATTAGGGTCAGTTCATCAAACATTTCATCATCTGGCCAATCTTGATCCCAGAGGTATAGGTCATATAGATATAATATCCTATTGTGATATACTGTATATTATCATATATTTGCAATATTACTGATATATCATGACATAATAGATCGGCAGCACATTCAATCAAAAAACAGGGGCGCCGTGGATTAGCACGTAGAGCGAAGTGACCACTTACTGCCAGGCTGGTGGGTCGATCTATCCTTAAACTGTGATCATCATCACTAAAGGCTGTTTTCCCCACACACTGATGATCCCCACCAACATCACGTGGCTACACACAGTCCTTCTCCTGATTCTCTTTCTCCAGAACAGGTTACTCCCGACTGCCTGGGGCCTCCCAGTGCCCATCAAGTGTTTTTAAGTTCCCTTCTCTGCACCTTCCACTGTTTTCCCCCAGCGGTTCACCCTCTTCGCGGCACAGTCACATGCTATGCCTCTCTGCTTGCTTCCTCTCCAGTTAACCCTCTGTCAGCAGAAATAGCACTGTGCATTAATCCTGGGTTGGGAGATTGTACTATGACCTATGGATGTGAGATGCCTGGGAATATCCTGATGGGCTGAATGTGTCAAAAGAGCCGGAGACTTCAATGGACATGATTCTGCCCATGCTTTCTGGGTGTGATGTTATCAGCAACAATGTCATTAGAAGGTAAAGGGGGAGGTAGCCTATAAAGCATGGGTTAGATAAATGGGTGGTGGCAGTGGAATATCATGAGGCTGGAAAGTTTTGAGGCAAGGAGTGGGGGGTCTGAGGAGGATGTTTAAAACACAGGACATTTGCCTCATCTTTGCCTTCACGTTAATGTTTCTTTCCATTTATGAAGGTCGTATCTACCATCGTTCCCCTATGATTATAACAGTCCGAGGTGTAGGTTAATTGAGCTAAATGGAGAGTGTGACGGTAGCTGAGCCCCATGAGGGCCCTTCATTCTGGGCCACATCTCCAAGGTGTGTGGGACGAAGCAGCAGCTATCCAGTCTCATTCTCAGCGAACCAACAATCCTGCAGTATGGTCACCGTGATGTTATTTAGGTAAATGACAAATGATGTGTCCACTCATGCTGATTTAGCTTTACAGATGAATTGTGTGAGATATAATTAATGCAGCACTCTAAATGCTGGGTTTGCATATTCTGATGCCAGAAAATAAATGTTTGCGTTGTTTCTGTAAACAATAGATGATTGGTTAAGCCGATGATCCCCTTTATGTTCCCTTTTAAACAAGTTGTGCTTCATCAAGAGCCCCATAGTATGAAATAATGGCATGTTTTATTATTTCCCACGGTGGAAATATTGAAATATGCCAATAGAGAGCTAATCCCTCTCAATAGAAGCCGCAGCACAAATTAAGCATTCTGTTCCTGCTGTGTGCTTTCAGCTTCTAAAAGGGTGGGATCAGCAGATCCTGACAGCCAAACACTTTACAAAATGACTGGGTGAGCTGCTCAGACGTCAAGAGGGTGAACAAGTGCGGGCTGTGCGTTGGTAAACACAGCTCATCACAAAAACACCAGAGACACCACATCTACTTCAGATCAGCAGAGGGCAAAATCTGACATAGCGTTTTGCTTGTTTTACCTTTAAAACTGAAAGTTAAGTTAGGAAGTTGATCAAAAGTCCCATAAAGGGTTTCGTACAGATGAAATGAGGGGGAGCACGGGTGCTTCTGTTGTTAGCGCTGTCGCAGGTTCAAATCCCAGCTTGACCTTTTGTGTGTGGAGTCTACATGTTCTCCCTGTGCCTATGTGGGTTCACATTGGGCAATCCGGCTTCCTCCTCCACAGTCCAAAGACATGCAGATTTGGGGATAGGTTAATTGGAGACTCAAAATTGTCTGTGATTGTGAATATGAGTTTGAATGATTGCTTGTCTGTGTACGTCAGTCCTACGATATGCCAGTGACCTGTCTGAGGTGAACCCCGCCTCTCGATCCATGTCAGCTGGGATTAGCTCCACCACCCCTCGCGACCCTCAAAGGATAAGCGCTATAGATAATCAATGGATGTTTGGAATGAGGAGAGAGAGGACAGTGTGAAAGTCACAACCCTTATGACTATGTACTCACACCCGTTGTACATCAAAACATGATTAAACGTGGATTTCATGGAAAACAACTTGTTTCCCACTTGTTGGCATTACTCATTATTGAGTCAGAGCTAGGATGAGGACCTGCGGGGAAAGACCTGAGACTGACGTAAAATGTGTGTCCCCAGAGAACCGTCACTTTTAACTTGTTAGATGTTGAAAGGTTTGCTTTTCGTTTGCCGTCAGAGCCTAGAAATGAGCGTGGTGGTGATGGTCTTTGTGTGCTGTCATCTCTAATTCAGCATCATCGGAATCCCTTCAAGGAAACGAGCATCAAACGCAGCTCCAGCAGCTCGCACGACCAGGTGAGGTGATGCACGCAGCAGACAGCAGCTGCACACCAGAGACGCACACACACTTGATTTAGAGGAGGTAACACACATTAATCGCCTGCTCGTACTCCTCCACACTCTTCTTTATAAACACACGGTCTGTTTACTGACTCCGGTGATGTCGCAACTCCATTCTTGCCAATATAATGATTGATTTTTTCTTAACAACTCAGAGTAGAAGAAATACAGAGGAATACTCTGACCAAGCCTACAACACACAGAGTAATAAGTACGGGGCTGATTGAATCTCTAATCCGGTTTTACCAGAACACATGGAAGACCTCTGAATAAACCTTTCAGGGAAACAAAGCACAGCACTGACCTGACGATACCCTGAGTGACCAGTCTCTCCAGTCTTTGACTTCCATAGAAAACCAATGCACATAGAAGTCTAATACAACAATCCTGCATGAAATCTGGCTTCGGTTTGAGAATAAGGGAGTTAAGAATCATTGGGCAAATACTTGAAAGTGGCAGTGTTTTAAAGCTTAACACTTTTCAACGCTCAGCTTTCATAAATGAAGTCTGAAGAAAGAGCAGAAATTGTCATTTTGTTTCCTCTTACAGCATTACTTCAGCTGTCTGATGCAAGACACGGCTACACAGTAATAACGCGCTTGACTTCGTACTCTGGTCAAGCGCTGCAAGAAGAGTGGCCCTTCTGGACCTGACCGTACCCTGGGAAAAAAAGACAGGAGGCCCATGAGTTACAATGAGTCATCGTATGAAGACATAGTTTCGGGAAGAGATATGCCCACATTAAAGTTATCTCCACTATATAGGGATTTTATTTTATTATTGATGATCAATTATGGAGGGAGAGTTCCCTCTGCAAAATGTCCAGACCTCTGTCAAACCCAGGGTCAGTCTGAAGGGCAAACAACTGAGAGCATGACATCTGCAATCTTTTAACACAGATTTATCACCATCCTCTTCTTAAACTAAATAGAGTCTAAAAAACATTTCACTTTCCTTGGATATGGACCAGAATTTCCTGTGCCTCTGCTGCCTCCTGTAGCCAGAGGATCCCCCAAAAAAACAAAAACTGAGCCTTCCAATTAAATTGATTATGCAGATTATTCCATAACGCATTCAAATCAATGCATGCATGAATCTGCTGAAACTGCAACAGCTTATACGCAGATATACATCAATATATCCCCTTGTTCTGGAAATGCACCTAATACATCTGACAGTCCTGCAGATTTTGCTATGCGCATTCCACGCACCACATGCATCATGATGGGGTCTCCACTCAGGTAACGTGTCTGACGAGAGCAACATGGTAACACACCCCTGATCATGGCCACAGCAACATCCACATAATTCACTGAATGGAGTCAGGATGGATGACACCTGCTTCATGTGGGATGAGTTGCATTGCATGACAACCACACTCATTACGCGTGTGCATCGCGTCCTCCACAAGCAACCCCAGAGGTGACGTGAGAGACAGGCGGGGTGCTCACTGACCTGGATCGTGCAGGTGTACTCCGAGTCGTCCAGCAGCCTCACGGTGCAGTCGTACTCCCTGTCCAGACTCCGGATGCTGCTGCTCATCAGTCGGCTCAGCATCTTCTCGGCCGGGACGAGGGCGCACGGCACATGCACACGAACAAGTTGATCTCCCGTCACGTCCACGGCAACCGCGTCCCCGGTGTCCGTCTGTGGTGCAACACCTGGTCAGCGGCGGCGGCGGTGGGGCATCCTCTCATCGGCGCGTGTGTGTGTGCGTGCGTGCGTGTGTGTGTGTGTGAGAGAGAGAGAGAGAAAGAGAGAGAGAGAGATGGAGATGAGTGGCAGAGACACCCCACGGTTCTTCAGTCAGTGGAGCAGTGACATGGTGCTGCCGCCTCTCCTCTCCCTCCCTGGTCCGGTTCCTGTCACACCTCACTGCGCCCTCTCCCCCTGTCTCCTCGCCGCTGCCGCGCCGCTCTGGGCGCTGCGGGGCGGGCGGGTTGGGTGAATGGCAGCCCCCTCAGCCAACGGAGCCGCAGTGACAGAGACGATGACTTCACACAGTTCAAGAGAGGAGCAGAAATTCCGATAGGCAGGTACAGACCGCGCGTCGTGACCGAGCAGGCTCGTGGACGAGAATGACAACAAGAGCCACTGTAGTTGCACGAGTCGAACACCGACCAGGCTGCTGCAGGAGTTTGATGAACAAACTGACTCTCAGTATTGCTCTGGTTTGCAAATAACTTAGAAACGTGCCAAAATACAACTGAGGTCTCACATTTAAAGGGATAGTTCACCCCAAAATAAAGATGAACACACCACTATGCCGATGGAGGGGTGGGTGAAGTCTTTGAGTCCACAAAAGACTTTTGGAGTCTCAGGGGTAAACAGCGTTGTAGACAAATCCAATACAATTGAAGTAATCGGTGACCGATTTTGAAATGTTAAAAAACAACAGAAAAACTACTACTAACTAAAAAAACTACTAGAAAATGCCTCCATACTGCTCGTGTGGTGTCATCCAAGTGTCCACAAGCCCCGACATTCAAATTCGACTCGAAAGGATGTCATTTACACCATGTTTTTAGCCTGTTTTTGGTTGAACTACCCCATTAACGTCTCACATTTAATGCCATATAGATAACTATAACATGTGGTCTTAAAGGTCCAGTGTGTAAGATTTAGGTGAATGGAATCTATTGGCAGAAATTTAATATAAAACAATCATCATCTAATCATCTAAATTGTACAAATTGTTGCTTTCTTTACCCTAGAATGGGCAGTTTATGTTTAAATACTTTATATTTATATCGGGAGCAGGTCCTCTCTACGGAGGTCACCATGTTTTTTACAGTAGTCAAATTGGACAAACTAAACACCTTTTAAGTTTTTATGACAACTGAAGGCTACAGTTCACAGGTTCTCTTTCATGTTTGGAAGGGGAGGGTGAGGTGAGGGGTATTCAGCTGTGACATGCAACTTCACCACTAGATGTCACTAAACTCTACACACTGAACCTTTAATATTCCTGGAAGAGGTTGATGTTCACATGTGACTTAAGTCATTGCTGTATAGCCTCAAGTTAAAGGGAATGTTACTCAATTGTGTTTAGTTTCTTCTCATTTTTGTTTTATCCTTTTCTTTTGCCATTACTTTTAAATGATTATTTTAGATTTCGTATTATTTGACCTGTTGTCTTAGGTGTTTTGGTGTATTTGTCCTATTTGTAAAACACTTTGTAGCTGTTTTGAAAGGTGCTGTATAAATAAAGTTATTATTATTGTTGTTGTTGTTGTTGTAATTATTTTAATGTAGTAGAATAAAGTATATTCTACAGGAACCATTTAGGCGAAGTGTACTCAGAACTTTGCCACTGGGAAACATTGTGTTAAAAATGTCATATAACCTTTTCCTTATTGTCTGTCATACAGCTTTTTGTGGAGGGATTTTCTCCATTCATACATTTAAACATCCTGCATGAATATTGTTAAGTGACAGATCATTGGAGGGGTTACATCGAGTCTGTCACTAGGAAGCTATAGTGTGCAGTTTCTTTGACTATGTCGCTATCTAGTGGTGTGTTCTGGTGTTGGTAATGAAGTGATTTAAAAGCTTCCTTGTAGTGCCACCATCCTCGTGTTTTTGACTGGAATAAAGGCCTGACTTTAAACTTTGCATCTAGTTTTACACAACATGGTGTCGCCCATAATAATAAGGGTCTTTTAATGTAAAAAAATATATTCCCACATATTGTAAAAGCAGTATTGACAATGAAAGGGTTTGACAAACCATCACTTGCAGCAATACAACTCAATGCATTATTTTCTCATAATTACAAAAGTGCTCTTATCTGCTGTGACTTTTTGTTCTCTCTTTTTATTAAACCTTGACAAACACAAACCTTGGCAGCAGTTTTTATTAACAAGTTCAGGACAGAACACAGTCAAAATGAAACGTTCTGCTGGAGAACCATTGAAAAGACAGCAGGAAGTTTGATAAAAAGAAAGTGTGGTCAAAGTGTTTAGTGCATTACTGATGTTCTTAACTAAAGTGTCAAACTTGTTTGCTGTACCTTTTGCTTACTTGCTTACATAGATATTTTTATTTAACTTTTAAACATATTCAAAATAAAATCCCAACCTTTCCTGTCTCTTGCTCAACTTCAAGGGCTCTGAGCCCGAAGATATTTAATTAATGAACTTCCTCTAAGTCACTTTTTATTTGTATCTTGTATCTGGGTGATAATAAAAAAGTAAGCTGCTATAGAAGACGCAGATTTACTCATTCATTGATCCACAGCTGTCTATGACCTCGAGCATTGTTGGCGCTTTAGTGACCCCTGGTGGATGGAGTCCCGCACAACCATGTGTGTCCAGCAACTCTCCTCTGGTTGGCTGATTCTGCCGCTGACGTAGGAGCACTTCCCGTTTTGTAACAGAGTCACTATCTTGTGTTACCAAACACAACCCAACACGCGCAGAGCTGTAACCGTGGAAGGAAGCTGGTGCATTCAAGGTAAAGGTTTTCTCTATAATCGTGCATTGTTGTTGGTTTAACTTGTGCATGTGACTCACTGACTGCGTCACATGTTGGTATCATTGTTTTGAGTGTGTGTCGGTGAATCTGTGCAGTGTTCATGCAACTGTATCCCCTGGTGGGTGTAACAAGAAAAGAGACCAGAGATGTAGGGCTGGACGATATTATACCGAGAGAAACATTTTTCATATCAGTTGATATCGATAATTATTACTATACATGTCACATTATTGTTTCTTTCAAGTTTAAAGATGTTTGCTCCAGAGTGAAGATTTTTAATGATTATTTATCAGCAGAGAATGACAAACACTTGATAAACAGCAATACATTTTAAAAATCTGAGGTAGACTTAGTTATAGTACATAATAAATATATTGATCAATTTAACCTTTGTTCTATTGTTCTTGATGAAATTTAAATTGCGATGATAATTGAAATTGTTTTATTGCAAAGTCCCACAGTGACGCCAAGCTCTTCTTCCTGTATCTCTTAAATGAAATGAAATAACAAGCCTCCCACTGTTCACAGGCTCACCAACATGGCTCATACATGTATTCACTGGTTCCGGAAGGGACTGAGGATGCACGATAACCCAGCGCTCCTGGCTGCTCTGAGGGACTGTAAGCAGCTGTACCCTGTGTTCCTCCTGGACCCTCACCTCCATAACAACATGTGCATCAACCGCTGGAGGTTCCTCGTCGGAGCCCTGAAAGACCTGGACTGCAGCCTGAGGAAGCTCAACTCCAGGTGCAAACACTGGGGGGGACCCTTTACAAATTTAGAACACAAATCAAGTTAAAAACTGCTAATGTAATTGTAATATTTTATTATTTTCACAATATGTCGTGTTCCACTCCTCCAGGCTGTTTGTCGTGCGAGGCAGACCAGAGGACGTTCTTCCTAAACTGTTCGACAAGTGGAAAGTAACAAAGCTGACCTATGAGTACGACACTGAGCCCTACAGTCTGGGCCAGGACACAGCAGTGACCGCATTGGCCAAAGAACACGGAGTCCAAATCATCTACAAAATCTCTCATACCCTTTATGATATAGAGAGGTACCCACACAATCTTTGAGGGTTTTTAAAGGTTTTGATATAACATTCAGATGGTGAATATGTATTTGTATCTCCTCTCTGCAGGATAATTGAGGAAAACAATGGGAAGGCTCCTCTTACTTATACCCGAATGCAGGCAATAGTGAAAACTCTTGGTCCTCCGAAGAAACCCGTCCCTGCGCCAACCATGGAAGACATGGCAGGTGGGCCACGACCAGAAACACTCCCATAATCATGGTCTTTGTTGAAATGATCATTCAAATGAATTTGTTTAGATCAAATTCATCAAAATGTTACTTACAAGTGTAGATTTTTAGCACTGTTTTGTATTATGTATGTATATATTTCCTGTGGCACAGAGGTGAAGACTCCTTGTTCAGAAAGCCATGAGCAGCAGTATGGGATCCCTGCTCTGGAGGAGCTCTGCCCAGACGCTGCTGCTCTGGGAGAGGAGCCGTTTCCAGGAGGAGAACAGGAGGCTCTGAGGAGACTGGATGAACATATGAAACGAACGGTATTTCACCTCCTCCTCTTACTCTGCATGACTTTGCATCATTTTAAGCTGTTTTCCGACATTTACTCTGTCCGGACAATTGGGTTCGGACATTGCCACTAAGGTTGGTGACTGGGTCGAACCTGCAGGAGACAGGACATGACATATGAATTCTGCTTTTGAAATCACAGTTTTTGTTTTTATCAACACTGGTGTCAGCCCTAATCACCAGAGGCTCTCGAATCTTGTCTTTCTAAGTGTTCATCTTTGTCTGCGTGTTCTTCGTGTTAACCACCACTTTCTCATATTCTTTTTGTGTTTTTCAATTTTGCATCAGTTTTGTGTCAGACATCAACACGCCCATTTGCGCACAGTGAATTTTGCGACATTATCCTGCTGTTATCTCATATGGGCACACTCTGACACACCAGACAATTTACTGGCGGACTGGAACTGACTTGGATGTGTGCGTTCTCAAAGGAAGACCCTCCAAATAATTTCAGGAGACAGTCTGTTGAGTTTAGTGCTCTAGTCTGAAAGCAGCTTTACTATACAACACCCATATCAGTAACAAAAATAATTTCATTTAAGCTCTGTTGTCATGTCACAAACAAAATAAATGTCTGATTCATGTTTCTTTTCCGATTCCATATTTCAGAGATGGGTGTGTGAATTTGAGAAGCCCCAGACGTCTCCAAACTCTCTGAGCCCCAGCACCACTGTTCTCAGTCCGTACGTCACGGTCGGCTGCTTGTCCGCTCGCACCTTCTGGTGGAGGCTGGCGGACGTCTATCAAGGGGTGAGTGTCACCATCACTGGGGAAAAAAATGCTCAATGATGCTGCCCAGTCCACGGTCTATTATTGTATCAGAAGTTAAATGAACACATTGTTTCATGTGTCGTCTTTCCAGAAGAAGCACTCAGATCCTCCAGTGTCCCTGCATGGCCAGTTACTGTGGAGAGAGTTCTTCTACACAGCCAGTGTGGGTATCCCAAACTTCAACAAGATGGTGGGCAACCCTGTATGCACTCAAATTGACTGGGACACTAACTCCGAATATCTGGCTGCATGGAGAGAGGTATTGACATTTGAGTCTATAAATGAAAACAAAAAATAGAAAATGGATTCTGTTGTATTGGAAAAAAGTTCATTATTATCCTTTCATTTAATCAAATGTCCTGTTCTATAAATAGTTCCTGTCATTGTGTATTTTCCTTAAGGCTCGGACTGGTTTCCCCTTCATTGATGCCATCATGACTCAGCTGAGACAGGAGGGCTGGATCCACCACCTGGCCAGACATGCTGTCGCTTGTTTCCTCACCAGGGGGGACCTGTGGATCAGCTGGGAAGACGGACAGAAGGTGTATACATGGTCTTAACTTTATTGCTACTCTAGGTTAACTTTTATGTGTGACTTGGTCTCTACCAAAGAATAAACAAGAAGCTCCTGCAGGCCTGATATTAGCTTTTTCCAGCTCGGACAGAAAATGTCATCTGCTACAGTTGGGTGATGTTGCTGAAATGAATATTGTGAATGTTAGTATATCCAAACTATCACCTAACAACAACATATGCTATATATTTAGAGCTGAAACAATTTCAACTATTGAGGATTAAACATATAGAATACAAATGTAAAATCAAATTGGATTAAAAGCTGCTTCACACAAAACATGAGGCCTGTTGGTAATAAAGTGCATCAGTGAACTTGTACATTTCTGCAGCCCAAAAGACGGCACCCTATCACTACTAAAGGGGTTTTGGGGCTTCTTCTTTATTTCCTCTCTGTGTCTCCAGGTTTTTGAAGATCTCCTGTTGGATGGCGACTGGGCTCTGAATGCTGGGAACTGGCAGTGGCTCTCAGCCAGTACCTTCTTCCACCAGTACTTCAGGGTCTACTCGCCCGTCGCCTTCGGCAAGAAGACCGACAAGAATGGAGACTACATCAAGTAAGATCACAAGCTGAAGTAGTGCTGGACAATATGGCCAAACATGATATCAAGATAAAAATGTTCATACCAGTTGATGTCGATAATCATCACGATAAATTTCATTATTATTTATTTTAAGTGTAAAGACTGATTTTCTCTGCAGGAAGTACCTTCCTCTTCTAAAGAAGTTCCCAGCTCAGTACATCTATGAGCCTTGGAAAGCTCCTCGCAGTGTCCAGCAGGCAGCAGGATGCATTGTGGGTAAAGACTACCCACATCCTATTGTACAACATGAGGTGATCAGCAAGAAGAACATCCAGAGGATGAAGTCAGCTTACGCAAAGAGATCCTCAGACAAAACTGATTCACCCACTAAAAAGCAAGGTATTACACAAATACTGTTATTAGACGTTTATCTCATTTGGTGATTGTTAAGTTTACAGAAAAATTCCTACTTCTTCAATATGTCTTTTGTTCTGTTTTTCTCGTAGGTGTAAAGCGCAAGGGTCCATCTGTTGTCGACATGATGAAGGAAAAAGAAAAAAGAAAGAAATCACCCTCTAGTTAAGTCTAAGTAAATCACTGTGAGTGACTGTTGGTTACAAATAACTGAATACACAGGTTTTGTGTTCTTCTTGTGCTAAAGCTTGATCTGGGTAAAGTGGTGAGTCTGAAACTTTTCTTGTTGATGCAGGCAGCCTGTCGACTATATCTAACTTTTTATTGCATCCTACATTGTTTCCTATGTTATATTTTAAATACGGTTCTTGTTTTTCACTTTTATATTGTATAAATTTATTTCTGAGGAGAATTGTTGAGTAACATTATGTCAGGTTAGCGTTGTACTGGAAGACTTGTTTCTTGTCTGGGGATAAATATTGATGCTGTCATCTTGTTCGAAGGCTCCTGATCAGTCTGGTTTACTGCTGTGTTGTTAAATGTATATGAAACGCCAAATTGCCTTATTATTATACCCTTGACGTGACTACTCAGGTGTTTGCATTAATTCCATATAAAAGCAATATGACAAATTTTAATAAAACATCAAAACAAAACTTTGTGTATCTTTATAACAAAAAAATTGTAAATTCTATAAAAGTTCTGAGATTAAGAGTATTCACTTTTACCACTAGAGGTCACTGTTAGTCTATATGCAGGATGATCTGTCACAAGGCTGTTCAGTTCATTCATACTGTATAGAAGTAAAGACGACCAAGTTAACAAAGAATCCATGATGATAATAATTGAATTATAAGTGCTTTTACTTTGCCAGACATGTTAAGTTCTTAACTATCTGAGCAATATAAAAACTTTGAGAAGCAGACATTTCTGTGGATCAGCAAAACAACTATCCCGATAGTTTAAGTTTTTTCCTAGGTGCAATGAAATCAAACATTATTTGAAATTTTAAGTATTTAGTTTATCAATTCTAATGTACCGGGTTTAAATTGTATTTTAAAAAATTACCTTCAGGCTTCATTAATTCAAACCACTATGTCAAACATTCACCCTTTATTTTTTTAACTCATTTCTAAAACTCAAATTTATCCCATTCATCACTGTTGCCAGCAGCTCCTGTTTCATTTTCTCTCCATGGAAGATTAACTCAGAGCCACGAGTCAATATAGAACAACATGCTGTATGTTTATAGACTGTGCATGTGGTCGGCTGAAGGCAGCGTTAGCAGTGCGGCACTACGTAAAGGCAAGATGTGTACGAGAGAGCGCGGGGCACACAGCTGTCCTCGGAAGTCTTCTCCTGTTTCTGCTTCCTTGGAGCTGACACTGGTGTGAATATCCAGAAGATGATGTCACGGCCTCAGCAGCGGGCCAGACGTCTCTACAAAGCCAGGCTCAGTTTCCACAGAGACCCCTCAAACATCAAAACAATCTGCTGTCCGTCTGCATGGACGTATGGGGGTGGGGTGGGGGGTTACACTTGGCACTGGGCCACTCTGCTGTTCAACTCTCATGACACAACCACAGAACATGTCCGACCCCGACAAGCCTGACTGAACTGAAATCATGCAACTGTGTACAGATTTGTGAGAAATTTAGAAATCGTCCATAATATAATCTGCAACTTTGGACCTAAAGCATTTTAAATCAGCCTCAGTCCCTCATTGATCTGTGATCAGAACGACAACTAAAACTCTCTTGACCTCTATTCGCCCACTGCAGTGCCCCTCTCCCCCGTCAGCCTGTGTGTCAACACCTCACCACTCACACCATCTTGGATCTGGGTGCTGTAATATCCCAGTTGGATAAGGACGGCGTGTTCCCATGCAGCTGGGGTTTCATGTAGCTATAATATTAGTGGTTTATATCAAGAGCTTATTTTCTGCACGGGCAGTGACATCAAACACTTCATTTCCACTTTCACATTAAATTTGATGAAAAGCAAAAGGTCCAGCCGGCATGTTGTAAAGAGATGAGGCTTTTAAGTTCTCCTTCAACTTCAATAGAAGCATCATTTGTAAGAAATTAATTTTTATCAACTGACATTACAGAATAATATGACCCCACTCAACCACTCGATAAGACAACAGAACCAAACAAAAAGAAATATTGGCCATTATTGACTCACTTAAAGCAGGAGCTGCCTCATTGGCTTAAAGTGAGTCAGTTCAAGTTTACATCACCATTTTCTAAAGATTAACCACAACATCCCGTTCTAATTCTATGCTCCGGTGTAGCCAACGAATGACACAGCTCCGTCTATCAACAAAAGGTCCCTGTGGTGAGGCGACTTTACCAGGTGAGACGTTTCAAACAGCATCACTTTAATGGCTGCGTCTGTTTAATTGCGCAGAAAATTGAAACCACTGCAACTCATTTTGTCGGACTGAAGCCAGGTGTTCTCCTGTCGTCATGTTACGCTTAAATGAAATGGTGAGATTTCTGCAAAAATTACACAATTTGTCAGTCGTGCTAATGACATAAGAGGAGGAACAGAGGGGGACAGGAGGAAGTCGTGAGTGAAAGGTTCACGAGCACACGCTGAAAGGTCACTATTTACTTGACGTCCATGGAGCTGGAAAATAAATGGTGAAACTGAACCTGCTTCATACCTTTTCTTTTTTGGCCACTCACTGTCTCCACCGGCACACACACACACACACACACACAATCTTGTTCTTGTATATTAGTGAGGACATTAACTCACTGGATAATCCATTCCCGGGCCACTTAATTTAACATCACATCTAAATGCCTAACCCTAACATACTCACCTATGGTGTACATACATGTATATAAAGTTATGTCAAATGGTTAACTCAAATAATACCTATTCTTAATGTACTCTTATGATTTATAACATTTTTATTATTGCTGTTTTTCATTATTGTTTATTCTAGATATGTCATATTAACAGCTTTCTTTCTTTAAAGCCAGGGAAGAGGATTTATTGACTTATATATTTATTCATTTTTGGATGGGATTTCAACAAATCAATCATGGTTTTAATGCAGGATTTTGAAAGTGACTTTAACACTCGCGGTCCCCATGTACCCGAACTCTTAAAAGCACTCACTCAGAGGATTATCTTTTAACCCCAAATCGAAACAAAACCTGATTCTAACCCTAAAAGCAAAACTTAACCCTCACACAGATCCTCACGTCATACTCAAAATGTTTCTCACAAAAGTAAAACGCACACACACACACAAACACACGTACACACGGTCATGTTTTCATGACTCCAGCCGACATTGCATTCAATTATATTGACATCCTTTGATTTGCTGGTGACTTACTCTAACCTTGACCTGAACCTGAACCTAAATCTAAATCTAAAACTAAAACCTAACATTAACCGTAACCCTAAACCTTAACCCGAACCTGAACCTGAACCTGAACCTTAACCTAATCTAAAACTTAACCTTAACTGTAACCCTAAACCTTACACTGAACCTTAACCTAAAACAGGTCTTCACCTTAAAATGTAATGATTTATGTTATGGGAACTTAGGTCCCCATCATGAGAATTACTTTGGCTTCACACGATCTTGTACTGCTATCTTAGAGAGGACACTCATTGACATAATGCATTCCCTGGCCTCTTGCCTCAACCTTAACAATCACAACTAGATGCCTCACCCTTGTGCTTATGCTACTCATACACACACACACACACACACACACACACACACACACACACACACACACACACACACACACACACACACACCTATCCTGAACAACAACAGTCCTGCAGACCTGTATGTGTCCATTACCACTCTGGTTCTAATGAATGGTCATAGTCATTCACATTTGCCCTGCAAAAGTAACCTTCCTCCATCCCTGCTGGAGAAAAATGATGTGTGGTCAGACAGATAATGGTATAAACAGAGCCAGAGGTAGTGATCTCAGTGAACATCTACAGTCGCCCCTCTATAGATCTGCCGGACTCAACCACAACAGGGTTTTTAACAGGCTCTATAGATAGATAGCACGAGGCAATGAGCATGCAATGCTAAAATCCTGTCCCCACAGACCCAACCCTCTGAATTCAGATTTGGAGAGGGATTGTTCAAACACTGACGTAGTGATTTATTCTGAGTATAGGGAGCATCAAATGACGTGAATGACAGGAATACATAAAAACTTCATGGAAATGCTACTGTTTGATGTATGTCAAAGAATATTTCATCTTTTGTTACCTCCGCCGAGGAAGTTTAGTTTACGTCTGCGTTTGTTTGTCTGTTAGCAGGATTAAATACTCGATTTACATGAAATCTTCTGGAGGGGTCGGGCGTGACCCAAGGAGTTAGTTTTTTTCTTCACTTTCTTTAATATTGTGAGATGTTTTTCAACCTTCAACATCGTTGTTTATTTCAGAGGATAATTCATTTAAATGTGGTTTCATCAGGGGACTGTTGGGCCTTGGCCGGAGGTATGAGTTCCATTTTAGTTTATTTAGTTTAATCCTATTTTTACGAGCACAGTTGCAGATCTCTTTCAGATTATTACCTCCTAACTATCTAACAACATGAGTGAACATCTTTTCTGTATTTCTGGTTCAGCATTTAGGAAGTCCCCCTCCCACCAGGAGAAGTTTACTCATATGTTTAAAGGGGATACACTGTCAGAGAGAATCACGTGACCGACTGCCCCAGTCTCTGTGGTGTTTCCACACCCTGTCATGCTTTGATCTCTCTCCACACGCCCCATCCAGAATATCTAGACCACGCTGAGGCAACTGTGTTTTCCAGCCCCCTCACAGGGAACTGGCAGCCAGTCACACACATGGCCCT
This sequence comes from Hippoglossus stenolepis, assembly GCF_022539355.2. Classification (NCBI taxonomy): domain Eukaryota; kingdom Metazoa; phylum Chordata; class Actinopteri; order Pleuronectiformes; family Pleuronectidae; genus Hippoglossus; species Hippoglossus stenolepis. Next base: position 20,571,166 of record NC_061483.1, on the reverse strand, counting down.
CCAGCCCATACATGTCTATCACTGCAGTGTGTGTGTACGTGTGTTTGCTCAGGGTGTGTGTTGTAAGGGAATCATCGTGGAATGCGATGTGAAATGCCGTACTGCGTGTGTCCATTAAAGGTCCCTCATTGTTCATGAGAAGATCTATAAGTTTGTTTCTCTCATTTTGCAATTAAATTCTTAATCTTGGTGGTCGAGTCGTGGCAGTTTATCCGTTCGCTGGCAGGAAAAGTGGAAAGTGAGGGAGTCACAGACGATGATGAATGGATGGAACAGAAAAATTTAAATAGCTTGACAGACGGCACACAGACATGTGTAATGTGCCAAGTGAATGTGGTAACATGAGGAGTTGATTGCAATTGATTTCTCTGAACGTGTATTAGTGAGAACTAGTGAGTTGATGATGAGTTGGAGGGGTCACATTTTGTTTACCATTCTTAAAGGTAATTTTGTTACGCCTTTTTCCTCAAACGTACAATTATTAAAAATGTCTTGAGGAAAAATATCAACAAACAATCCGTATCACAGAATAACCTATAGATCTTTTTAAAAAACTGTACATTTTGTGTGTGTGTGTCTGTGCGTGTGTGCGTGCGTGTGCTGGCTTGTGTAAAGATAAGAGCCCATAGCTCTTTGGCAGTCAGTGGGATGTGCCTATATAAGGCTGTTCTATTCCTACTGCTTCATCTCTGGGGATCTACTGCAATTGTCACTCGCGGGACAATGCATGCCACAGAAATATGGTTAGGCCTCTCCATTTTATATTATATCATAAAAACACACTTTCAGCATTTAAAAAAAACAAGATAATTGAATAAATGTTTCAACTAATGCAGTTTTTTCTGTGGTCTTGCTTCAGCGTCAACAGGCCCTGGGGGAAAACATTACTCCACAGTTTTATGACCAGAACCTTGTGCAACTGTAAAAATGCGCGGCTCATATTAATGGAAGTAAAAGTGAAGGCATCATCCTCCTGATTGACAGGCTCATATGATTCTTTATTATGGTGTGTACACATGAGCTGAAAAGTTTCAGAGGACCGCTGACCACACAAATAGTCCCCCTTTTTTTCAGAGCACACGCTGTCCATTAGCAGAATAGAAAAACAAAACCCTCACCCTGTCTTTTAAATCCTCTCCTCCTATTCAGGGAGCTACCAAATCTGGGATGACCTTGTATCTGGCATGGGATCCCTGTGGATCGTTCTTCTTCTAAAGGATTTTAATTGTTTCCGCAAAAACTTTTTCGTACATGTTTGTTTTATCTGCTGCTGCTCTTTGATTGTTTTTTACAAAATGGTTCAAAGGGAAGTTTTGGAAAGTGTGATGTGCTCTTGTGCCTATTTGCAGGCCAACTATAAATAGTCCAGCAGCCTACGCATGCTCATGTTAGATTGGAAATCTCTGTGCCTTAAGTCAGAGCTGTGGGGTATCTGTCAAAGGAGGGAAAGACACTTGTGAACGGTGAGTAAACTGTGTACAATAGACAACTGAATGCTGTTTATGTAACTAATGAACAGAGCAGGTCATTGTGTGTTTATGTTCACATGTGTATCTTTCTGTTCCTCTGTCTATTGTCACATTATCATCTTTCATTTTTTTCACTCTTTTGTTCTCTCTTAGCTTGAATTCATCTCCCAGAAAAGCCAGAAAACGTTTTTTCCTGAAGACATATTTTGTTCTTCTTCACGTGTCACAATATCTGGTTAAAAATGGGTTCACGGAGGGCACCGACTCGCTCCAATTCTGGGAATGGAAGATCCACCAACGGGGAAACAATCGATGGCAGTAGTAGGTCCAGCGGCTGCAGCTACCTTTCCAACGTGAGGCCAGAAACCAGGTACAGATTCTTCACTGACGCCGTGTGCACCGTAACACGTCAACACTTCATGGTTTTCCTAACCTGGGATGAAAGTGTGCGGCATGTTATTTCTTTGTTTGTTGCCATGGCCACCGGAGTTTAAATAAACTGCTGATTAAGAACAGCATCTCAGTTATGCACCATGGGGCCCATTTCACATCATGCAATCCACTGACAACAGCTCATGCATGGAAAGATTTGTTCATGAAACACGAGCGCTGACCTTCAGGTCTCTGTCTTTCATGATGTGTTTATCAATAAATATTGATGGATTCTATAGTTTATATTTCAGGGCAACATACCTGAACATAACCAGTGAGTTCCCCATGTAGTTTTACCTCCAACAAGGAGGTTTTCATTGCTATAGGTTGGGTCTGTCTGAATGTCAGTCATATTACCCAAAAACCAAACCAAAAGAACCAACGTTCATGAAATTTGGTGGAAGGGTGGGGCATTACCCAAAGAAGAACCCATTCGATTTTGGAGCAGATCCGGATTAACTCTAGGTGGATCCAGGATTTTTTTTCTCTTTCTTTAACATGGCATTATAGGGCTTTAGCCTTAGCAAAGGAAGTATGTGTTGTCCAGCACCCCTCTGGTTATCACTGCCAAGAAGGTTCAGTTGTCTTTAGCAGAATTACATTGCCATTACATCTTGTGGAGGGGTGGGGCGTGTCCCAAGCAAGAATCCATAAAATGTTGGTGTGGGATTGATATTTATGAGTGTCTGCAATTTGGTGCAGATCCCATAAAAAAATCCAGATCTAGTGAATTTAAATCCTACTGAGTGCCATTGTAGTTGTATGATAGACTTTCACTGCAAAATCCTGTCACAGGATCATCTTGTTGCAATTGAAATCAGGAAGTAGCAGTTTATCATCAGCAAACCTACTTTCCAACCAAAAACAAGACAAATTTCCTGCAAAACCTTTGTTTCAAAGTTATATTCAAGCTGATTACTGATATTATTTTGTTGCATGTCTGTAGATCAGCTTTGAAATCCATGAACACAAACATTAGAATGAAGTGCACACATTAAACCATACATATTATTCCTATAATTAACAATTGTGAATGTCTTTATCGTTACTGTCTTGTTTTGTTTGCTTAATGGTGAGCAACATGCAGTGAAGTGTAACCCTATCCTTAAACCGTGCACTGACCCAGCACTGAAATGGATGTCAACACCAGACATGGATCAACTGCATGTAACACAAGCACCATAATAATGATTCTGTGGGATATGCATGCAAGCCCCGATCACTTTATATTATACTGTGATGTCCGTGTGAGGTTCCTTGGGCATTTCCACATGCTATAATGGTTCAATATTCTTTAATCACACTATTTATAGTGATTTGCTTAATTTCTGGAATTAATTTCAACTCAACTGATGACACCTCCAACTAATCACTCTGGACTGCACATTTTATTTTTGCTTATGTGGTCTGAGGAAAAACAACAAATACACACGATGTGGTTAACGGCATCAATTCACATGTGATGTTTTCCCCCCAAATGTGACTTTTAATGATCAAATCAGAACGTTTAGAAAAATTAAATTAAAGAATGATCTTGATTTTAATCTCCAAAGAAAACTATATAATTATAATGAGCTTGTCGACAGCTCCACACGGTCTGTACTTGCAATGCTGCTGACCTTCACAACACAATAGTGACGGATGCCCTCTGCCTTGTCTTACAGGAGCACATTCTCCAGCGTGATGGCACAACTGACCGAGGAGACGCAGCCCTCCTTTGAAACGACCCTCAAGTCAAAAGCTGTGTCAGAGAAATGCAACGTGAAGTTCTCATGTGTGGTTACAGGTAAACACATGATTCAAACATCGTACAGTTTAAGGCCTTGAGTGACATAATGGAAATATATTGCAACTGCACACAATAACCCATTGTGCTCAATAAAACAAATTAATTCTGAAAAGCATGTGCATAAGACGGCAACAACTAAAAGGAAGTAGAAACACCAAATTGTGAAAAAACAACCTACAAATGGTTTTACACTTACTGAGCATTTGAAAATCATTAAGATTTCCAACAAGGCTATAACAAGGCTAAGAAGACTATAAGACAAATAAGCTATGTCATTACTCAATAATACATTGCTCTTAGCCAATATAAACCAAACTGCTACTTATGTTTATTTGATAAAAAAAAATGTTTAATCACTGCCCTGATATCCTGAAATGTTTTTTAATTTTTTTTTCAGGATACCCAACGCCTCAGCTTACTTGGTATAAGGATGATGTGCAGTTAGACAGATACTGTGGCCTGCCTAAATATGAAATATTCCGCAATGGACAGAACCATTCCCTGCATATTTACAAGTAAGTATGTTCCAAACCACTAATATGCACGACTGCACTTATTCTATCAAGATATTACCAAGATCAACATTGTATAATTCTGTTCATACTTTACATTAAGAAGAAACACTACACAGCAAAGGACAATCTGACAAAAAACATTGTATTAAAGCATTGTTTGTATTAATCTTATCTTTCTGTATAGTCAAACAAATATTGAGACAGCCTAAACCTAGTAAACGTTTTCTTGATCTATTTTAATTTATGAATTTCATTTTTAACTTAAATGGTCTTCTTTTGCAGTTGCACCGTGGAGGATGCAGCTATATACCAGGCCTCGGCCATCAACAGTAAAGGTATCGTGTCCTGCTCTGGGGTTCTGGAGGTGGGTGAAATGAACGAGTTTAAGATCCACCAGCGCTACTTTGCAAAGCTCAAACAAAAGGCTGAGAACCGGCGCAGGGAAGCAGAAGGTAAAGAAAACCAGGAGCCGCTACGAACCATCAGTCCCGACCGGACGCAGAGGAAACGCCGATCCACAATGGAGGCCTTCCTCAGCACGCCGAGCTCCACGGAGGATGAGGGCACTGAGGAGAACCAGCAGGCTGTGGCTGCAGTGACCGAGGCCAGATTACAGGAGGCCACTGTGGAGGAGGTTGAGGAAAAGCCAGTCACTAACGGACAAGTCGTAACTGAAAATGGAAGCAAGGGCGGAACGTACATACATGATGCTGGGCATAAGACTTTTAATGCGCACCAACCCAAAACTCCCTTTGTCAAGAAGAAGATAAAAATTTCTAACTGCACAAAAGTTGCAAAAGCAGATACACTGGGAGAGAGGGCGTCTGAGGAAAGGAGGGCAAAGGACGAGACCTCAGCCTCTGCAGCTCCAACCTGCAGAGATTCAGTACCGTGTAAAGGGAATCAAGAGGAGGTTATGGAAGTAGAGACGATTTCTAGTCCAACAATTGTGGATCCAAAGTACAGAAACATGACAGAACCACGTCAGAAATCAGCAGCAGAGAAAGCAATCCTAGTTAAAAGGCCTTCAAAGGGTGATAGCGTATGTCATGTGCCTTCACAGATAGAGCAGCTCCCTGTTTCACTATCTCCTGCTGCTCTTACGTCTGAAGGTCAGACCGTGTCAGGAACTGAGGATAATCATGTGGCAAAGCATGCGAATGAGGCTGGACTCAGAAGACAAGAGGAGAATGTGGAAACGCAGAAACAAAGTCCCAACCTCAACCTCAACATGACCTCAACACGACAGTCAAGAGTTGCATCAACACCCCTACGCACAACTAAGAAGGACGCTATTAAAAGAGATGTTACAGCCATGGATATTGATAAGAGGTCAGATACTTCCACGAGTGTAACTTTGGGACGCAGAGACCTCACGTCAGGTGACACACCGTGTGAAATCAGGGCTGCTTCACCAGAGCGTCCATGTGAACAGGCTGGAGATAAGCCGTCTGAGAAGGAAACACGCCCCTGCCAAAAAAGTGCGCCCGCGTCGCGACACGTCCCGCAGAGTGAGGTGAGGGCATTCGCATGAGCTCATGAGTGCTTTGTACTGCCAACACAGGCTTCATCACTAACACAAGCGTCCCGGAGGCTATTTATAGCTGCTTAATGCTGTGTGACAAGAATTAAATGACGCAAGCGTTGACAGCTGCTTAAGGTAAAGCCGGGTGACAAATTAAAGGAAAACCCCAAAAAATGAGCGGTGAAAGAGGTTGAGAGGGCAGATCTCAAACCAGTCTAATGGCGATGGGAGAATTTAGACCAGTATGTAATAGCAGAATCATCAGCCAACATTGAGCAATGTTTTGTAAAGAAAGAACAACCAAGTATCTTTCTGCAGAGTCTGTCAGAACATTGAGGGGATGAAGTTTGATAGAAAATTCTGGTGAACAACTTCAACGTAGGATAAGTTGTGAAACGAGTATCTTTCTAACTGTAAATGTAAAACACTGCCTCATCCAATACATCAATACAAAAATCTACTGTTTTCAAGGCTTTAAGGTTTAAATGTGAGATCAGAGTTAATTAACTTGAAATTTTTATTTTGTTCTACTTTCTAAAGAGACGTTAGACGTTGACATGCTACATCATTTAAAGAATAACATTGATCTGTCTAGTAGAGTCCAGGGACTTGTAGACTTGTAATACCAAAGGGCACTGAAGCATACAGTGGCCCAACACCTCACTCAGACACTTCATGTCGCTATTTCCTTTATTTAGTCACCTGACTGTACATTGATGCAGCACATTTGACATTTTCAGTTCAGACGTGTGAGAGACGACCAGAGCAGCATTTCTTAAGATAGAAATTTTGACAGGGCAGAAGGGGGTATGCTTAGTTCAGAACAAAGTCAGGAAACTTGGGGGAAACCGCTAGCTTGTTCTTTTAAAATACCATTTTGGTTGGTTTTACACTTAACAACTACAAACAATTTAACAACTAAACAAGATATAATGTGTTGATCCTTGAGCTTCAGAGGTTTAGTCAGGCAGATTTAGTTACCACTGAATGAAACCATACAGGGTGTTTCCCCCTGTTTCCACCCTCTGTGCTATTTTAAACTCAATGGCTGCAGGCTGTAGCCATTAAATATATATTTAATCACCAGATAATATAAGTGTATTTATCTTCTAATCTAACTCTAGAAAGTATTTCTCAAAATAATTTTTGAAATATTGCTCAGAAGTAAAATGGATGGTGTCGTGTGAACAATACAACTTTATTAATCCTGAAACAAGGTTTAGGGCAACTAAAAAACATTTAAAGAGCTGTTCAGTTTTGTTGAGCCAAAAGTCCAATCTCTTAAAATATACATACAACATTTCCTACAATTAATAAATACCACAAATGAGTGTAAGTAATAGGAAAAAAATAAAAACCTTTGCTTCAATAGAAGATTTGTATGCTACATGGTTCTCTCCTCAATCCCCTGTAAACATTTTGCTGGTCTGGGTTGGGAATCTTTATTGTGCGCTGCTTATGCAATGGTCCAGGCCTCAGCGGCAGGGCTGAACGCTGACGGCACTGAGACCTGAGACAAAACACAGCAGGGCTGACGTGCCTCTTGAAATGACTCGCATACCTTTCTGGCTACACTACAATGTAAAATAGCGGCCTGGTTTCTGAATAGGCCTCACCATGAAGGGAAACAATCAGAAATACAGTTTTGTATGTGAACTTAAAAGCTGAATATTTTCACAGTGAGTTCTGTGGCTGCTTTTTGAGGCACAGTTAAATGTTAAATGGAATCTATATTTGGAGCCAATGTAAAATGAATGTACAGTGCCCTCAGAGCAGGATGACCCACATGATGCAGTTACTAACTATATCTTTTCTTTTTGCCATTCCTTTCTCTGTTTGTTTCATGGATAAGCTGTTGCTGTTTTTAAAACTACATGTGTTTATCCTTGTCCTGCATAGCTGGGGATAAGGGACTTACAACATGGTAACATCTGCTTGTGCTCTGTCCCAAGGTTACTCAGGCCCGTATAAAGAAGAACAGGAATGATGCACCTGTCAGCCTCGGGCCTCCACCCGGCCAGGGTACGCTGGAGGCTCAACAGCCACGTAAGACTCCTTCAAAACGACAGACGACGAGGAATGACGTGCAGACCACGTCTGTGCAGCATGGTCTTCAAGCACCTATTGGCAAGATGACACAGGACATATTGGATCATTCCAGAGGATCAAATGAAAGCCATAGAGTCCTTTTAACAGACTTACAGAAGCCAACCTTTGAAAGTCTGGATGGTGGTGCGAACACCCGTGAGTGTAATGTTTCATCCCTGGCCCTCCAGAGCCAAGCAGATACGGCTGTAAAAACAGTTGAAGGCACAGAAATACTAGTTAATGAGAAGGTAGAGGGTAATGAGGTATGTAAGGTATTAATGCAGACTGAGAGTGTGGCCCCAACTGAGAAGATAGTTGAGATGGAGACTGAAGCTGCTGCTCCACACGAAAAGAGTAGAGATGCTGTGGATAGAGACGTGGATGTTGAAATTGTGGAAGCTTCTTCCAAAGAGAGGAATGAATCAAAAGTGGTGCAAGAAAATTGTCCAGAATTACAGACTCTGAAGCCAAATGTAACTGAGAATGTCATGCCACAGTTACCAAATAACCCAGAAAACACACAGGAGCAAAGTTTAGTCTTCAATGAAATTCCTAAACCTGTGTCAAAAGTCATATCGATCGCTGAACTTCTTAGATCTCAATTAAAGGCACTTGATCCCACTCTAACATATTCAGTGCCAGTTCAAGAACCAACACCAGCTGCTCCAATGACATGTGAGGGATTGAGACATGATGACAGACAGTGTACAGTGGAAGTGAAGAAGTCAACGCCTGACAGCAAATCTGAGGCTATTACTGACGATACTCCCCCAACAAACATAAAGGCAATACTTATGGAGGTGTATCTTCAACTCCATGAAACTATAGAGGAACAAATTCATACTCCTAGTAAAACTTCACCACCTCTTCAGGCGCCACAGAAAGGAAACGAAGGTGTCGTGAACACTGGGCAGGAAACTGGAGCATCACGTCTGGTTCCTTCGATAGATTGTCCTGTTGTTTCACTCACAAGTCAAGACAAACTTCCTCCCGCAACTGCTAAGGCTGAACAAGCCAACAGACCGACATCAGTTTCAAACCTCTCTGGAACTGTCAGCCGAGGATCTGGGACTACAAGGTCCAGCAGTCAGGAGTCAAATATTATGATTGTGAAGCATGTCCAAAACGAACCTGCTCAAGGCAAAGAAGTGGAATCGGTTAAAAGGTTAACTCCAGAAATTAAACTCAATGGCGAACCTGAAAGGGAGATTACTGAAATGAATTCCACAGTACTTTTAGATCCATGCGACATGAAAGAACAGAACACAAACACGAGTTCTTTGCAGAGTGTGCAATTGATTTCCGCTCAAAGTTTATCAAGCACAGAAACACAAGAGAATATCCTACAACTTCTTCAGCCGGACAGCTCTATGGTTGAGGAGCTCTCAAGGAGCGAGTCCTTAATCAGTCCAACTCTTGAGGCCAGCCCTTTGCTAAAGAGAAGAGACTGTGCTTCACCAATTCCCTCTGCTACTCCACAAGAGCTGGCCTCTGGGGCCCGCCGCAAAATCCTTGTACCCAAGTCCAAATCCGAGGAGGCCGCAGAGGCTGCATCTCCTGTCGATAACCAAGCTGAGAAAAAGGAGGTTTCTACACAGAACAACAAGCTTTCCACGAGTCCTGTGACCCCCTCTGTGTCTCCAAGCCTGTCTCGACGGTCAGCTCTTCTTCAGCTGGCTGGTGAGCGGACGTCTCCTGTAGAAAGACGTTCTCCACTCTTGAACAGGAGAAAGACAATGCTAGAGACTGAAGCCTCAAACCAGCAGCCCACTGAGAAGACCAACAACCTGAAAACTGAGGAACAGGCGAAACCTACAGAGAAGGACAAACACGACCCATTCAAAGGTAAAGCTATTGTTATGAATATCATTTTTCACTTATGTTTTTGAAATATTTATGTGTGTATTTACATGATAATGTTTAGAACCCTGCAGTGATTGTATTTAATTAGATACTGTGGCAAACAGCAATGCTATAGTCCCCTGATAGACATGATCCACAAGGTCCTTAGAATATAACCAAACCCAAAGAAAACCAGATATGAAAGAAGTTTTTTTCTTTTCTTTTTTTAGGGGTTTGTTATTTTCAGATTTATACATTTTCATAAAAAAAGAACAGTACAGACTGATCTATATTGTTTTTTGAGGGTATATCTGTAGTGTTTAGATGTATGAAGGATTAAGCACCAGATAATTACGGATTTTAATATTGGGAAAGCACCAGCTCCAACATGACGCACCGTGTAATACCATCCAACTCTTTGCTCCTTTTCCTACGGTTCATTAGCTCACAGCACCACCTAGCAGAATTCTATAACAATTGAACACAACAATGTCCCGTGAGAAGCACTTTAGTTTTTCTGAATATCAGATAACAATATAGTGTGTGATAGTCTTGCAATATATGAAGAGGTTAGATTTGAATTTGATAGCTAAGTTTTTCATTTAAAATTTTAAAAGATTTGTTATTTTTCTGATTTCCTGTAGTAACAGCATAAAATGTATATAGCAGAATAAGCTTGAGTAATGAGATGAGCCAGCATTAGCATATTTGTATAGGGCATTATCTATATATTTAATATCATTAGAAGGAAACTGAAACATCAGTGTGTGTGTGTGTGTGTCTTGTCTGTCTCTGCCTCCAGCTCCTCAAGTTATCCGCAAGATCAGGGCCGAAACCTTCTCCGACGCCTCAGGACACTTGAAACTGTGGTGCCAGTTCTTCAATGTTCTCAGTGACTCTACAATCAAATGGTACAAAAATGAAGAGGTGATCACGCAGATTAAAAGAAGGTGAGTTCTCGTATTAAAATTCTTGGAAATGTATTACTCCTCATAAAATATTGTGTTTTGCTATGTTTTTTTTATAGGGTTTAAATTGGAACAAATACTTTCGAAATTACTGGAAATCTGTTTCTTGTATATTCAGTTTTACTGTATTTCCGGTTAAATTAAGACTTCTTTATTTTTAAAGACAGTTCTCTTACAGATTCTGTATCATTTGTGACGTGTTTCTCTTTCAGTGCAGGGGATGAGACTCAGGTGAATCTTGCCATTGTTCAGGCATCATGCAGAGACTTCGGTGTTTACGGATGCTCAATCACAAATGAATATGGGACGGACTCAACAGACACACTGCTTAGTGCAGAAAGTACATAATCTTCTTTACATTTGGCATTAAAGTATACATTTTCTTTTCATTACTTGTTAATAGCGCCTCACATTGTGTTTTTTTGCTCCCTCAGTTATAGCCGGAATGTCCCTACGTGAGGATCTTGGTGGTAAGATACGAGTTTATATGTCTTAATCACATATTTTTGTCCCAGCCTGACATGCCCGTCTTGCTGCCTGGCCTTGTAACATCAGTTTGCATTACTATCATTATTGCTGTGCAGTTGGAGAAGAAATCGAAATGACGCCCCTGATATTCACCAAGGGTCTGGCTGATTGTGGTGTCTGGGCCAACAAATTATTTGGCCGTATAACGATGCAGGAGTCACAAATCGGCTATGGCTGCTCTCACAAAGTCTGGAGGGCAAAAGTCATCTATGGTCTGGAGCCTGTGTATGAGTCTGGTGACACATGCATCATCAAAGTACATAACCCTATCGCATATGGAGGCAAAGAAGAAAGCAACCTTTTAGAAAGAAACCTGGACATCATCAAGCAGGTATGTAGGGAAGGTTGGATTTCATATACTATCCATGTCATCCTAGATTTACCGAAAAATGTGTAAAACAGTAAGCTAACAATTCCGGCATCAAAATGAATCAGTCAGGTGTCGGTCCTGCCGCCCACATATGGATTACTGTGGCACAAATTGAATTCAATTTAGATTTAACACATTTACTTGTGTAGGTTGAGCTCATCTTTACTGGCTATCCTCCAATGTTCTGCCCACAGCATTGTAAAATCCAGAACCTGGCTCGTGAATACTGCAAAATCTTCTCAGCTGAAGCAAGAGTGCTTGATAATTTTGGCTCCTCTCTTGAGTGAGTACCATCAGTTTAAAGTTATAACATCCTGGGTGTTATTTACGGCGCATGACACACATCACGGTGATCTTTGTTACTCAGGGTGATTCCAGTCTATCTGATGTACCGACCAGCAAACACTGTCCCCTACGCCACAGTGGAGGCTGATCTGACCGGAGACTACCAGAAACACTCTGTCCTGGATCACACGGGCAGATTAGACGTGAAGACTGGTTCGGAGGTGGCGCAGAAGTGCTGTGCCCTGCAGCACTGGATCTTTCAGTGGACCAATGGCAACCTGCTCCTCACTCGGCTGGAAGGTAAGGGACACCTGACCCCAGCAAAGCAATTCCAAGTTTGTGGATAAAGTCGTTAAGACTACATGATAACCAGGGACAGAGGATGCTGTGAAACAATCACTACCTAATTCACTTTATTTGTGTTCAAATCAGTATATATCCTTTATTTAACAAGGTAAAAGTGTCATTGAGATTCAAATCAGTACAAACTACTAACAAATACAGCTGTCATACACTACATACACAAGTACAATCTTCCAAGCAGAATTTCAATACATACTTTTAAAAAGCATCCACAGTATGAGCTATTTTCTTGATTCTATAAAATATACCTAAATTCTTCCACAGTAATCAGATCTCACAATTCCACATCATTCTGTAGATTATTCGAGGAAGAGTGGGCAACATATTTAAAATATTGTCAGAGTGCAGGCCATGTTGATTTAGGCTTTTACACATGCATGTACACAGGTGAGGAGCAAACAATACAAGGGGAGAGTTGTGTATAAAAGCCACCCAATGCAAAAGTCAGTGGACCTACAGAGATGGCAAGTTAGCAGGATCATACAAAGTACTGTGGTGTATAAAACACAAAGCACAATGGGACAAAGTGTCCAACTTCTTTCACCATAATCCAGTAAAGGTAAAGAAAAGTTTCCATGACCAAGTGTTACCTTTCCTGGAGGGAGACACAGGATTTATTCCTAAAAAGAAACTTAAATAAAGTTTCATCTTGGAAACAAGGATTGAACAAGTTCTGATCAATAATAATAATAATACCCAAATACTTGTTGTGACCATTTCCCTTTCAATCCCTTGATCAATTGAGATATTTGAAGAATTTGATGTCAATATTTTAGGCCAAAAGCATGAACTTGTCTGCATTCAACATCAACTTAAATTTAGTTAAATGGTACCAAGCAACATCAAAGGCAGACTGCAGGAATTCAAGGGTTTGTATTGTAGAGGGAGTGAGCATGTGAAGCTCTAAAGCGTTTTCTTATAATAAGTAATAAGGTAAATACTGCCTGCAATAAGGAAAAGTGTGAAAGCAACAATTCTGAGCTAAGCTACTTCATATTTTATCTTCCCAACCCTCATCCAGAGGTTAAAGAGAATATTTTACCTGTTTATGCTGATCAGATTTTAAGTGTTCTGTGTGTTGTGAAAACACGACATGCTTAAATATTGGTTTTCATATTTGTAATGGTTTGTTAGACTTAATGGGGAGTAAATTCACACTGCATGCCTGTCACGTCTGAATATATCACATGGATAAGAGAAAAATAAAGTGATTGCATGGTTTTATTTTTGCAGGTGTTGACACCAAGATCACCAATGTTGGGATTTCAGTCAAATCCACGGGGTCAGTATATTTCCATTGTGTTGTTTATGTAAATGATGCTTTAAAAACCTGCATTTTAAAGGTAATTTGATTTTTTCCCTTCTGATCATACGACTGTTTTATTTGGTTTTGCTGTGTGGTTCTGCAGGCATCAAGGTTTATCTGTTGAAGGGAATCCCAAAGTTTTTGAGCAGTTTGTCTCCCAGCACCAGTGCAACTACTTCTGTGGTCTGCTTAGCCTGAGGTCACTGAAGGTCATGGACTCTTTACTGACACCAACAAAGCCCAAAGGCTCCAGGAGCCCATTGCTTCAACGCAAGATGGCTGCTGGTTCCTCCAGCCCCCAGACGGGCCGGAAAGCTGCTGGTAGCCCCAGACTGCCAAGAAAGACCGAGCAGGACGGCACAAAGACCCCAACTACACAAAAAGCTGCAGATGCTCCCACCATAGTTAAGACAGACACAGAATGAAGATCTCCACAAAAACCCTGGAGGAGCTGGAGCGACGATAGATGAAACCCCTCAGAGACCATGGAAGGGGATGAATAAATAATAAGACTTGATTTAATTCTAACAGCCGCCATTCCTCGTCATGATCACTTGTTGTGGACTGATGCCTTCACATGTTGTGGTTAATCTCCACAGGAATGTATGTTGACATGCTGTGACTGAAGCTGTTGTGTAATCAGAAGTATTGGCTTGTCCTGGGTTTGTATTCTATAAACCCATGAACCCTTGGTTACAGGTGCCAGTCAGAGGTTAGTGTTTTTGTACAATGTGATGACATAAAACATTTTGGACTGAAGTGGCCTAATGTGCTGTCTAGCCCATGTGTATTTATCGATGTAAGAGCACAATTTTTTCTTTTATAGTCACCTTTATAAATGCAATGGAAAAAAACAACAAGATATGTCTGGTTGGAGAGCACATTCTGAAGGCTGGAAGAAAATAAAATATTTTTTTCCATGTATCAGTCAAAATGTAGCCTCAAAATCACACTGTTGTACAGTGGCTGGTGCTGCAGAGCTTTTATATTGTACGCTGCCATGTTGACCTGCTGTTACATTGCACCACATTTTCAGAAACTGCACCTTTGAATGCAACTGGCTGTAAAATAAAATACATATTAAGATATATTACGCCTTGTACATTTGGAGGAGCTGTGAAAGTGCATGACATGTGCTTAAAATTCCAAATGTCATTCTTAATAGAAATGATCATATTATGGGGAGTAACGGACGCCATCTCACATTCACTCATTATCATATATATCGTCAAAAAAGATAAGAAACCCGGTGTCATCTCACTGACTCCGATTATCTGAAAGGACTCTATCTCATTTATTACTAGTATCATTGCCATGCGACCTTTATTGATGAGCTTCTATTTTGGGCAGATTATTTCAGAGAACAGCACTTTAACTTTATCTTCTCCAGTGACATCAGGATTTTGCAAAAGATGGAGAGTTCATCTAAGTTGTAGAATAACACTCTGTCTCTTCCCTAGCATGGAAGTGGATCATACATAATACAAAGGTCATTAAGCATCAAAATTAAAGCCTAAAGCTTAAATAAGACTGAGAGTCCACAGTCGTGTTTGCAGCTCTGGGAGACAGATACAGCAATGAAGATGCTCCAAACCTAAAACATAAATATGTTCATGTTTAGCGGCTAATATAGGTTTAAATAAAGTCTTGTGGTTTAGTCTCATTTTCCAGGTCATTACCTTTGCAGGTATTTAGTCATAAACCAAAGTATTGACAAATAAAAATCTGATCTGATGACAAAGGACTGAAAGGCAAGTGATTCCTGAACTTAACACTTTTCAACAATCTTGAGGGTGACATGATTGTGTGCAGCAGATTTATTAAGCATGCCATCGCATGCCTATTAAGCACTACCACTCAGGGGCAAACCGTATTCCTCCGCAGATACTGGAGAAGAAAGTGTTGCTTGGAAAACCAATGTGTGTTTGCAGGGTTAAAGGCTTTAACTTCATCATGATAATCATTTGTGATACCCAGTCATTAGTGAGTCATCGTTTATGTAAGCGGTGGCCTCACGCACACGTGTGAACAGTACCAGGAAGCTGAAGGCACGCGTCACAAAATAAGTTCGCTCTGCATCACTTCTGATGATGTCCTTCAGCATTAGATCAGATGGTGTCAACAGTTGGGTAGAGATCACAGGATTTTTTCGTGTGAGGTAGCTGTATGATCCTGTTATACATATTTCATACGTACATATTTGTGACAAGCTAGTAATTAAATTTAATCGTGATATGTCAACTGTGTTGGCAATAGGACAAAAATAGGTTTGCCAGAAAAACCCTTAAAATGTAACTATTTGTAACAATCTCTCTGATCTCTTATGCTTTTTTGTAATGCTTTTGAGCAAAGGAAATCTCAAAAAAGGGATTAACCTTCTACATCTCAATTTACACCACATGTCCACTGATACTAGACCTGGTCCCCTCCATGCACCGCTCGGTTCAGGGGACATGGACGTATGTTTGGAGAAGCCACACGGGAACTATCCTGGATGATGTCTCTCCGAGGTAACAGACGGGATCGAGCGGGACTGAGGCGTGAGAACAACACGTAGAGGAGTGGGCCTCTCATGACACAAGACGCTCCTGCCACCTACTGTTAGTTCAATCACCATGCCACATTGCCACTGATCAAACGCAAGGTAAAGGACAATCCTGCTCACATGCACTGTCAAGTCATTTACATTTTTTTTATTTGACCAGAATGTCTGGTTGACCTGTGACAGTGGCGAAGATGTTCAAAGCATTTCTTAGTGTCTGAATCATATCTGTTAACACAAGATACAACTGTTATTACAATTGATTTGTGCGACACTGAATTTTCAGATTTCCAACTGGCAATGACAAGCAAGCATAATTGAATACAAAGAGAAAATAAAGAATAGTACAATAAACCTCATTTTTAAGTCAGATTCGAAGGTACATGTCAGTATAAAATAAATAAATACAGAATACAGCACAGAAATACAATCATCACATATCACAAGTACAAAGGGATAAAAACACATAGAGAATTTTATTCCTGTGCCTCCATTGACAAAATAGTGTTGTTTTGAGTCGAATTGAAATATAAAATTATGCATAAAATTCTCCAGTAGAGCATGAAAGGTGGGGACATTGTTCTGGTTTGCATTTGTCCATCTTGGAAGCTTGAACAAAATTCTGGATACATCATTGTCTGCCACCTGAAGATTTGTCAGTTTTGCATGACCAGCTGTACCACAAGTGTGCTGTGAGGTGGAGTACTGTATCTAAAAAGTGCTATGTCAACATCATCAGTACACATACAGTGGCTTGTGCATACAGTTTACAGCACTGAAGTATTTATCTTTATCTTTAACAGTGTCACTTCACAGGCTCGATTCCCGGTGGAAACCGTGGTCTTACTGTGAGGAGTTTGCATGTTCTCCCCCTGTCTGTGTGGGTTTTCTCCAGGTACTTCGGCACAGAGTCCAAAGACATGCAGACCGGGGTTGGGTTTACACAGTCATATGTGTGGGTGTGAATATGTTGTCTGTCGTTGTATGTTGGCCCTGTCATACAATGACCTGTTCAGTGTCTACCCCATTAATTACACTCGTACAATTAAAAGTATTAATAATGTACAAAGAGAGTTATCCACAATACCTATAGACAAAAACGTGATCTCCAATTATCTCAAATCTGTACCTCACTATGTTCACTTTGTAAGATTTATTCACGTCGTTATTAACTCTGTCTATAAGTTTGTCTTGTTAAATTTGTCCTACATCAGACAGGGTGACATACCTTAATCCAAACTGTTTCCTACGCGACATTAGTGGAAAACATTACGAGTGGAGCGGGGAAATTACAGAGGAAAGATGCACCGGCACAGCTCTTCATGCTGCACTGAGTCGCTCCATCATGAAGAGCACAGGATCACTAGGAGTAATCTCAGCATTGATACCCATGATAGGACACGGCAAATGAGAGAATTGCTAGTCCCCAACTGAAGAGATTTTGCGTGTACACTTAAGGCCTAAGTAATTTCCATTTTATTTAATAGGACATAATGTTGAGTTAATGCAAAGTTCTCGCACCCAGGGACTCGGTCTGTGGCACATTAACCACGTTTGCAGCATTCAGCCTCACGAGCAGGCTCGTTATGTGGCAACATGTAAGAAAATGCTCCACACAAAAGATCATATTTGCATTTCAGTGATTGTTTGGACAGATACCGGCAGCCATGGCAAAAGGGTGGAGAAAATGCAAAAGGTTGTACCAGGATATAGAATAATATCTTTACGTTCAAGCAGACGTTATTTATACAATATCCCTGTGGCGCAGTCAGTGAGAGCTCATTAAAGAAAAGGCGCGTAAAAAAAAAAAGGGTGAAAACAGAAACAGCGACTGGCAAGTGTGGTATCTAAGAACCTCCCTCTCACAAGGCTGCCTGTGATTCTGTGACCTCACATCGTTGTGCCTGGCTGACCTCAATTACCATTGTCGTGCCGAGGTAGTTGTGACCATTTAGGCAGATTATAGGAAAAGCATCACGCGTCCCTAAATGTCACAGACCAGTTGGCATTTGAAAGAAGTTTTATCTTCAGCCCTCCAAAAGTCGCCGGCCGCCACTGCTCTCGGTGCCATCGCCAGGTTGACAGTCAGTGCTGAGCTGATCAGATAGCTTTTGCTGACTATAAAAAATGACATTCAGATTCCTATCCTGCATTATTTCCTCTCATTGGAAATTCTAAAGGCTAACCCTGAAAGAAATAAGTTGTCTAAGTACAGTATACAGTATAGACTCATGACTAATAGGGGCGTGCTGTCTCCATTTTCAACAACTCCTGAAGATGACCTGGATAACTGAGAACCTTCACTAATGTCCTCTAAACAATACTCTGATAAACAGAGAAATGTCGATTCCACTATTCAGCATGAAGCTCACAGTCACCTCTTGTGACATCTGGGTGTTAGGGAGTGTCTGCGATATCTGCAAAATACCTGTAGGAATTCCACTGGAATCTAGACTTATAGGGTCATTCATACTCAAGAGGTCAGCGGAACCTCTAACAGCTTCAGTGGATGACAGTAAATTACACATACAAAATATTCATTATATCATAATGGTTCTCACAATATAACATAGTTCAGAAACGATCAAACATTAGACTTTGATGTAATTAGAGCAGTGGATATCACATCATGAATACTGCCCTTTGCACAAGGGGAGGGGGTTAGTGATGGTGGGGGTCGTGGCCTGCATGAATCACGACAAATTCATCTTGGAAGTACTTCAGCGGTCACAACAATCAGTTGGAATGTACAGTATCACAAACTGTGAATTGAGTTTTGCAATCAGTATTCACATTTTGTTGATTCACATTTAGGTTCAATGTAGGTATGAATTCAGACAGTCAGAGCCTAGTTACATTTGACTATTTAAGGTATAAACATAAATTAAATAGCAATTTGAGGTTAGAGATTGCGCCGTTAAAGGTTCAGTGTGCTGGATTTATTGATATCTAGTGGTGAAGTTGCATGTTGCAGCTGATTACCCCTCAGCTCAAAAAACATGGCAGCCTCCGTAGAGAGGACCCGCTCAGGATAAATAGATGAACAGATGACAGTGATGAATAACTGGCCTGTGTGTGTGTGTGTGTGCTTATAATAGTAATAATATTAATTATTACATAATTGAATGTATATTATTTCATAGCACAACACTATAAAGGAATTTAAGTAACTTAAGTCCTTGCTTGGTTGTATTGGATTAAATTTGGTGATTTGCAATTTTAAAAAGATACATTGGCAAACTTGTTTACGAAATTGTTAGAAAAAGGCAGGACATTTTAAAATCTTAAATGTAGGTAATTTCCCAATGACTACATTAGTCTGACACGGGCCTTGTTATTATACGTGTGAACCCGCGCTGTGTCACAGGAAAACCCAACATCAAAACACAACTCATAAAAACACATAGTGTACCAGTCATATGAATGGAAACAAAATTCATGACTTTTCCACGTTGGACATATGTGTTACGAATAATCCCCACAGGTTGAGTCAACAAACCAAAACTGGCCGGTGGGTTTCAGGTGTGTGGTGAACAATTATGATATCATTCGAATCCAGTGGAACGCACTTCCTCTAGGAAATTAGATGTGCTCCACAATAAAATAAAGCAGTTAATAATTAGTGGTAATGAAAGCTTTGCACTTGCCAACAGAGATTATGCTCTTTTGTGAGTCACATTATGACAGCGTTGCATACAAGAGCGCCCAGATGTTAACTAAAGCTGTAGTGGAAAGTAAACTCATCTACATTTACTTTAGGCACCGTTTTATTTGCAGAAGAGAGTTAACCAACGTTTAAAGGCAGTTATTAATATGTCATAAATGATTAATGCAGTGATTGTTGTGGTTTGATTTACACTAGTTACCCACTGAGTCATTATATCCACATCACTGATTATAATCTTTACTTCATCTGACTCTGACTCTGACTTTATCTCTATAGAGCATTTATGTATCTATCAGCTCAGTATTTCAGTTTTTATTAAAATACCATCTTAGTTTAGTCTCACATCTCCTCCTCATTGACAACTTTGTTTCCTTAAGTCACCTGTTAGCAACAAAACAAGCACTGATTACTATAAGCTAACTGCCCAGCACCAAACAGCAAAGTTTTCTAGTAAAGAGAGAAGAGAGAAGAAACCGATAATAAAGAAAATGGTGTGTTGGAAATGTACCAGAAAAAGCAGGTAGACACATACAAGAGGTAGAGGTGCATTTACGTACAAAGATGTAGAAATGGTTTACGTGTGAAGAGGTAGTAATGATTTATGTATAAAGACATATAGAGGTTGTTAACGTATAAAGATGTTGAAGTGATTTATGTACAAACACATAGAAGTGACTTACGTGTAAAGATGAAGAAATGGTTAATATATTAAAACATAGAAGTAATTTATGTACAAACACATAGAGTGACTTATGTATAAAGATGTAGACATGGTTTATAGACATAGAAGTGATTTATGTATAAAGACAAAGAAGTGATTTATGAATAAAGATGTAGACGTTATTTACGTTTAAATACATAGAAGTGACCAATGTGTAAAGACGTATTGGTTATTTACTATCTATTTATATATTTCAGTAAGGCCACGTCTCTCTCTCTCTCTCGCTCTTGCTCTCGCTCTCTTGCTCTCTCTCTCTCTCTCGTATCCTAAGCTGACACCTCAACATAGCGCTCGCCGGGGGGGCGGGACTTCCGGTTGAGCGCACCCGGAAGTCAGGGATGCGGTGTTAGCGGTCTGTGTGTGACCGTGCATCATCCATATGCTCGTTAGTTCGGCGGGTTTCGTGTGATTCAAACGCCGTGCTCCTCTCCCGTGTAACCATGTTGTCTTTAGACTTTCTGGACGATGTTCGTCGCATGAATAAGCGGCAGGTAGGACCAGCAGCCTCGCTTCACTCTGCTCTAGCCATGTTGTGTTGTCGGAGCTAACGTTAACTAGCCGCCGGGCGCTTTGTACCACTGCAGCCTCAGTGTGACTCGTGTTAGCCGCATACAAAGTCAAGTGCTCGTTCCCACTGTTAAACGTATCGTGCTGCAGCTTTAGAAACGCGTGGAAACCGTGGTTTTAAACATGTACTGTATATAAAGGGTTTAACATGAGTAACCTCAGGGTAGCTAGCTAGTTTCCTCTTCTCGGCACACTACTGTCATGGCAGTGGGAGCTGAGGTCTAACGCCATATGTGCATTCGTGTTATCTAAAAGAAATCCATGTGTTTTTCAACTTGGGGCCATGTTATACCTGACTGCTCGTGATGCTAGTTCTATAGGCCGGTGTATGTTCTGCAGGGCTGCCGCTAACAGAAGGGTTGTTCCCTGCATTGTGTTTGCAGCTCTATTACCAGGTGCTGAACTTTGGTATGATAGTTTCCTCTGCGCTGATGATCTGGAAGGGGCTGATGGTGGTCACCGGCAGCGAGAGCCCCATTGTGGTCGTTCTCAGGTGAGTTCACTGGACATGTTGAGCTTTCGGGTTCTGGCGCTGCCTTGTTTTGACGTGTGATAGCCTGAGCAAACCTCACAGGGTGGTGGGTTCTGCTTGGACACATTCGTTTTGCTGGAATAAACAATATAAGCCAATAATCAACGTTAACTAATGTTAGTTTGACGGCCCATCTGAAAGCAATGACTTGTTTTTATAAATACATTTAGCTCGCCATGCATTCTAGTTTATATATCTGAACACATCTCTACATCTTGAAATGGGACTTCTCTACAACCTCTCTACAGAACCACCTTCAAACATTGTTTTTGCTTAACTGTGTGATGATAATTGAGCCTCTCGTGCATTTCTGTTACTTTAATGTTTTTTAAGAATGGAGACAGTATACTCACAACAAGAGTTGATCTATTTATGATACTGTTAGAATGAGGGAGATGAAACTGCGCTGTTCACAGGATGTTATGGTTTGTAACATCCTGTCACTGTCACTTTTCTTAGTATCACATGTCGATCCGTCATTTTTTGTATTTAAATGTGTATTTAATTTTGTCACATTTTATTCATTTAGCTTTTAAATAATATTATCAATATAATCCCAGTCTAAACACTGGTAGTCTGCATTTGCATTCCCTATATTTTTTGGGTCCTTATTAGTTATGTCCAAAGTAGCTGTTAAAGGTCCAGTGTGTAAGATTTAGGTGAAAGGGATCAATTGGCAGAAACTGAATATAAAATTATTCTAGTGATGTATCATCATATTGTTAATCAAAGGTGGACATGTAAAAATATTGAAATGATCTAAATGGCGCCGAACTATTTTTTCTAATGTGTATTTACCATTCATTTCAGTGGGAGTATGGAGCCAGCTTTCCACAGAGGAGACCTTTTGTTCCTGACCAACCGAGTAGAGGATCCCATCAGAGTTGGAGAGATCGTAGTCTTCAGGATAGAAGGCAGAGAGATCCCAATAGTACACAGAGTACTAAAGATCCATGAAAAGTATGACTGCACTTATTATTATTGTCCATGATTATCAGTCCCATACGTGTGTATCAAACCAGAGATTACTATTAATAGTATTTAAATAAAATGCTCAGGGACGCCCGTAAGATATCACAGTTGTTATATTTCCTCATCTACACATAGAGGACACAGTGAAGGTTGTGGTCTAAAATGATGCTGATACTTTGTTCACAGGGAAAATGGAGACATTAAGTTCTTGACCAAAGGCGACAACAATGCAGTGGATGACAGAGGCCTGTACAAGCAGGGCCAACACTGGCTGGAGAAAAAAGATGTGGTGGGACGAGCTAGGGGGTAAGTTCTTTGGTCAGGTAGATGCTCAACAGTGCAGATATCTTAATCACATATTCAATACAGATAACATAACTGGGAAATGACAATCTAGGGAGTTCAGAGACAAAATCTTTATTTACAACAGTATGTGTTGACACAATAACAGCAATATTTGTATTCTCTAATGGCGTTAATTACCTGATAGTCACAATTGTTCTTTTCTATGAAGAACAATCTGTCAAGGTCACCTGAAAAAAGAAGTAATTTCACATCTCCGCTGTTTCAGATTTGGGAATTACGGTTGGTCTCTTATGTTTTGCTAGTTAATTTACACTGAACAAGATGTGACTGGAGTAGTTGATCCTCTTTATCTCTACTTGTCCATATGTGTGAGAAGGACAGAGAGGACACGGAGCACTTAGGTTAAATTTGGGAACCTCCGATTTTCATTTCATTACAGCAGGGTTGTGTGTGTAGGGCTGTAAGTAATGATTGTTAATTCTCTATCTTCTTTACATGTTTTATTTGACTACAAGTTCAAAAACTTAACATCAGTATGACATCTTTATATGTGAGAAGCTTGAAAAAACTCTCTACTTATCAAAATAATTACCTCCACTAAGGTGGTTATGTTTTCATCAATTTATGTGTTAAGCAACATTACGCAAATAAGCAAACATTCTACATTTTCAATGATTTCTCAGCGAATAATTCATGGATCTAGATGAAAAAAATAGACATGTTTAAGGGACTAATATCAGCTGTCTGAGGCGTCTGGTCTCATATGTTATGCTAGTAAAAATCTTTAACCTTTTTTAATTTATTTTTTATGTGTATTACCCAGTATCTCAAATCACAACATTGCCTCCAGGGGATTTACAGTCTACTCCCTCAACCTTCGATTCGGAAGAGGAGAATGAAAAGAGGATTAAAAAAGCAATAAATCTCAGGAAGAGCGACACAGGATGGACAGACATGCAGTAGATTTTTGTGTGACCAGATCAAAACAGCAAATTTACAATGTTAAAAATCAGCAATATTATAGATCACATATGACAAAAAATCGATCCAGATACATATGGAACAGCTTCCTCATTGCTTGAGTTGCCGTGGAATTTCATCAAACTGACATATTTTATGTTCCAATTAAGTTTCTTGACTGTGAATCTTTGTCGTCTCCAGGTTTGTGCCATACATTGGAATTGTCACCATCCTCATGAACGACTACCCCAAGTTCAAAGTAAGTCTGTCGACCAGCTCCACATCGAGAAGATCTGCTTGGCTCTGTAGTGTTAATGTTTCCTGTGTGACTCTAACCGCTCTGTGTTTTGATTTTGCAGTACGCTGTCCTCTTTTTGCTGGGTCTCTTCGTGCTGGTCCATCGGGAGTGAGGTACCCAGACTTCAGGACTCAAGAAGGATAAACTACGTCCAGGAAACCTCAGTCATGCCTTTCAAAACAGAATTTAGTTACAACTTTGTCAAACCCAACAGGCTTTTTTGTACCATTTGTTTGAACATTTTGTAGAACAGTGGATAGGGTGTTTACATTGAAAAAAAAAAAAGAAGCCAAGCTTTAAAAATATTTTTGTGAGGGAACGAGGATAAATTTAGTTTGAAGTTGATCTTTATTCCCTCAGAATGGGAAACGGCATTCTTAAAGGTGAAATAAGTCTTGTTTGTTTCCTGTTGAATCGTTTGGGGGGAAAATGTGTGAAGTATTTTATGAGAACTGAATTTGAATGATATTAAATATGAAATCTGGTTACCATCTGAAAATTTGTTTTATTTTCCTGTTGCTCTTTAAAGAGAAAGTTACACAAAAATGTATCTTTAAAGCAGCAATATATTGTTTTATAGTGAATTTTGTAGTATTTCATAAGTGGCTATTTAAATATTCCATGAAACCATACACATCGACCTCAGTCAGATTAGGGTCAGTTCACAGAACTGTGCCAGACATAATTTGTTGCTCACTCATTTTCTTGTAATTGAAATGGTGTAATAGTTTGATGATTTTCATACACAGTCAGTGGAGAGGGGCTCAGGCTGTGAGCATTAACCCTTTCTCCTCTCTTTGTTTTACATCCTGTGACCACACTTATTTTAAGGTCTTGACCTTCTATGTAAAGTGCCTTGAGATAATGTATATTATGATTTGGCGCTATACAAATAAAATTGAATTGAATTGGACTTATGTGTTCCTACAATCAAGGTGAATTCTACCTGGGCCATTCAACACAAGCATGTGATCACACATTAGTCACTGTTGATACAGAACTCTTATATGGATCCACCTGAAACTATGGCGGTTGTTGATCTTTGACTAAGATTGATTGTGTCGGGGTGCAGTTTTATTGGACCTCAGAGACCTTCCCTGTTATGTTACTTAGTGGTGCTTATTACTGCTTCTATTTTCAGCAGCACGTTACACTGCATGGTCAGACCTCATCTCCACCAAACTTAAACCTCCAAAATCCTCACTACAGGTTTGACATCCACATTTGTTTCTTACACGGTGTCACTTGTGGAATTAGTTTTGCACAGTCAACCTTTCATTTGAGGCCATGGGAGAACAGAGAAAGTATAGTGCCGTAGTCTCAAGCCATTTCCGCCTGGAATTAATTTCACTCTTTGAGCTGTAAATGAGCTGGACTGAGCCTGAGATGCAAATATCCATCACAGCTTTTGGGAACAGTGCAGTGTTTCATAGAAGCGCGGCTGTCTCATTTCATCTAATCTGTGAAATTTAGTGAGAATGAAGCCGCGATGGTCAGACACTCTTCTAATTAGGCCGACACTCAAACATGCAGAATGTCTGAATTGTCAGGTATGGTGTGTGTGTGAATGCCAAAGGTCACGAAAAGAGCAAGACGCGAGCTGCAGCTCCTCCTATAAACTTGCAACTTTAGCAACCAGAAGTGACACAGAGGCCGTCGGTCTTATCAGCTCTAAATTAGCAGTGAGAATCAGCAGGTTCTTGTCCTCAGAGGACTGATGGTGATCACAGCGGCGTGCTGCAACTGGCCAAATGTCATGTTGCTCATTGTGAGGGGCCAGGCCCTGAGAGAGGGAAGATGGGGGGGGGGCACGCGCTGGTAATTACTATATGTGTTGCTGTGGATGGGGAGCATGAGCAATCACCTGTGCCATCATCTGACAGAACAATTTACAACAACAATGCCCAGGCTGTGAGAAAATGTTATTCTGTTCTAATTTATGGAGGTTTTATGCATGGTTGTGTGTTGTGCAATATTATTTCATAGATTTATTATGAGCCACAAGGATATAATGAATGTATCTGAGGGAAATTCTCTCAAAGAAATACGAATATGCTGTGTGTGCAGGGTACCTCTATCCATATCACTTACATATCCATCACCTACAAATACTTTCCATCACAAGACAGACAGAGAAAAATAATTAAACCTCAATGAATTAACCACAAATTGAATAAAACAATTGCTGAAGTGTATTGATGATTATCGTAGTGTGGAGTTTTTTGAGCAAACATCCCCATCTGTCCATCTTCTACCGAGCTGGAGCTGAATCGTGCGGTGCGTAAAAGACGCACAGTCAGAGACGCGCTCTCACGAAACTTGACAAAGCGTCGACTGACAACATTTCTGTTTTTTTTGCTGCAGGCTGAATAAAAATGACACGCAACGCAACGAGAGCCCACCCCGGCCAGGATACCACGTATAAAAGCATGATGCGACTGAGCAATCCACAACCAACAGGAGGAGACTCTCGGAGAAGGATCAGTTTGCCACTTTACGCGCTGAGATGAGGGGCTTCACTCTGAATAACGTCTGCCAGTGTGGCTTGTTTACGTATCTTGTCTTGTTTTCCTTCATGTCTTTAACCGCTGCAGTCAGTTTCGACCTGACTGAGCTCAGGAATAAAGTTGCAAAAATTAAAGTCAATCCAAGAGGCAATCTTTGGGCTACAGGTAAGATCCATCCCACAATCTAATTCACTGTGGACAACACTGTTTTATTTGTATTGGATGGCATCTATATGTTCTATGTATGTCTAATATGTTCTCTATACAGGCTGCAGGGAATTCATGTTTACAGTGTCATGTTACATTCATTGTAATGTGACCTTAATGTGTTGATGCATGTGCCAGGTCACTAAAAGGTGTTTGTCTTCCTCCCTCACTCCTCACAGAATTCAAAGCCACTTCTAATGAGCGTTTTCTCTGACTTGTCAGGACACTTCATGGGGAAGAAGAGTGTGATGGATGCCCCCCTGATGCCTTCAGCCGAGGGGCAGGGGCAGGATGCGCTGGAAGTCTCCTTCCCCGGGGAGCAGAGCGCGATCGAGGAGCTTTTCCAAGAGTTTCTGCGGGTGGCGTTACAAACGCAGGTGGACACGCAAGAGAGCCGCTCGAAAAACCAGGCGAGTATCACTGATGTCTAAACTTTTAAAGAAAAACCATCACAGTAAAACGGCCTGAAGTGACGATCCTGTGTAATTTGATGTTTCATTTTCAGGAGGCGGACTTGTTGATGAAGATTTTAGGAAGCTACATCCAAAGCAGAAAGTGATACAGGAGAAGAAAAGTGTGGCACGCATGAACAACCTGAGCTCCACTGTTAAAATAAATCCATTAGACAACAGAATATACAGTCTCCTGCTCATCATGATTGTAATTCACTGTATCTATATCACTACTACGTCTGCAGCTCATTTGCGATACAAGTAAACGTCATTTATTTTCACTTGATTTTGAAGATGAAATTTCACATTGTCTCATCGTTTAAGAATATTTATATTGAATAAAAGTATTATTTGCACTGCTGTGACTTTGATCTGTGATGCATTATAGATAACTGTCTGCTTGCGTCAAGGAGACATTCATAATTTCATTGTGTCCTGGATTATTCTAATCATCTAGAAAATATTCATGCAGGACAATGGAGAATGCAGAATACAAAAACTAGAAAATGCCACAGCCCAGTCGCCCTTTAAATAAGATAGATGGCTCCTTGAATTTAATTCTGGCCCCTCAAAGATATGTCCACTGGTCCACTGCATAGTCCACCGTTAAGCTTAATATTGAGTCATCCCCTTCTGTTTTCTCCACACGAGTTGTACAGCCATTATTTATAGGTCTAACACTGACAATCAACTGATAACTCAGCCTGATTGTTTGGCTGATAAAAAAAAACATTTCCAAAGTAACACTTATATAAACACACATGTGGGCAGCTTATATAAATCACACTGTCTGAACATTTGGACATGAAATCGATATTATCTTTTCTACTTTGCTTGTCCTTTACATGAAGGGATGATCTGTTCTCTCGATCGATATAGTGGTGAAGTGAGATGGCTCATGCAGCTACATTGCCCCGGGCCAATCTATTGAATCGGTAGGCTATACAGCTATTTTAACTTCTGCTCCGACAGCACCTCATCTGTTGCTTCACGTCGTTTTTAAGGTGGGGGAAGGTGGGAATGGTGAGTGGTGTGAGCCAAGGCAGGACTTCATCTATTCAGGTGAGAGAGGTGCGTGTGGTGTAGTGTGGACATTTGCCTAACTTCATAATTTTGGCCCAGTGACAAGAAAAATAAAACAAAGAAGACACTACAATCAGTTGTCACTTTAAAGCAGCCTGACACAATAGTCCTGTCATAAATCCATGGAAGTTATGTTCAATTTATGTTGAAACTGCTTTGGAAAGGTATTGAATTGTGTGGTCATTTTGGAGGATGCACTTTTGTCTTACACTAAGGTGTTTGTAATATTTTACAACGACCGTGGTCATTGCATCCATCTGAGTAGATAACTTCACACCGTTGTATAAGGATGGAGGAATTTTTGGTGAAGGCTCTCCAAATAAACTGAAATTGTAGGCTAAGAGCCCCGGTAATTTCCAACGAACCAATAATCTATTTGTCTTTTCTGTGAGTTTTTCACACAAGAAGTTGATTTTGTCTCCTCCATAATCACACATTTTAACCAAATGTCATTTTTGACAAACAACAGCCTCGAGAGAAAGGAACTTTCAGGTGCACAACATTGTAAATAAGTTAGTTAGTAGGCTGGTGCAATTTCACAAATAAGCCTCTTCAATAGGATAAAGGAAAAATAAGTCGCTATAGAAAAGCACTGGAAACTTGCATCCCGACCTCTGATGGGAAACTTAAAAACATCTTTTTGGTAAAGAGTACAAACAATGTTCTTGTTAGTAAACACTTTGTGAGAGCTATTAGATGGACATTGTATTGTAAAGTCATAAGTCAGCCACAGTATTTAATTTCTTCTGTCACACAGATAGATACATGAGACGTGCCAGTTGAACGCTGAGGGAATTTTCATCATCAGCCACAAACGCTGTCTTTTAAAAATTAATATTAAACATCTACATAATTAACATGTTAATCTGTTGCACAGTGCAGTTCAGTTTGTTGAAACATTAATAATCAATTATCGTGCGTGTATATATGTCCGTGTGTGACTGAGTGGATGTAACTGCCCCCTCATGATTTAAAAGTGCAGATCCCAACATGTTGCACAGTGTTAACTGTTTAGGAAGGCGACGTCTCCACACAATTTGAGCATGCACGCATCTCCCATGTTTGCTTCCTCCCTCCTGGGGGGGAGGAGAGATCCAATCTAACATCTCTGGGCTCTCTGTTTACTTTGCATTTGCTCTATTGCTCATGTTAGTGCTTTGTTCCTTTATGCACTTGCTCGGATTTTTCTAATAATCCCTCTTTATGTCAACCTATACACAAATGAGCAACTCTAAATTCCCAGGAGCAGATGCTTTGTAAAAGAAAGAAACAATTTAAAATCTAAATTCCAGGAGGAGAAAATCTTCTTCCTGCACAGATATGATTTCATTAAAATCTTTTATCATCATTTATTAACTCACCCTGAATAAATCTCTATCACTGAGATGGGATCATATGGAGCCAAAAATGATTAAGAGAAGAATCTGAAGCAACTGGGTTGTGTGTGTTAATATCAGAAAGGAGCCTCCAATAATCTGAGTATTAATTTGACATTGAATTATATATAACAATCACCAAGTATGGGAAAACACAGAATTTCATATTTAATGTACAGCGTGTCATCAAGAGGTCACTAAACTCTCTCCGGTGACATGATCAAAATAATTCAAATTAAAAGCTAATGTGGCGTTAACACAGCTATGTTATGTTTAGTAGCGACATATTATATTGCTTTTAAATAAGAAAGACAGTCAAACTAAATATCATATAAGGTTTATTCAATTTATGGAATCTTTTACACCAAATCGCGAGGCTAATTAAAGGAAAAATATAAACAGTTATCAGTAATTAAAGATGTCCTCATCCTTAAGAGGGTAAATATGATGTCTATTACTGTTTTCCTCTTTTCTTTCCATATCAAACATTGGTGTAACTACATTAAACATATACTGTATTGCCCAAATCTCAGTGGAAATCTCATCAGCCTGAAAATAAATGAACTGCTTTTTATTTTTGCTTCATCAGTAAGTATATGTGTGATTGCCTGAGCTTATGCAAAAACTTGAACACAGCCACAGACGTATTCATTACAAGGCAATTTGTCCCGGTCAGAAGTCACATGCACATTGCAACCTTTGGTATTTGTCTTTGCCTCCCTACCTATCTGATTGTTTCTTGTCCTGGTTTAATAATGACTCAAATTGAAGCCCTGAGGGCGGCTTGATGCATAATTCACACAGCGGATGTATGTTGTGTCAACATAAGCAGCCTCAGCTTCTGCTTGAGTGTGAAAGTTGCACTTTTGTTCAGATTGAATCTGTATAAAGCTGACAGAAACAAATGTCCCATGCTGTAACTCAATAAAACCAGGGCTTTGGGCACAGGTCCTAGTCATTATTGATTGAGTGCCTCAAAGGTGCTAATTTTCTCTTGAATAATCTATCTTGCCCTCATAGGAGGTGCATAAGTCTAATAGGTTTTGAGTAGAGACAGTTGGGGAATATCATATGTGTCTTTTACATTCTTTCATTTTTGCTCAGGCACTGTGTGGATGCAGTGTGTTTATTATTATTATTAATTCAGGCCCGGGACAATATCGTATTTTAAAAAGCCTTGTATAGCATCCCTGGGACTGAACATCTGAAAAGTGTACATCGTCAGCATGGCTGGTTTCATATAGTTGTATGTTCTAACCATCTACTTGTTCTTGATGCACCTTCCTCCCACACATTTTACACCAGTGTAAAACTAACAATCATACACTGCCACCCTCTGGCATTGAGACCCTTACTACACTTACAGGCTGAACGGGCCCATTAGAAATACAAAGTGTTGAAAAGAGAAGCGTCAGTCTCATCACACCTAAGCTGCTGTTGGCCTGGATACATTAATTCATGAGAAATAATTACTATTGTCCGGATAAGCTCAACTATTGTACAAATACAAATATATATATATTGTGTAAATATTAACCTAGTTTAAGGAATCAGTGCTCAAACATCCCTCCTTTTACAACAGTGTTTACACACTTGTATACATATTAACATTGCAGATATGCACTTGATAGAGAAAATACAGTACAGAACAATAAACAGACATGCAGATAAGTAAAAACGTGTTAAAAAAACAAAACAATCTATAGAGTCCTGATATATTCTTTAAATTCATATCGAAATTCTGTAAAATTAGGGGCATTGTTTGCCATTCTACATTTACTGAACAGAATCATTAGGTTAATAATGAACTCAACTCTAATCTATCTATCCATCTATCCATCTATCTATCCATCTATCTATCTATCTATCTATCTATCTATCTATCTATCTATCTATCTATCTATCTATCTATCTATCTATCTATCTATCTATCTATCTATCTATCTATCCATCTATCCATCTATCTATCTATCTATCTATCTATCTATCTATCTATCTCTATCTATCTATCTAATCAATTGAATAGTAATATAACGATAATAATCGTTATTATTATTAACACAACAATACATTATTATAGATTCATCGGTGGATCATCCTCCATCAGCCTGTTTGTTTTGATGATGTCATCCGTGCATGTGACCTCTGCCCCCCCCATCGCGGCCATGTGATTGGCGGAGCCGTGGAGAGCGTGCACAGTGGGGCAGGATCAGCCGAAGCCATTTTATTATCCCAGCAGCAGAGGAGCAGGTGCATCAGTAAACACAGCATCTGAACATACCCACGTCCCCAGTCCTCAGTTTCCAGTGTTAGGCTGCAGGCACGATGGGACAGTGTGGGATTACGTCGTCGAAAACCGTCCTGGTGTTTCTCAACCTCATATTCTGGGTAAGAAAGCGACAGATGTGTGAACAATGTACAGCAGCAGCAGCAGCACTGGGGCCAGGGATGGAGAGCCAAGCTAATGCTAGCTAGCTAACTGCGCCAGAGCTGCGCTGTGTGCGGATTGTAGGACAGACGGGCTGCTGTGGGACATCCACGGACACTGTGTTTCTAATGTGTTAGCACTATGAGGGACTCGAACACTGGTGTGTGTAGCTGGCTGCTGTGTGTGTGTGTGTGTGTGTGTGTGTGTGTGTGTGTGTGTGTGTGTGTGTGTGTGTGTGTGTGTGTGTGTGTGTGTGTGTGTGTGTGTGTGTGTGTGTGTGTGTGTGTGTGTGTGTGTGTGTGTGGCTGCCGCCCACTACCTGTAGCTATGACGTTATGCGGCAGCTGCTGCAGCTGAGTCGACCCGCACAGATACATATGTGTCAGTACATGATATCAGCTGAGCTACATTCATATCTGTAATAACAGAGACGATAAACTGAACTCTGAAAGGCTCAGATTAGTTCACCACCATTGATCTGTATGTTGTGGAGATAACAAGTGGCCCAGGTCACAATGCACTGAGGCTAAATGGATATTGTTCACATGATGCTAAATATATCTTCTTCTTCTTAATGATAATAATCCATGCATGTATTTATTTGAACATAGTTTTCAAAAACATTTTTATTTGTCTGTAAAAGTCATATAGTCTTCCTGCTGTCCTGTTGCTTTGACCAACTGAATCACTGAACTAAGTATGTTATTATAATCAAATAAAAACAAATGATCAATCATTCCAAAAAAAAGCATTATTAATGAGACATAGTTTAACATACAGCTGGGTAATAAAACAATTATAACAATTGTCACAACATAATTTTCATCAATAGCAATATAACAAAAGTCCTATATACTGATATAATGCTTATTCAATTCAATTCAATTTTATTTGCATAGCGCCAAATCATAAAATACATTATCTCAAGGCACTCTACATACAAGGTTAAGACCTTACAATTCACAGAGAAACCCAAAAGTTCCCACAATGAGCAGCACTTTGGCGACTGTGGTGAGGAAAAACTGCCTCATTAACTGGAACAAACCTCTAGAACCAGACTCAATGTGGGTGTGGCCAACTGCCTCAACCGGTTGGATTGTACAAGCTTAGTGAGGAGGTATAACACATTATTGATCGACCTTAGGATTGTAAAATGTTTTGTTGTTTAATAAAAAGTGTCTCTGCTCATAAAGAAAAGTTTAAAACCACAACCTACACTCCTGAGTGTAACCCCTAACCCTAAAGTCTTAAAACTGAAAAGAAATATGAATGTGACATATATTTAGGTAATTATTGAAATCTACAGATAATTACTGACTTACAATTGAATGTAATTGTCATGTGTGACTCATAGAACAAAGAGCAAGTCATTATCAAATGAAAGTGAAATGAAAGAGTCCCTTCTCTCTGTCACCCTCTAACTTTTCTCTCTGTTTTTTAATGTGCAGGCTGCAGCTGGAATCTTATGCTACATCGGAGCCTATGTGTTTATCACATACGACGACTATGACCACTTCTTTGAAGACGTGTACACTTTGATTCCCGCCATCATAATAATAGCCGTGGGGACTCTTCTCTTCATCATCGGCTTGATTGGCTGCTGTGCAACAATACGTGAAAGCTCCTGTGGTCTGGCAACTGTGAGTGCGGATTGGTTTCACTTGCACTTAACTTACCTGACTCCTGGGTCCCTGAACAATGTGTCTTTGTTGTCTTTTCAGTTTGCTGCAATTCTCCTGCTGGTGTTTGTAACAGAGTGTGTGGTGGTGGTGCTCGGCTACATCTACAGGGCAAAGGTAAACACTGCCTCACTGACACAATAGAGCCACACATTTGATCTCTGTGCGATTCACACTTTAGCCCAGCCTTTAAAATACAACACACATGAGCCTCATCTCAGTGTGTAACTTTTTTTGCATGCCTCTACAAGATTTCTGGGTTAAGTTTCATTAGACAGCCAATCCCAAGCATTATTAGATCTTGCTGCAAGCACGCTGCATGCTTTACTGAATGACAAGGCATTTTTTAGATGCTCAACAGTACTCAAACATTTTGGTGGCCACCTTTTAAATTATTGATATTTGGTACCCTGTCCAAATCCCTGAGCCGGGACAGTAACAGCAGCTGTGTGCTCGTTCCAGGTTGAAGACCAGGTGAATCACTCCATCCAGAAGGTTTACGATGAGTACAACGGCACCAACTCCGACGCTCCCAGCCGCGCTATTGACTATGTGCAGAAGCAGGTGAGTCAAAAAAAGTCTGCTTTGTCTAATTTAAATAATTTCAAATTGTATTCTCGATAAAGATTTTCACTCATCCCTCTTCTCTGTTCTCCTGTTAGCTTCACTGCTGCGGCATTCACAACTACTCTGACTGGAGGAACACTCGCTGGTTTAAAGAATCTAAGAACAACAGCGTCCCAGTCAGCTGCTGTCAGCCCAGCATCAGCAACTGTACTGGTATTCTCACTCGACCATCAGATCTCTACCAAGAGGTACACAATTCCTCAATGTAGGGGTACATCAGCTACAACCACAGAATTGTAGTTGTACTGATGTAAATATTTTTTTCAGTGGCTCAAAAAGATTTAAATTCTCTGATGATATTATTCTCTGATGTACAGTTTTACGACCCGTGAAAGCTCTTTTAAGGTAATTTATTTTCTGTCTTAGGGTTGTGAAGCTCTTGTCGTGAAGAAGTTGAAGGAGATCATGATGTACGTCATATGGGCTGCATTAACTTTTGCATCTATACAGGTAAGGTTTACAATAAATAAGACAATATCTGACAGTTATCTTAAACCTAAGGCTTCATCCATACTTGTAAGTTTTTTTGTTTGAAAGCGACATTTTCAATCTAAAACGATCTCCTTCCACATAAGGCTTTTAGTTCCATATCAGTAGCAGTAACCGGTACAAACGTAGATTGTCTGCTCTGCAACCAGTTTCTTACTTACAAAAAATACTGTTCGGGAGAAACGACAATGGATGGAAATACGATGAGGGATTAGTTTTTCTTGAAGCGATGATAATGTGAAACTGTGACTGAAAGTTAGTGTTTACAATGTTTTGCCTTCATCGCTGGTAGCTGTGTCTTGACGCAATTGCACGTGACTGCTTCGTCTCCGGAGTGTTTCTAAAATTCTCCAGAATAGTTTTGACAGCAGATCTTAACATAACAACAATGATGCGTTTTTTAAAACTAAAACATAGAAGAGTGGATGTAGTCTACAAAACCACTGAAGCCAGTTTGAGTCGTAATCACTGAGTCAGCTGCCTTATTTACAAAATCCAGCATCCTTACTCTAAAAGTTATTATTACACCACTATTTCAAAATCAAGTCAAAATCACGTCTTTTGGGAACATAATTAAAGCTGCAGACGTCTCAGTCAGCAGGAAACTGAGCAGACAGCAACTCTGACCCAGTTGTGGTCGCTGCTGACCAGGAAACCCCAGATCCTAAAGTAGTGACGAAAGTTCTTCCTCTGTGATTACACTCATGTTATTTGCTGCCTCAGGGAATAATGACTTGAATAACAGCTTCTCTTTCGTTCCTGTATCGTGTCAATGCAGATGCTGGGGATGCTCTGTGCCTGCGTGGTGCTGTGCAGGAGGAGTCACGACCCGGCGTATGAGCTGCTGGTAACAACCAACAGCTACGCGTGAAGGTCGCGGCCAGTCAGAGAAGCACTCAAGAAAATCAAAAAAGGAGCGTCACCGGACATGTCCACAGTAGATTTCAGCTGTAGTTATATAAGCTCAAGCACACCTTGCACAATTCATGATAAAGTAGCGAACACTGTCGACGTGGTTTGGGTGGGCGGGGGCCTCAAGGCGAAAAAAACCCAGTTATTTATTGACATACATCGTAAGTTACTGTTACTTTAAATGTACTTTTTTTCTCCTTACAAATACTGAAACACTTACAAAAGCCAAAGTTGTGAATGGCTAATTTACATTTGTGATGTTGATGTTGAATTGTTTCTATTCCTTTTAATTATGGCTTCGTGAAATTTGGGCACTTCCCCAGTGAGGATGATGAGTGTGAGTTACGACTGGGAGCGCGGAATGTATTTCCTTATGGACTAGTTTGCACTACGGCTGGAGCTCTGGAGATATTCCACAGTTATTCAAATGCGAGGTTTTGTGTTTAAAAGAACATGTCGTGTATTCCTAATACCTTGGCCTGACCAGACTTTTGTGAACATGTTATACCGTAGAAAAAAAATTATTCAATGTTTTTATCTTTCTTTAGATTTATTAGTATTTGTTTGTGGAGCACTTCTGCGTTTAAAGCCATGTTTGGTAAAAACTACTTCTTGATATACTCAAATATCCGGGCTGTGAATGATGCACATGATTCTGTTTTGGTGTGGATGTTCTCCGAATCTAGCTTCACTAGTGAGACATTCCTAATATTTACATTGTGAATCAACTTTTTTTAGTCTCCAGTGCTTTTAGTTATTATCAGTGTTACTTGAACATTTGTGTACGTGTAGATTCAGTTTGTCACAGCTAGACAATTCCTTCTGTTTAGTTTATTAGCTATAAAGAAAAATGACGTTGTTTTATACATTTTTGTGAACTTGTGCTCTGTTTTAATATTTTTGAGCTGTTTAAGTTTACCCCCAAATGTTTAGCTAGTGCTGAAAAAAACAAAACGCAAACAAAAATTGTGTATCGATGGGAGAAGAGGCAGGGGACAAATAAAGTCATACATTTTAATGTGATTGCAATTTTATTAACACTATGTACTATGTAAACAACAAAACACTATGTACTATGTACTATGTACTGTGTAAACAACACACTTTTTGTGTGCTGATCTCCATGGTAACTGATGATCCTCCCAGCAGTAACAGACAAATGAACAACGCAGTGGGAGATGATGTGGTCAGATTAACACAGAAATCTAAGCGTTCAGGTGAGTTGTGGTGCAGCACACAGAGACAGGATGTTCATTCTGCTGCGGAGGTCACATGTTTTTGTGGACAGGACATCCACACGGGGGTCGGCCATTTTCACCAAAAGCTCTTGACATCTTCCTCTGTGTCTTCTACGTGTGTTCCACCGCATTTTCATCCTGAGATACTTGTATTCCTTTCGATTTTTCAATTTTTGCATCTGAATTTGAAATATCTGACACACCCACTGCCGGTGAATCCTGCTGTTTCCTCAGTCTGACGTGGAGTTTTTACAAAGGAGCTGGCCGGAGAAGGTCAGCAGAAAGGCTCTCACTCGGACATTTAGTTTCACATGTAAAGCCCCTCCGGATAATGGCTGGAGTTCAGTGCATGTCAGCTGTAGTCACATGTGACAGGGAGCTTTAGGAAGGAGGCGAGTCAGACTGTTTGCCTTTATAACACAGGAGCTAGGATTGTAATAATGTAGCTACAGCGGTATGATTGATTCACTGTTAATAAAAAAAAAAAATCCCCCTTTCATGTTTAAACAACCAGTTATAACTGCTAAATGATGCTTTCAGTACAGTTTCATAAAACTTTAAATCAGTTCAGACTTCAGATAGTTTGAAAACAACACTTAACAAGGACGTTTGACAAAGGACTGTGTATATGAGTGAATCTATAGTGATGCACAATATGTGTTTATGTTCATCTATGTAGTTTTGCAAATGTGACACAGGAAGCAAAGACTATTTCTAAGCACATGCATAAGTTGGTGTGTGGCAATGTGTGTTTTGGCATTGTGCGTGTGTGCGTGTGTTCAGATTTTGCCCAGGTAGTTCCCTGGCACCAGTCCAGTCAGCCCGTCCCTCTCCACAGTCCACCAACCATCCCCTTCTCGCTCCAACACTCGGACCACGTCCCCTCTGCCTACAGACAGCTCATCCTCCTCCTGACCAGTTCATGTGAACGAAGACAATTAGAGGTGAGTCCCACAAACACAAACCAGCCTGTTTCTGTTCTCTTACTTAAAGAACAACATGATCTCGTCAACATACTGTACAATCACAAATGACAAACTTAGTTTCTTGTCCAGTTACATCTTATTAAACAACTAATATAAATAAAATAATACAAAGTGATCACCTGTGCAGTGTATGCATAAAGCACAATGTAGCTCTCTTCATCAGCTGTAAACGTGGCCAGTGATGTGTCTTGCTGGAGGCCTGTTAGAGGCGCATATCCTCCCTCTGAAATCTCAACTGAGGCCAAAGTCATGGGAGACATTTGTAAATGCAACATGTTAGCTTCTATTTATAGTTTAAAGCATAATACCTTTTATACATTATATAAATAATTAATGCAGTTCAAATCTAAAAATGATTTGTCCTGATTTACTTGTTCATCTATTGTTACAAAACCCCAACCCTGAATCCCATAGAGGGCGATGTGTTCCTGCAAGCATGTAAAGTTGAAAGAAACATTTTATGTGATTTTTATACTTTTTTCCTTTTCATATCTGATTAATACATCTTATTTGTATAAAAATAATTCACTACTACCACTATCATGATTCTATTTCAACACAGTCAAGATCATTTCAGTTTTAAATCACAAACACAACACTGTGTTTGCTTAACAATAAATATGAATATGTAAATCCATAACAAAAAAACTGTATACAAATCCTCTTGGAATAAATAAAAAAATATACTCATCGTGTTTGTTGTGCTTCGAATCCAAAAATACATAATCATAACTAACTGTACGATGGTGGAGTGAGTAACCTTAGTACCCACACTCACCAACAGATGTCATTGATGATCGAGCACTGTCCATGTTGATGTTCGGAATACTTCCGCGAAGCGAAGAGTTTCTGTGTGATACAGGTTCAAACGAGATATGAGTACGTTTGCATGACACTCGCATGTATATATTTAATAATGGTCTAAATAGAGGAAGGTGCCATAGAAAGGTTGAAACCGATAGCAGACGGCATTGTCTGACTGCCACAACAATCCTATATAACCCTGTCAGGTTTCAGTAACAATGCTACCTCCTGCTGATTCCTCCTACAAGCTACAAGCTTATTTGTGTCACACCTCCTCATCATGTCCTCTCCTCCTCTTGCGACAAGTGCTTGGCCATTGCTGTGTGGGGACGTCTCAGTCGGGAAGTATCTCTCAAACACGATGGGCTCTGTGAGAGAAAAAGAGAAGTGAGACGTGTTGCACTGTCACTCAGCAGCAAGAGAAAGGTTGAAAACATTGGTACTCGCTTCTCTTTTCGAGTTAGTGTTTTTCTTCAAAGGGGAGAGGATGGTGTGATGTCTCACCTGGAGGCTGCGACCTCGTTCCTTTTGTCTCTATGAAACAGTTGTTGTCCGTCATGACGTCACACTGCTCCAGAAGCTTCCTCACTTCCTCGTAAAACTGATTTGTAAACAGGAGACAATCTGTGTGAGATCCGAGCTGCAGATGTATCCTGGTTAACTCAGTGGTTAGAGACTTTTCAGTTATCCATGCTAAAAATAGTATTATGTTATTAAGACCACGTATGAGAAGCTTTTGTTTTGACTAAATCATTCACCAATTGGTTACTATAACATCAGCATTGGTGTTCTGCATCAAATTCAGCATTTTAGCCTGCTAACATTTGCTAAATGGCAGATCCTCTGGGGATCGTGAATGTCTGTATGAAATGTCATGATACTGTAAGTTTTTCAAAAGTTATTGAGATATTTGACTCGGGACCAGAGAAGTGGACTGATCGACCATGAGACTGACATTAACGTGCACAGAGCCGTTTTTATTACATTTGTACTTAGATTTTGAAGATGTACTTAGATTTAACTCAAAATCTGAAGTACTGAGTTTTTAAAAACCAATACACCATTTATATTGACTGGACTCTTCTGATAAAGTTACTCAGTCATTCTGCTGAAATTTGATAATTGTGTAGTTGTGCAAATTTGGAATTTAGTAGTATTGTCCTGTATCTTGTTATTTTTGTACTATACTGATATAGTTCGGTGGTATTTTGGTCAGGAACCAAATTACCAAGTTTACAAAAATAATATGACCATGGTACTTTGTGAAGTTGTAGATTAGAATAAGGAGGAAGTGTGCAGAGAGCTTACCTCATCATCTTTGACACACTGCATGGAGAAGTGGTTGCAGTGGTCCCACAGAGCACACCTGAGCACGCCGATTCGATCTCCCTCCATCTGCTGGAACACCTGACAAGACAAGTGCACACCACTAGCTCCTACTGTAACTTTCCCAAGTGAGCGTCAGTAACTGATTCATTTCTGCAGTGACATGATGTGTGTGTTTCCAAGTGTTTCCTCCTTTTATCCGTCTCTCTAACATTCATGCTGCATCTGTGCACACTGAAAATATAAATAGAGACCACTGGCACTGCACATGGCTGAATTATAATTGTATGGTGGAGTATGTGACTGCATGCTCACTGCTGCACCTCCTCACTGGTTAGCAATAGGAAGGTGTTCTGAGAGTCAGGGGATGTGTTGTGAGGCTGAGTGTCTGTGGAGCTTTAATCTGGGCTGTGACACCATGTTCCAGAGCATTTCAGGGAATATCATCCACAGTACCTCACATGTGCTTTGGTGTGTTTCCTCCCAGTCCTGGCGAACACTTTCCAGCTGCGTGACGTTGTTGAAGTACAGCTTCTCTGTGAGAGTTTAAAGTCTCATTATAGATGGATATGCTTAGTACTGAAACACCTCATTGAACACACGGTGGCTCTGAGTCCCACCTGCTTCGTTGGCTGTCTGTCTGCATTGCTTGGCCCTGTGACGTATCTGTGAAGCAAATCGTACACAGGAAGTGACATGCATGATTCATGTGACGGTCTGATCACAAACCAGAGAGACTAGGAACTTGAACATCAAAAGGAAAATTCACCCTCATCTTCCCTCTCCCTGGAGATTAAAGGACCACCTAAAAATCACACTTCCCCACTTTTCCCTTTCATTGGACCCTAACTCCCCTCTCCAACAACCACACACACACACACACACACACACACACACACACACACACACACACACACACACACAGTTGTTTATTAGTCATACCTCTTTGATTTGATTGTTAATTTGATTTGAATAATTCAATTGAATATATATTGATTAACAAAATTGATTGTTTGTACATTTTTTTCCTTTTGTTGTTAGGTTAATAAGCTATCAGGGTTAACTCTCTTCCCGTGATATATTTGGTTATATATATTTTTTCCAATTTAGAAAACCTACACTACAGAACATGCTTAAAAGTGGTGGAATAGATTCACATTCAGTCACAGTAACACATGATCATACTTCAGTTCCTCCTAGTTGGAAGTTTGCATTGCATCAGTTTGTTCACTTGGTCCCACTGCCAATGTTGGGAACTTATTTTCAAGCAGAACTGAAGTGTTTCTGAGGGTTTTGGTACGAAAGCTTTTAATAAAACTGGTCTGACTTTACATAAAATAAGGTCGTTCATATACCGATTGTACCTTTTCTGAGTTTTTGGGTGTGACGGTAGTTTTTTCAGTGCCCTGTTCGGCCTCGTCAGCCTCCTTGCTTCTCAGCTCATAGTTCCTCTTCGACTGGCAGAAAGTGAAACAGAAAGCAAGAACTGCAGAGTTTTGCCAAGGACTCTGAGACATGTGTAGTGTTTGTGGTTCATGCCGGTGTTGTTCATCAGTTTCACAATAAGAAATTGTTTTGCTGATTAAATAAAAACGTTTTCCTACCTCCATGGTCTTCTTGAAGAAGGAAATCTTTTTCTTATGAACCTTGTCCATGATGCTTTCAAACTATAAGGACAAAGTGAAGGATTTCAGTCTTGCAAATTATGTTTTAATGTAGGTTATAGGTTCCTCATTTGCATAGGGCCAGTCTAAGATATTAGACTTTACATAATGTTCATCAGGGAAATCAAACCTTATGACTCAGTGTACAATAAGTCAGTTGTTAAGCAACATGAATTTTCCATAACCTTCTTCCGCTGCTCTTTCTGACGTTCTCTGAATGTCTCGATCTTTTTCACCTCCTCTTTCAATATATCAGAAAGTTGCATGCGGAAGTGCCCGATGGTCTCCATTTCTGCAGCCAAAAATAACACAAGCAAACTGAATGATTAGAAGGAAGCAAGCAGTGCTCAGTGGTGAGTTTATTGTCCAGGGAGCCAACAACTGGATGAACTTACGTGTTTTTAATTGGTCGAATGACGCTCTCAAGGTGCTGGAAAAACAATACACATGTCAGATCAGACGTGATTCAGTGACTGTCTACAGATTCTTATAGGATACAAAGAGGCTGATTATCTTTGCAAACCAAAAAACTAAAATCATCAGTTATTTTTTGGCAAACAAGCTTCTTCGCATTTTTATTCCTCAGAAGACACAGAAGTTCAGTGCAGCTAAACTGTGGAACTGCTGCAGTAACAGTTGCACACTATCATATCAGACTTAACAGAAAGCATCTCATCATTTGGCGATAGAAATTAAAAAAGTCATTAGATAGAGTCAAACACACAACCATAACAGAACATTAATGTGACCTTACTGTCGCTACTGTAAAAATGAAAAAAAAGTGTTTTCGAATTCTGATTTCATTTAATTCAATTAGCTCATTGTAAAAGTCATCTGTTTCTGTCGTTTTCACTCTTACAGTGTTGTCAGTGGCAGGTGACTAACACGAGAGAAACTTGAAAGAACAGAAAAGGAATAACAGGAAACAGTTAATGACCCCTTTACATACTGCTAGGTGGTAGACCCACCACACACACACCACCCCTGTTCTTTCACAGAAATGTGTTTCCTCTAAAAAGAATATATGGCGGACGTTTGATTCAGCATTAAAACATGTCTTATGTATGTCTTAGTTCAATATTTAAGTACATTACTGACAACATAGCAAACATACCCAATGTGAAACTATGCATTTACCTAATCTCCGTGTGTCCTCCAGCTTTTCGAGCAATGGTCACCAGCTCCTTCCCGTACCTCTCCTCCGCTAGTGCCCTGTGCAGTGTGAACATGCAGACATATCACTCAACCTGTTACCACACAAGCTCTGGAGGTTTAAAGAAGCACTGTTCTATGTGTTTGCACCAGATCATCATCAACTAACAACAAGAACCGATTCCCAGTTTAGGATTAATAATGTATTAAGCTGTTCTGCTTGCTCACAAAATGTGCTGAAACCACCTTTTGTTGGATTCAGTTACATCTTGAAGTTGACCTCATATGAATCTGCTGAATCATTGATATAGAATATTTGTACCTCACAGACACACTTGTAGATGTTGGTTGCTTCTAGAACGTCTTGTCATTCTTTGCATTTCCAGGAATTGGTGAAACATCTACAAATATATATACATTTTTTCCAGGAAGTTCTTCCAAGACTCATAGTGTTGAGGGTGCAACTTAAATGGCTCTTATGATTAAACCAAAAACTTCCATGAGCAACATTTTTGGAAAAGTAATCTGACAACACAGTAGTTTTATCATTCAACCATCTACACTACCGTTCAAAAGTTTGGGGTCACTTAGAAATTTCCTTATTTTTCAAAGAAAAGCACTGTTTTTTCAATGAAGATAACATTAAATTAATCAGAAATACACTCTATACATTGTTAATGTGGTAAATGACTATTCTAGGTGGAAATGTCTGGTTTTTAATGAAATATCTACATAGGTGTATAGAGGCCCATTTCCAGCAACTATCACTCCAGTGGTCTAATGGTACATTGTGTTTGCTAATCGCCTTAGAAGACTAATGGATGATTAGAAACCCTTTGAAAACCCTTGTGCAATGATGTTAGCACAGCTGAAAACTGTTTTGCTGGTGAGAGAAGCTATAAAACTGGCCTTCCTTTGAGCTAGTTGAGTATCTGGAGCATCACAGTTGTGGGTTCGATTATACTCTCAAAATGGCCAGAAAAAGAGAACTTCCATGTGAAGCTACTTGATCTATTCTTGTTCTTAGAAATGAAATATTCCATGCAAAAATTGCAAGAAACTGAAAATTTCCTACAACGATGTGTACTACTCCCTTCAGAAACAACACAAACGAGGCTCTAACCAGAGTAGAAAGAGAAGTGGGAGGCAGGATCACAACTCAGCAAGAAGACAAGTATATTAAGTCTCTAGTTTGAGGAAATGGAGCACTCAGGTCCTCAACTGGCAGCTTCTTTAAATGGTACCCGCAAAACGCCAGTGTCAAGCGTCTACAGTGGCGACTCCGGGATGCTGGCCTTCTAGGCAGAGTGGCAAAGACATATCTGAGACTGGCCAATAAAAGAAAAGATTGATATGGGCAAAGAACACAGACATTGGACAGGAAGATTGGAAAAAGTGTTATGGACAGACGAATCAAAGTTTGGTGTTTGGATCACACAGAGAACATTTGTGAGACGCAGAACAGGTGAAAAGATGCTGGAAGAGTGCCTGACGCCATCTGTCAAGCATGGTGGAGGGTAATGTGATGGTCTGGGGGGCTGCTTTGGTGCTGGTAAAGTGGGACATTTGTACAAGGTAAAGGGATTTTAAATAAGGAAGGCTATCACTCCATTTTGCAACGCCATGCCATACCCTGTGGACAGCGCTTGATTGGAGCCAATTTCCTCCTACAACAGGACAATGACCCAAAGCACACCTCCAAATTATGCAAGAACTATTTAGGGAAGAAGCAGGCAGCTGGTATGCTGTCTGTAATGGAGTGGCCAGCACAGTCACCAGATCTCAACCCCATTGAGCTGTTGTGGGAGCAGCTTGACCGTATGGTACGCAAGAAGTGCCCATCAAGCCAATCCAACTTGTG
Source organism: Hippoglossus stenolepis (assembly GCF_022539355.2). Lineage (NCBI taxonomy): Eukaryota > Metazoa > Chordata > Actinopteri > Pleuronectiformes > Pleuronectidae > Hippoglossus > Hippoglossus stenolepis. Next base: position 20,526,330 of record NC_061483.1, on the reverse strand, counting down.
GGAGGTGCTTCAGGAAGCGTGGGGTGAAATTTCTACAGATTACCTCAACAAATTAACAGCTCGAATGCCAAAGGTCTGCAATGCTGTAATTGCTGCAAATGGAGCATTCTTTGACGAAAGCAAAGTTTGATGAACAAAATTAATATTTTCAATAAAAATCATTATTTCTAACCTTGTCAATGTCTTGACTATATTTTCTATTCATTTTGCAACTCATTTGATAAATAAAAGTGTGAGCTTTCATGGAAAACACGAAATTGTCTGGGTGACCCCAAACTTTTGAACGGTAGTGTATGTGCAGCACGTTCTCTATCAGACATCACTCATGCTGGCACAGCTTTCCGGGGCAATTTGTGGATTAGGGACTCTTCATTGTGTCCAAAGTCCAAAATGGGGATTGATTGATCGACCCTCTGGTTAGTGGACGACCCACTTTATCTCCTGAGCCACAACCATCCCTAATACTGTACGAACTGATGCTACCTCATCTTTAAAAGCTCCTCCACATCTTTGCACATTTGCCTTCCATCTCGTAGCCTTTGGATCACAGCGCCATACCCAGCGTGACAGGTCAAATCCGACCCCTGTATTGAGAAGACATTACAAAAAATTAAATTCTGCAATGAACGCCGTTGCTTAACAACACTTGCAACATGTTCTTGTGCCAATCCTGGAATCAGTATGTGGTAAAAATGCAGAACTAACTACTCACAAAGAGAGTCCTGTAAATGACTTGGTAACATAACTATGTACATCATCAAACTGGCACTTGTGTGTAGATAGATAGATTATCAGATTTGATTGTAATTATGCAGTGTGAGTGGCACTTCAACATATCGAGGAATTACACATTGTGTAAGCAGTTTGTGGTCTGTACAGTCACCAGTACTCTGTTGAGTGAGGTGAAATTGTGAAATCAACCGACATTTTTATTTTTAAGTTAAGATATAGTGTCTATGGCAGTGCTGTCACAGACCTCCACAATCAAAGTTTTGTTTTTGCAGGAACTTTCAGTTATATGTGCCCATTACAGTTTACCTAGGTTGTGAATTCAAAGCTAAAATAAACTAAAGTACAGCACGGTTGTGAAGATCTAAAAAATCCTCCAGTTTTTCGCAAGAACAACTTCATCCAAGCTTAAGACTATAAAGTGAACTCACCCAAAAAGCATCTTTAAACATCAGAGGTGTCATCTCAGCTGTTGCTTGTTTTCCTCTGGATGAACTTCTCCTGCAGGATTTTAAATAACGTTTTGGATGGTCAGCTGATACTGAGCCAAGTGAGCTGTGTTTAAAACCGTGAGCAGCCCAAATGTCAGTTAGTCATATTGAATGAGGAAGAGCTTGTGTCCCATGATGTCACTGACCACAGTCAGCTCAGCCCCTGTGTGAGGCCGTCTCTCTCTTTCACTGTGGTTCGATAGACCAGGCTGTGTCTTCAGGCTTTATCAGTCACATATGTGTCTGCTTAGATAAATGACTGTGCATCGCTCTGTGTGTCTCTGTGTGTCTCTGTGTGTCTCTGTGTGTCTCTGGCAGCTGCAGGTCAACTTTGTATTGGCAAATAAATTGATAGTTTAGTCAATGACAGACATACAGTTTGTGGCTGTTACTGTTACCAGTGCAGTTGCACCATCTTATGTTATCAGCAATATGTTAACATATTACAAATTTAATTAAAGTAAAACAATACAAATCTAACTAATGCATGTATTCTATTTTAATTATGATGTCACTATTTGTTTGATATTTTTCTCTTGATTCTTTTTATCATGCATCTTTTTATTTTAAATTGACCTCAACATAAGTTACATAAGACAAACAGAATTCTTAGTATAAAAACTTTGTTATACATGTTGCACTTCAAACTATATTGTAATAAATATACACCTGGGGATACTGCAGATTCACCTGCCATCTGAGAGCTGAACCCACGATGTTCAAATGTTGTTTGTGACTTTTCAAAATCACCCCTGTAAGAAATCTCAGAATCCACCAAGTCAAAGATAATTAAAGAATCAATTCAAATTGTGACAGGGTTATTTATTGTAAATCGTTTTGTGATATGCTGGCGACCTGTCCAGGGTTTACACCCCCTCTCGCTTAATGTCAGCTGGGGTTGGCTCCAGGCCCCTGGAACCTTAAAGGATAGTATAGAGAATGTATGGTTGATCTGAATATGACCCTACATGTAATTTCTAATGTGAATATCTTTATCTTTGTACAAAAATGTTACCTGGAAATATTTTAATTTGATTCAACAGTTGTTTTGTATGTTCCTATGATGACCACATGAGGGAGACATAGACCTTTCTAAAACATCTCAAACACACCCAGTATTAGAGTATTAAATGGGATCAAACCACCTCATCACACAGGGTTAGTAGGTCTTAAATGTCCACAGGGGATGGGGGATCAGACATGAAATCCAGAATCTCTCAATCCTGCTGAGGTGAATACAAATGTGTGGGACGACAGGGACACGTGAATGAACACATCGAAGCTTCTTATAGATTTTCAAAGTGTGGAGATGGACAGACTGTGGTGTCTCTCACCAGGCGCTCAGTGAGATGTGTGAAAATCTCTGGCTCCCTCAAAAAGCCGGGGGATCATTCTGTCACACACCTAACGACATGTTAAAGGGACAGTGCAGATCAATACAGCCAACTGAGAATAATGCTTTCATCTGTTTGTGAAGAACTTTGAGCTCCAATCCTGCATATGTGGCATCAGATAGAAACATGGTTGATTGATTAAATGACTGGACAGACTTATTTTGGGGTGATGTACTGTATGTATTGTGAATTTAGCACAAGGAGTATGGGACTAAATCTGTGTTTATTCTTCAGTTTACCTGTAATGTTTTAAAAGAAAATACCTTATCTTGCAATGTTAAGGAAAGTGAAAAAGAAATCCTGGATCTGTCAATTGTCCAGTAGGTTATGAATGATGCTGCTAACTATCAAACCACAAACCTCCCTAAATATTTCAACTCCAAGCCAATGCGATTCTTAAATGGTTTTAATATGTAGTCTACCAAATAAGTTGTTTATAGCCTGTTATTTCCACCTGTGTGTTAGTAACCACACATTTTCATTCTGCTTGATCTACAGCCATGGATTACAGTTAGACATCCTTGTGGAGTGGCCATCTTTGAGTTCAAGAGGGTGAATTCACTTTTCCCACTTGGAAAAACGTGACATTAACCAGTAGAGCAGAGATAACCCTCCCAGACCGGGACTTACAAGTTTTCACAGTGAGAGAGGACCGTGAGTCTGTGGTGCTCGGCCTTCACTGTGACCCCGTTTGAGGCCTCTAATGGAGGGACAAGCTCTGGGAATCAGCTGTGCTGCCCGGGTCTGAGCACACAGTCACACACAGGGTTGCAGCACACACACACGCACACACGCACACACGCACACACACACACACTTCCTAAACCCTTCTCTCACTCCTTTTCTCTCCCTCCCTCACATGCACTCCCCTGGAGTGGCAGTTATTGAACTGTGACAAACGAGCCGTGTCAGACCAGCCCCCCTACCTGGGGGATTGGCTAAATGACCTTTCCATTACCCAACCACTGCTGTATTCCCCCTCCACAGATAGAGTTACACACACAGCCACACAGCCCATTTGCCAGGACCGGTGTCACTGTCGCTGCCATTAGCCACGGCATCTTTCTCACACAAACCTTCTATTTTATTTTATTTTATCTTATTTTATTTTAAGGCAGCAGATCATGAAGGCAGCAGTGACGCATGCTATATGTATATTGATTTTGTTTGCCTATATTCACACTCAGCAGTAGAGTCTGGCCCATGTGCACGCTGAGTGATAAACATGTGATGCCAGAAACAGCTTGTGCCTGGTTGCTTGCGTTGTGTGCATGTGTGGGTCATCTGCGCTTTGTGTGTATGTGTGTGTGTGTGAGTGCCTCTGGCCTGCTGAGTGTGTGTTTTAACGGGTTTTCACACATTCTCCATCCTCCACTCTTGCCAATCCCCTGTTGACCATTGGTACCAGTCCTGCAACTTCACAGATACTTTGGGGAACGAGTCTGAGGAGGAGAGCAGAGACAGTGGGGTGGGAGGTAGTGGACTGCAAAGGTTAAAAGTGGATGTGGAGAGCGAGAAGGAAGAGGATTGGTTGAAATGATGCAAGAAGAGAGGGATGGAGCTGGCATGAGTGGAGAAGGGAACTCGAGGTGAAGTTAAGGAGAGAGTTGTAAAAGTCAGAGAAAAGCAGTGAGTGCGGAGCTCGGGTGGCTGCTGCTGCTTTCTGGATAGGAATGCAATGAAGTCTTTGGCTACATTAGTGGGAACCTGTTAGGAAGCTGACAGATGGGCAGCTAATGATGTGTAGGCACAAGGGGCAGGGACTAGTTGCTAGTGAGACAATCTGTAGTGGCTGTCATAATACAGCTGAAAACCAACAGCTGAGGGCAGCGGCGGTGGAGGAGGAGGAGGAGGAAGAGCAGAATCACACCAAGCCCAGAGAAGGAGCTGGGGGTCTTTCTCACGTTTGATCTACATCTGGCTTCAAATGAAACATTTATTAGCTGCCCTAATCCTCCTTATTGCCGCTAAGAACTCCAGCCTCAATCAATCCGATCCCTGTGTGTCCGTTGAGGCCCTGATGGGATTCTCTGGACACCGGGATGAAAGCATGTGTGGACACACACGACTTGTGTGTGTGTTTGTGTGTGTTTTTCTTTCTCTGTATTAATCTTTGATGAGCCCGGGATGTTGCATTATGCGATCATGGCCAAGTTTTGAGTTTAACTGATGATTTTAAAATGGCCACGCCTGCTCGCATGTGTGTGGATGTATGAGTTTATAGGTTGGTGAGAATATGTGAGGAAAGGATTGTGTGTGTGTGTCTGTAGATTTGATGTGTACTGGTGGTGACCTCTGTAACAGGGATGCGTGCCACAGGCAATTCCCTCTCTGCCCTTCTCCTCTCTCCCTCCCTCACATGCTCCCTTCTACTGGATTTTGGTGTTACACTAATTAGCTCGGCGGCCATTCTCTCTGCAAACCTTGTCCTCCACACTTGCCCCCATGTCCTCCCTTCTTTTCTTTATATATTTTCTTACATCTTCTGACCAACTTCTTTCCTCTCTTCTTTTCTCCTCTCTTCTTCTCTCCTCTGACTTCAATTTTTTCCACCTCTCTTCTTCCTGTCGCCCCATGTTGTCATCCTTCCCTCTTCTCTCACCTTCCTCCTGCTCTCCCTTTCTTTCTCACTCCTCCTCTTTCTCTCACTCTCTCTCTCCAGCCTCTGCATGTTTCTAGTCCAGCCAGTCTCTCGTGACCCAGCCTTTTACCACCCCATGCCTCTTGTTTGTCTGTGCTGATGTGTGCACTTGTGCACGTACCTGTGCTTTTACAGTATGTGTTTGCACTGTGTGTCCACGTGTGTGTGTGTGTGTGTTGTAAAGCCAGAAAGGGAAGACTGCTAATTTGCTAAGTGGTTTCATCCATCTGGCAGAAGATGGAGATTCTGCTTGGGTTCACTCCTCTGATCCAGGCCACAGGGGGAGTCAGAGTGTGGCCACATGCAGGCCGACACACCAGCTCCTGTCTCTGCTTTGTTGTTTTTGTTCAGAGAGTACAGACGGGCCGTGGGCGTGCATGCAGGAATGTGCAGGTTTAGTTTGTGCGTGTGTGTGTGTGTGTGTGTAGGCTTAAAAGGCTATAAAGCGAAAAGTGCCCTGGTGTTTGACAAACTGATTAAAGGTATCAGGTTCCACCTCAAAGCCTCTATGTCATTCATATACACACAGTTGAACTTGCTCTACAAGATAATGTAGAATAGTTTAAATAAAGTAAACTAAGCTGTCCACACCATTTTCTGAATGAAACCACCTCAACTTTTGTTAATACAAAGGTTTGAAAATAAAGATTTGTCATAAATATTATTTCCACACGATCATTTTGATGCTATACTGTGGTTCTACATTCAAAAGTCAAGTCTCTTTGCTCCAAATTGTAATGGAACAAAAATGCGGAAGTTTTGCCTCGTTTAAAACTGGAGCTGTAACATTTCACTGGGATTATTGAGGAGATTTTTTTTCTCATACAATTGAGGGAATCTGAACACAGAGGGAGAGAGAAAGTCAAATCAAAGTTACTTTTGCAATCTTTATAAAGTTTGCTGCAGAGCCACAGAAGACAAGAACTATATATCTGTCGTGCAGCAGCAGCAGCAGCAGCAGCACTCCTTATGTCACAATTAACTGAACTTCATGTATGAAATCTGTTTAGACCTGTTTTCTGTTTTCTTCTTCTTTCAACACATTGTATCATCCCTTGCCCAAATATTTATTGTCACTTATTCAAGCTGCAAAGTATCACTCAGCACAACCAGGACGATGCACATATCAAACAGCAGGTGGGGCTGTTGAATTTCTAAATGTGTTGTTTCGTGGCTACGTGCATCTTCAGCAGATCTCCACATTCCTTTTGTTTTCTCTTCAGTCTCTAGGAGGACGATGAGGCCCTCAGCTGATAACAGGCTGGTCTAGGATTTAATAAAATACATTTAGTTCATACATTCTATATTACTGTTTTTGGACCTAATGTATAACAGTTTTATCTTGTTTTCTGCAGGGAAAAAAAGCCCAATGTTTCCCAAAAGAGTTATACGTTTTCTTGATTATTTCTCGATTTCTGAACAAAAGGGAACCAGACTGAAGCTGAGATCAGAGACTTTCTGCTGGTAATGGTCTGATGGGGCACTGGTGCTTAGGTGGTGCATACCGACGCAGGATTTCCACAAGAGCAGCATCAGCACCTTTATGTGACAGTTTGCCTTTGATGCTGTGTGGCTGTGAGCGGAGCAAGGTTGGTTGTTGGCAATCCATCAGACAGTTTATTGCCACGTTAATACCGAGGACAGCGCAGGTTACATTTAACAGTATTACAGAAGGGCTGGATAAAGGCAGACCTGGATTAACTGAGGCTCTCGTTTATTTCGCTCCCCTTTTTCTTTACCTCCATCCGGGTCTACTGCTTTTGTTTATCTGATTTGTTAAGCTCGCAAAATATATGACAGGACGGCTAATGCATAATGAATGCAGCATGTATGACTACAGCGATGTGGGTTGTATACACACTAATGTATGTTTTGTAGTGATTCTGCATAGTCAGCCAGAGTCGCAATCAACTAGAGACTGATTATGTCGAGGATGTATGACTGCATCTTAATGCAATCATTTGATATTGAATTTAAAAAAGAACAAATTGCTTTATTGGACGATGCATCACTTTGTATATTATGGTCATAAATAACATTTTACTCCACTGACCTCAACTGCATCTTCACCACAGTGAGGAGCAGTGGTGTAATTTTTGGTGATCTTCCTATAGCATATTATCAGACTGGTTTTAGTCCTCTTTTTTCTTTTATTTCCCACCAAACGCAAATTTCTGCCCTCAAACCATCTTAATCTAACCTGCACACATATATACATACCCCCCCAGATTAATAATAAATAATTAAAAAAACACATCAAAAAAAAAAACTTGATTCCACACGATACATGGCTGTTGGGGTGAGTGTGGCTCCATCCAGGCGTGAGTGCTTATGCAGGGAGGCAGGCCCAGGTATCGCAGTTACAGTGGTGTTGTGCTATGCGGTGGTGTGCATGATTATCGACCAGCGTGTCATGCAGGATAAGGCCCAGTGTGCCTCTGTTGACTGCTTTGCGGTCAGCACTGCAGGGAGCAGGATTGTGGTTAGCCTACAGACAGCCAAGGCTGTGTAAGAAGATCAGTGTGCGTGTGTGTGTGTGTGTGTGTGTGTGTGTGTGTGTGTCATCTACTTTGTGCCCTTTCTCTGTTGTCTTCATGCTTTGTGTCTCTGTCCTTACGATGATTTTCTTTCTTATTACTTTTGTAACTTCTGTCTTTATTATTCTTTGTTCTCATTCATCTGCCCGTCTCCCCCTGCCGTGCCATTTACAAACACATTTATACAACACACACATGCACTTTTACCATTAAGTCTTGTGGAAGCGCCTTCAAACAATTGGTAATGCACCTGCACTGCTGTTCTATACTCGTCCTGGCACATACTTCAGTATGCATACTTCACAGACATGGAATTTAATATATAATACCTCATCAGACTCTTCCTTCTTCTTTAAGTCTTGTTTTTTTCGCCCATTTTCTTTTTCATCCCTGCTACAGACACACACACACACACACATGTTTGTATTTCTATCTTAGTGAGGACACTCATTGACATAATACATTCCCTAGCCCCTTGGTTACTAAACTTAACCATCCAAACTAAATGCCTAACCTTAACCAAAACCTTATCCTAACCCTAACCCTAAAACCAAGTCTTAACCCTCAAACAGCCCATTGGAAAAGTGAGGACCGGTCAAAATGTCTTCGCTTTCCAAAAATGTCCTCACTCTGTAGGGTCTATGCTTAAGATGGTCCTCACACAGATATGAGTACAGGGACACACAAACACCCCCCCTCTCACACCACAGTGACCACAGATGCATGCAGGAGTTGGGCCCTGTGGCTGGAGCTAATGGATGGCTCTCATAAATGGCATGGAGCTTTGCACAGGGGAGGCAGAAATGCGGCGTTTGCCATGCTCTGATTCTTCCCTGTCCTGATGATAGCACCCGTTCCAGAGAGCTTCATCAATTCTTCATGGGACCCGGCGCTAAACACAAACAATATCTGACGGAGGTTTGCCACAGGCGTGCTCGGAGCACCCTGAACCTCCTCTGCCTCTGTCCCCTCTCTGTATGTTTTGCAAGCTTGAGCAGTTCTGATACGGTCGCGGTGGAACGGGGACATCTTATTCAACATTTAGTCGATTGTTTGATGTGATGTATTTAACCCCGACTGTGCTTGATTCTTGTCATGACACACTGGAGCTATTGATTGTGGTTTTGTTTGTGTTATTACACTTTTGGAGTTTTTTTTTTTTCTCCAACACAAAGGCGAACATAGAATACTGTTGCCTGTCTACACCTCTGGGTTTTAAAGTTGCCTATTTATAGGTATGAAATTAATCTGAATATAGAAACATTCATAAAAACATTCTAATAAACAAATAAAATAAATTTACATATATATACATGTATATATATATATATATATATATATTTGATAGGAATTCCCATGAGGGAGTGATCACAGATTTTTAGATGGTCGATGTTGACATAATTTAACTTCATGATACAAAATAATATGAGCTGCTCAAGTCTTTTTTAGTTTCAAGTTTTGTCTCTGTTTTAGTAACATCAGCAAAAAATCATCATAAACTCCGTCATGCTTCTGTCCGTTTATCTTGCAGTGACGTTCGCGTCATGTTGAATGAATTTGTTTGAATAACATCCAGAGCCCCTTTAACCCAGAGCATGAATACTGAATTAGTTTTTATCAAACACTCCTACAGCACCTTAATTTATGCCACTTCATACATTACAGGACCTGCAGCACTTCTCCCTGTCTTCCAAATGAACCCTATTTGCATAATTTGTTTGCCAAACACATCCAGGCATCAATAATCCTGTTCAGATTAGGAGAAGTTATGTCCGCTCCTGTGCTCTGACGGGGAATATTGGTTTATTATGTCAGTGTTTTGACAGGTTAGAATTTTCTGGATTTTAGACCTTAGTCTAATAATATGATAAAATATTACATACTAGGTATTAAATATGTTTTAATTATGTTAATGTTAATTTAATGATACTTCCATCACTATTCAAATTTAGTTTTTTAAGAGAAATGTTTTGGCAGCATGTATAGTGGCGTTGGTGAAGTTCTAACACACAACGGACGCAAAACTGAAAAGAACAAAAATAATACCAAAGGATGAAAAAGAGGTGGAAGACACTGATGATGTCAACTTGGAAAGACAACGAGATTCAAGAGATTTCGTTGATGTGGGTCGATGTGCTGCAAACAAAATCATATGATCTGTGCAGCTCAATATAGACATTATGTTCTGCGTCCTGCACGCTCGACCCAGACGCTACCCCTCGCTTGATATCTACGGATATTGTTGTGAGTATGTATATGACATGTCTGCCCAGAGAATCTCCTGCTGCGTTCTCCATATGCGAAAAAGGCAAACTCCAGATAATATCCGGATCCAATCGATCTAGTTCATGTCTGAAAATGCTACATAGTAAGAGAATTGATTTTAGTTCTCCTGTGGTGACCTCAGTCATCTGTCTCTGCTGTTGATGGCTGATGATGAGTGCGGTGAGATCAGATGTGTTACTCATTCATTTTCTCGGACGAAGCAGCGATTTGTTTTACTCAGCGGACGTGATAGCTCTCAGTCACTCTGTTTTAGTTCTACAGGACCTTATTATAACAATGTAAATTATTTTCCCAGTGGAAAACATATGGAGCTAAAAAACACCTTAAACTGAAAAACATCAGAACAGCTACTATCATAGATCCGCATTCAAGTGTTTCGTGTTGTGTATTAAAACCAGTTTACTTGTCAACATTATTCAACTATTGTTTACTGGCCAGGTGACCATTAAAGAGGCAGATTATAGAAAATCACATATCCTGTCTCCTCCTCTGTAGCTGTTGCGGCCCCCATCCTTTCTCAGCGGGGCCCCTCATTCATTACCTGATGAGTGCTCACCGGCACGGCCCCCTTCCCACTGTTAACCAGCATCCATAATAAGGAGCTGTGGTGGCGCGGACATCTTTCACCAGTTGACTAGTCATTAACTAAAAGCATTGCGGAGCTTTACTCCCAATTACCACTCCCCTCGCTGCTCGCATAAATCACACATTGTCGTCTTTCACGAGCTCACGATTTTCCCTCACTCTCTCTCTCTCTCCCTCTCTCTCTCTCTCCAGCTCGCTGCCCGCCCACCCACTCACACGCTCTCTTTCTCGGCTCCACAGGGGACGTCTGTGACCAGCGCACTCTCTGGATGCTGCTGTCGTGCCATTATAAGGAGTAACTTTACCTCCCAACCTGTCCTCCTTTATATCGAGTGCAAGCAGTGGGTTGATTGCAGGAGGTTTAGGCAAGAGCAACAATAGAGACCTCATCGTTTAAGCTGTTATGATATTTTAATGGTCTTCCATTACTGCATCGTTATCCTAAAAGCCAGCAGTCGCTGCTGTGGACTCTCGTTTTCATATCACTTTCATTAAAAGCAGGCCAGGATCATTTGTAGTGGCATTTAAGTCATTTGTTGAGAATGTGTGTGCGTGTGTGTGGGTGTGTGTTATATAAAGGAGACTCGCTGAGGTGCAGTGTATTTTTATCTGGATCATCGATCTGTTTCAACCTTCCCTCCTCTGCTCCTGGGTGTAGAAGCCTTGACCTTCAGTGTGGGAGGTATCAGTGAGCCATGTGACCTCCGCTCTGGGCCACTGCCGCTACACCACTCTCTCACACTCACACAGCCACACACACACACACACACACCTGCTTACAAATGCAAAAAGTCATTGACAGTGTGTCATAGATAACAGTAATAGCAAAAAATGCCATGAAAGTATATGAATTTAGGTGTAAAGTTCTCTCTTCAACCAGCAGTCCGCACTGTCCGGATCGCAATTGCCGCACACACAGAAGAGAATCTTTTCCCTTCTTTTCACGTGAAAACACAACCCCACACACACACACACACAGACGAAGGGGGTCAGGGTCTCGAAACACAAGATTTCTGTTGTCTTTGTTTGTCGTCAGCACCTTCTCAGGCGGTTGAGGTTTCGCCTTATCCGGAATCAGCCGAGCGCTGCAAAGGAGGTACGTCTGTGTGTGTTTGCGTATCAGAGAGTGAGTATGTGTAAGGTATTGTGTGTCTAAGTGTGCGCAGGGTGAGCAGGCTGTCTCTGTGTTTTTTTTTTTTGGTGTGTGTGTTGGGGAGAAGGTGGAGGGCTCAGTAGCTGAAGGGCCCTGTATTGATGTCCGCTGCCTCCCCCCTGAGGCCCAGCTCTGTGGGATAGTGTGTCAGTAGGACAAAGACATGGCGCCATCCGTCCTGCTCCACGGGCCAGTAACTAGAATTAATTACAAACCAATCGAATCCGCTGCAGCCAATTGGTAAACTAATTGGTAATTTCAGCTGCCCATCTAGTCATGGATGGGCATCTAGCTGTGGCCAGTGGTGGTGGTGTTCGAGGTGGGGGCCACTCAGGTGGACTTTTGTTCTCTGTCGCCGGGCCCAAATATAGTCGACTGTAGTTACAGTGTTACTGAAATCACTGAAGACTCCAGTGTGCCATGACTTCAGTCCGTTCAAGCTTCTTTTTTGTTGTTTTTGACATTCCATTTAGCGGACTGAATAAAGTTCAAGGTAAGTCTTTTTACCCCCCAAAAGTCCCTGGTCAGGGGGGCAGTGCCTTTTTGAAAGTACTACAACCTTTGGGGTGGGGTTTGCAGTGTTTAACAGCGCTGATTGGTTGGGTACTCAAGCATTAACATTTTTTGGCGGTGAAGGGTCATTGTCATTGCAAACTTATAAAACACCTTTTTCGTCCATAACTCAAGATTTCATATGCTGATCATGGACTATGACAATTTCAAACGAATTTCTGTGGGCAAGAAAATGATTAAGTGATTTTATGTCCATGAGGTCAAAGGTCCACTTTACTGTGACATCATTATGTTCTGCAACTATACTTAAATCCTTCTATTAAATTTGATAAATTCTTTGTCTTGGAAGACATGGATGTAAACTGACTATTGACATATTGGTGGAACAATACAACTGCTAAGTGTTAAATCTAGTTACATTGTGTATGTGGATTATCTAGGGTAACGAGAAAGTCAAGCTTAATTCTTGAAATATCACTTTTCAGTGCTTTTGCTGCACAAACCATATTTGACCCACCTCCATTGAAGTGTGGTGGCAGCAGAAATCTCAGGCGAGGTGCAGATGGTCAGATGCTGTTCGATCATTTAACAGGATCTTCAGTTTAAATCCACTCACCCCTTAAGTGAGAAAATATGTTTTTCGTAAATTGGGTGAACTAACCCTTTTCAAATGTTCTGGATCCCTCCGAGTCATATCTTATTTAAACAGACAGCACTGGGCAGGACATGCTCCACTGGCCCTCGTCTGCCCTCGCTGCTCGTTGCCTGTGTTTTAGAAGTGGTGGACGTGAGGTTCAGGTTACGTCCCGCTCCGCCGTGGCCTGGTAAGAGGGGACACAATAGAGCTACTGCCCCCACTATCCCCTCCAGACATTCCCCACAAATAGCCCCATTAGCCGGGAGCGATGCCCCTGTTCTTCCAGCCCATTCAAGGATACCTTTCAGCATAAGTAATAGGTAATACCAGTGTGATGGAATCACGGGAGATAAAGCTGGTCAGAACAAGCAGTCATTTCTTGGGAGAGCTTCTGCCCGCTTGCAGTTTCCGTCCCGATGATGCTGTTCATCACTCCTGTCTTTGAATAGCGGAGAAAAGTTCTCAGAAAGGACAGCTGTCTGTTTTTCAGCGAGCCGTCAACATGTCTGGCTCTTGCCGTTTGGGAGGAAGTGCACGAGGGAGGATGAAAGCATGTCACGGTGCCAGGTTTCTGCAGGAACATCAATCTCCCAATTAGGCCTGAAATAACCTGGTCTGACCTGACACTTCCTGTTTGCCAGGGGAGGAGAGAGAAAGAGAGAAGAGCAGGACTGGGAGGCAGAGGGACAGTGTGAGAAATGAAGAATTAAACTGAATGGGGGAGAGAGAGATACCTGACAAATATGTGTATGTACTGTGCGTGTGTGTGTGTGAGTTAACTTTTAGACCAATTTCAGAGAGTTGAGACATCATTGAAAAGTAAGCGGAAGCAGTTTACAGAATTCTTTGTAGTCTTTGCCTACAATGACATAATGTTTACACAACGAGGCACAATTTGCTTGTAGTAATGCTGTAATGATAATACAGCGGCAACAAAATTAATGAAGTAAATTGGTTGATTCTATTCAAATAAAGAGTACTACTAACAAAAATGATAGTGAATACATCAACGTCAGAACCACGCTCGTCTACAAACCAATCAATGTCAATTATAGTCCACGACATACGTTTGTCATAAAAACATTTCTCTCTAAATTGCAATGTGAAACTAAAACTAACCAGATCAAATGTAAACAATGTTACAAAGACATGAACCTTGTTTCGGACAATTTTCTGGACGTTCAGTTGTGAAAGCGCCCTAAGTAGTGGAGTAGTATTTATTTTCCTCTCATAGTGCAGTTGGAATGCTGAGCACGATTAACGTGCCTATGTCAGGCTTTGGCTTTGGAGTTACTGCAGCAAGGTATAAATCTTCCTTAAACTTTTCATCTACAAACATGCCACTTCTCTCATGAGTCAACATTGTGTCTGACAAGGTAAGGCTACTAAAGTTTAACAGAAAAACACACACACACTCTCTCTCTCTCTCTCTCTCTCTCTCTCTCTCTCTCTCTCTCTCTCTCTCTCTCTCTCTCTCTCTCTCAGACACACACACACCTGTGTAACTTGCATCATAAACATGGCTGGTCAATGGGCTGAGCAGTATTTCATGGTAATCCACCAGTTTATTGGCTTAAACAAAATGACCAGTACACTCAGAAATTGATTAAGACACAAAAGTGCAGGCTTTTAAGTGTAGGCAGCCCCTCCCCCAAATCGAGCTTTTAGCACAGAGTCTACATTGATTGTTTTACTAGTGCTTTGCATTGGTTCTGGCTTTTTGTTTCCCATATGGGATTTAACCTGCTTTACTGATGTAAAATGTATTTTACATGAGCTGGTTTGTAGGACTACAAAGATTGTCAATAGGGAGACCATCACATTAACTGGTGCTGCTTCAGGAAAGCTTTCTACTGATGAAAGCTAATTCTGCTCTGTAATTCAAAAGGAAAATAAGCATTTGAATTTAAGTATGTGTATATATATATATATATATATATATATAATTAATTTTTTTGTATTTTTCTGTTTTGTTTCTATGATACTGGGGTGTCAGTCATGATCTTGACTCTGTTCACCACCGTCAAAAAATGTATCATAAAGCCCCTACTGGATTTATGGTTTATAGGAAAACAAAAAATGTGACCTGAACTACAGTAAATTTGACAAAATCTGTGACCACAGAAATGTCAAGGAGGAAAGCCGGTTTTACTGAGATCACAGGTTACAGTTTCTGAAAGAGTTGTGTCCACAAATCAAAACTTTCTCTCCCCTGTATAACACGTGGATTTTGCTTTAGGGTGGGTTCTCTCCGAGAGATCAAGAGTTTCCACCTATTAAGTTAACACTGCTGATCTGTGCAGGATAAACAGGAATTGCAAACCAGATTAGTGGCACCTTCCCCTCTCAGATGCCCAGTCTGCACTGTTAGGATCTCCCAGTTAGGCCCGTGGAGGAAAGATGGATGATCAATGACTTGTCTGAAAATCATTTGTTTAATCTGATTTGTAGGGATTTTCTCTCCTTCAGCAACGGAAACGGTGGATGGCTGTGAGTAAAAAAAACTGTGGTGGGAGTCTGCCGAAACATTGGCTCAATATGGACATTATTCTGAAACCTGACACTACAGGAAATAGATATTGATCATGATGACCATTTACTCACTGTGTGGCTGCATTGGGGGGCAAAGAGAAGACCTACCAAGAAGATCCTATAGTTGACTAGAGGTGGCCTAGCAGTCTTCTGTACTGTAGACAGACTGTGATGTGATTTTCTTTGAATTATCAGTTTGGCGATATTCTGTATTTTTCTTGGTGTCAACAAATACCATGACAAGGCACAGACCTACAAAGTATTGATCCTAATAAAAAAACCTTAAGCCATTTGTGTCACCAATGCATGATTTACCATATTCTTCTGTGCCAAAGAGCTCCATTGTTGTCCAAAAATGATCAAAAAAGATTAGTGAGCCTGCACACTGTTGCACTAGATGATGCATTCCTTTACTATACTGTATATTGTTACTGTTGTTTTTTGAGGCAATACATTCATACACACTGCCGCTTACCACACCTGCTGCCATAAATACTCAGTGGGACAACAAATCCATAAAATAGTTTAAAGAAAGTTTGATGAAAACTAGACTTGTCTGCTCTTTTGGGAAATTTGGAATTATTTTCCGATGATGGAAATGTACATCTTTAACCAATTTTTAAAGATTTACATTGTTAGTAGGAATGAATGGGCGCTTTCACCTACCTCGTTTGGTTCCGACCTTTGGACTTATTTAGTCTGAACTAAAAATACAGATGTGCGGACCAACGGACTACAATTATGTCTGATTAACCGAGATAGTCTCAGTTGGGATCATTTGCAGTGTGAAATGATGATAGTATGTCATACTAGAGTCTATCGTGTGCTCCCTGAATTACAATGTGAAACCAAAATTAACCTGGTCAAATGTAAACAATGTAACAAATACATGAACCTTGGTTTGGACCATGGTCCTGACTTTCAGGTGTGAAAACACCCTCAGTGTTTCTACTCAAATTCAATGGGCTTTGTTGACAATGACAGAAATATTTAATATCAAGGGCCTCATCCTAAAACAAATTTGATTCTATTCATGATTTATGCAAAAGTGTTGAAAATGACAGACAAATATTTGCCATTCTCTACATTATGATGTTGAGATAACAGGGCAGCACATACTTTTCTACCACCTGCCACGAGAAGGAGATGTAGCCATATCCTCTTCTACTCCGAGCTATTTACGCATCGCCCCTCTTCTGGTTTTTACATTATTCACATCCCAGAAATCTGTTTGCCCAGACACTAAAGCCCCGGCTTTCAGCTGCCATTAGTGTCTGCATTTCTTTTCCTTTATCAGGCTCCTGAAACTACCTGTGATCTTGAAAAATTCATTGGAGGGGCCAAATGCACCACCTAGTCATGCATGTAAAAAAGACTGGCTAATGCCCTTTCAGAATAGCCCAGTTAACCATGATAACAGCCAAACTGGCTTTTTGGGGTTATGTTTCATTCAGGGCTCTCCTCTTGACTGCCCTCGCACATCTGCCTGAATCTATCTCTGGCTCTGTAGCCTATACTGTCACTGCTTCAGGAGGAAGAAGAACATAGAACAATGCAACTGGCTGGTGCTTATTTTGGTTAGACTGCACCTAAGAGGGTCGCTGAGCATCTTCATCTCTGGGACTTAGAGCGATAAGACCAAGAGATAAAGGCCAAGAGAAAAATAACACATAATCAAGTTATAATCCCATTATGACACAAAAACAATGACGTTTGTATAACAGTCACATACACTGATGTCATTCTGCAGTTCTTAGTCAATGTATTATTCATGGGAAAATGTATATACAAATATTTATTTTCTTCCACCAGCCTCATCCAGGGAATTCCATCAGCATTGATCTGGACATGCAGAGACAGACAGGATGTACAGGATAACACTATGAAGAAGGAGGCATGGAATTTAAGAATGGAATTCAATTTAATACTGTTAACTTTCAAATGTGTAGACTCAATGGAGAGTGATGTGTGAGGAAAGACGTGATATAGGAGTGAATGTGTGTGCGTGTGTGTGTGTGTGTGTGTGTACTTGTACAGATATGTTTTTGAGGACCGTTTTGAGCCCACAACCTACAGAGTGAGGACATTCTGTCCAGTCCTCACTTTTAATGGGCTGTTTCAGGGTTAAGACTTGGTTTTAAGGTGAGGGTTAGAGTTAGGCATTTAGTTTCGATGGTTAAGGTAAGGGGCTAGGGAATGCATTATGCCAATGAGTGTCCTCACTAAGATGATGTACAAACGTGTGTTTGTGAGAGAGGGAGAGAGAGCAGGGGGGGGGGTCTATGATGTCAACAGAAGATCAATACAGTATGAGAAAGGAGAAAAGTCTGTTTGGGTTGATCATAAGGCTCATGTCTCCATGTGTAAGTTGAGAGTATCACACAGTGTGTGTTGGGCAGAATGTGTGGTCTGACAGATGCTGGACTTAGAGCACATCTGGATGTGGGGTTTCCCAGGACATTTAAAAGTAGAAGTTATCTTTAGCTCCATTGTAGATTAATGCAGAACAGTTAAATCAGTGCTGAAGTTATTGAAGGGGCTGACCATGGTCCGAACCAAGGTTCATGTCTTTATTCATATTTGTTCCAGTTAGTTTTGGTTTCACATTGTAACTTAGTGAGGAGACTAAAGACTCACATGAGCTGAAATTCTGTATAACTGACAATTCATGTTGCTTTTTGGGAGTTGTGGTTGAGTACCCACTCATATGTACAAATACATGTATATAACAAACCTAATTTCATGAAAACTGATTCAAAATTAAGTGAGTTGCAGTCCGATTTTTTGATGAAATATGCAACTCTCAATACACATTGTGTATTTTCACTTGTGAATCTTGACCTCAAATGTCGACCGTGTAGATGCATCTCGGCCAGTGAGTATTGTGAGCCCAATTGGTTCAATCCCAGATGTTTTACATGGCAGCTGACTCGCCTGGTCCGAACTGGTTTTCACAAGATCATCTCTTTTGGTCGGACTTAGGTTTGGTCCGAGGCACCTTTCAAACTTTTCACACCTTTTTTGTTCGGACTAAACTGAAAAGTCAGAAGGTCCGGACAAAACAAGGCAGGTAGTGAGGTACTTTGTTTTTCTCCATTCAAACTTTAAGACTACTCTTTTCAAAAATGTTATCAAATACAATAGAGTCAGCACAGCTCTTCTATTTAAACCATGGTAACTGGTTTTAATGAGGAGACTGAGTGGCATATTTCTTTTAAACTGCCTTGACCAAACTTATTTTAATAGTTGCAATTTTCATACAATCACTGTGTCATATAGAAACACAATCATGGTATAACAGTCAACTACTCCTCTGTGGCTCTGCTTCAATTGTAAATAGAGTATTAAAACATTTCTTGTTTAAATTTATTGTAGTACAGGACAAATGCCACAGGAAATAAACTTATTTGTTTCCATGAGGTTAAATGTAAGTTTTCTTAACCTTAATGGTATAACTGGCTTCAAAACGGTCACTATTTCCATTCCCAGCAGTGAAACCTAAGACACTCTTTAATGATGCTGCTTTAGTTCTTCACTGTTCTTCTGCTGTGGCAAACTGCAGAGCGTTAGTGATAACATCTCTTAAAACATACAATGAATGCATTCGTACAGTGTGATGAAACATGTATAAGCAAACACCCCAGCTGCTGCACAACAGACGCCTCACAACGGAGATATTTTAGCCCGGGCAGGGTGAGAGATGAGGACTGAGGGAGTGGAGTGTGGGGGGGTTGAGGAGACTCCCACAGGAGACGGTGACGCCTAAACAAATTCGATAACCTAACCTTGTTACCCCCGAGTCGCATGGCACTGGCCTCCATAACACCCCCACCTCCATTCAAAACAATAGCTTTAAGCAGACAGGCAAGACAGGTTGTGCATAATATACACACTGATGTGCACGCATGTTCACACACTGAAAGCCACAAGTGCACGCACACACACACACACACACACACACACACACACACACACACACACACACACACACACACACACACACACATGCACAGGGAGTGTAATGAATGAGTGGTTGTGAATGGATGGCTGTATGCACTTAGCGCCGGGTGTAGCCAGCCATGGCCATAGATGATGAATTGACAGCAGCTTGTAGCAGAAGCTGACGGGCCGTGTGAGAGGAGAGGAAAAGGGAGAGGAGGAGGAGAGGCGGTAAAAAATGGAGAAGACACTACCACACAGTACGACAGCGCTGAGTACAGAAGATGGTTGTGGGGAACGATTTAGAGGAGAGGCGAAGAGCGAGGGAGGACTCCGTGGGGAAGGTGATGAAGCACGCAGCTCAGGTTTCCTGTCTCTGATGTAAGGCCAGCCTGAATCGATGGCTCCGCTGGGGCCCGGCCAGCACACTCCAACCTGCCTGCTCCCTCCAACTCTCACTCTCACCCTCCCTTTGCCTCCGTCCTTTTTTTTTTTTTTGTTTCACTTGCTGTTGTCATCTGTCATTTTCCCCATCTGTCTCTCACTCTTTCTGGTCACAGTCACAACAAAGGCCACTCAAGCTATTGTTATGTCTTTGTCACATTAACAGACACACCACCTCTTCTAGAGTTTTTCACTCAGGTAAAGTGCAGCATCTCGTTCACAGCAGCACAGTCCAGTGTGAATGTGTTGTTTAAAATGAGGGGAGTCCTCTTGAACAGCCACAGTAGGACACTGAGGTCACCTACTCTGTGTCCATGAGTAATTTAGATGAAGGAGAAAAACCTGATTTGAAAAGCATTTAAAATATCAATATTATGGGCTTGTCAATAGCATTCATGTAAGCAAAATACATATTTTGTCTGAGTCTTCTGAAATGACACACACAGTAGTGTTTTCTGTCCACAGGTATGAACCATTCTTACACTTTTTCTTTCCAGAACTGATTTTAACATCTGGTATTAAGGTCCAACATCTACAGCACAGTTTTGTTTTGATGAGATTTTGTTGCTCAGCATCTGAAATTCCCCTTTTTGGTTTAGGACTTCTTTACGAACCTAATTTAACAACCTATCATTTTTTACTGGTGATAATAATTATAAATATGTAATTTTACTTCCCTTTTTAAAATACCATTAATGTGTTTTTGTTGCATTAATATCATTATTGTTTACAAAGAAATAAAGAGAAATACAGATAAACCCAATCCCTATTTGAAGTTATCTTTCGAGTGAAGTTTGGTTTAAAACTTGCTGAAACTCACTTTATGATTTTACAACTCTATAAAAAAGAAGTGTGTAAACGTTCTTTGTTCTGGATATTTTTGCACCAGTTGTAAGTGGTCTCTGTCAGGGTGGCATGTTGAGGCCCAACAGTGGTGGGCTGCCTGTCCCCTGTTACCACCCAATCTGGAGTCTCAGCCCACACTGAGAGAAACAGCCAGACCAGCCTCCTTAGATTAGTATCAATCCCTGAAGACCATTAAAAAGCCATTTGTCTCAATACAAATGGCAGCCTGTCATACGCAGCCCGAGTGTTACTTGTTTTATTTTAACCCTGTAGCTTCTCCTCTGTTGGCCACAGCACTGCTTGTGTGTCAGAGTCTCCAAGTAAAACAGAACAGCAGAACTGGTTCCCTCAAGTCACTTCTACTGACTGTTCATTTGTTCATTAAGTAAGGGATTTCAGATGATGTTGGGAAGACTTACAGGAAAACACAGAAAACGTTTAACAATGTTGAAAGTCCTGATTATTGTGACAGCAATATGATTTCACCCCATTCTAACCTGTAGGGAAATGTTTCTAGCAAAGAATCATGTGTTAACTGCATTGCTCCCCTTGAATTGAAAGGTACAGGTCGATTTTTAATGGTGGAAATAAGTCCACACGTGAAAAAAAGCTTTTGTAAACAAATTAGTCACAACACATTTATATCATATATCCCTTTTATTTAAATGTAATGCTATTAATATTGTACAGAATACAAGCCGGTTCTGTGAGGGACCTACATGAAAAACAACTAAAGTTTCCATAGATTTTCTGTTTATACTGGCAACAGTGGCCGTGCTGAATGAGCCCTGTCTCTCCTTGTCCTCATTAAGTCCTGTTGTTGCCCGTTAGCAGACATGAGACTGGAGAAACTATTGTTAGGTGTCCAGAGTCTGGGGTTGTCATGGAAAAACTCGAGTCTCGTCTGTCAACGGGAGGATAAGTGTTTCAAAACTAAACGCATGCGGCTCAGACAACTAGCCTCCGTATCACCTTTAACACGCAGTAATATTCTTGTCTTAAAATGTTATTTAAAGGTCTTTGGTGTGACGTGGATAAAAATGACTTTAAATGATTAACATTGGCTTGTTGTTAACGCAGCAGCAAGACTTACCTTTCTGCACAGAGTGTTATGTCAATGAAGGATTGTCTACTATAGAAAAACAAATAGGAAGTTTCAACAACCAAGTCATTTACTGTTAAGTCTTTAATCTTATGTATTGTTCTTAAATGCATCTTTAATTTGAGGTTAAATGCAATGCATTGTCTGAGTGGAAGGCTGATGTGGCCATAGCCAGAAAGACAAGTGTCTGAGTGGAGGAGTCAGCTCAGGGGGTTTGGATGAAGATATATATATTACACAAACATGGTCAAATGTATTCCTTTAATAAAACATGTAGAAGATGGTATAGTTTTAACTATATGTTACATGAGACCTCTTGATACCGGACACTGATAAATGCATGGAACTAGAATGACACTCAGTAGAGCCCGTACCTCTGCCAAGACCAAACAGTCAGTAAATTCAATAAAGGTGCACTAAATTTCATTCACTCATAGATATCAGTTCCCAAAATGTGCCTGAAAGTGAAAAAAAAAAAAATGTCTTGCATTAGCCCCCTGATCCGGATCTCCACCAAAATGTAATGGTTTCCTCTCGGACCCATACTACCTCCTTCATTTAGTTTAGTTGTTTTGGTGCTATGTTGCTAACTACCAGACCAAAGAACCAAACAGGGGTAAAAACCTCCTTGGCAGAAGAAATAATGTGTCATGTACTGTATTAAATATACATTGCACACTCCATTTTGAGCATTTTTTCTGCAGAGCTAATTTTGAGATTTATACATTTTTTGTTGCTAAAATTCAAAGCAGTTTGCGAGAAAGACTAGATTCATAATTGAAACCTCCCTCTTTGAGATATGAGGTTTAACCCATGAGCAGCAGAGATGATATGAGTCTTGGCAGGCTGCAGGGCAGTGAGACGACTTATCTCTTACTGTTTGTGTGCGTGCGGGGCTTCTCGTCATGGCCCGATCCAAACCTATCTGACGTCTACTTTAACCGCAGCCGACACATCAGTGCTGATGGCACATGAGAGAGCAGTCAGGACCCATCTGGCAGAGAGATCCGCTCCCTCGTGTTTGCGGTCTGCCTTCATTTCCTCACAAACACACAACGGCAGCACAGCGAGGTGCACGTCTGCGCAGGCAAGCACTGGCCCCATAAATATTTTACCTAAAAAAAAAACAAGATGTCAAGAAGCCTTGGATGAGATGCGAGCAAATAATTCATACCATCTGCTGTCAAACACGTCCTGGATCGAAGAGCACAGGGCGGTGTGGTATCTGAAGAAAGGGCACTGGAAGGATAGAATAGAGGGTTTTATTGTAGCGTGTGTGCTCGTCTGTGTATGCTGCCTGATGCTCTTACATGCGGTTATGCAGTCATGCTCTTACATGTGGTTATAGATACAAACCTTCGGCTGGAGGCGATTTACCAAAGCCAAGGAGCGGTGTGAAGGAACCTAAATCGACAAAACATGGTGTGTTTCTTTGCAAACTGCTGACAGACCTGTGGCAGCAGAGACCTCAGACAGAGACCATGCCATGAATGTAACAGTGGAGGGGTCTATAGAGTGGAAGCAGTCGATGAGAGGAAAGAGAAGGGTGATGACTGTGTTTGCATCGGCAGCAGCAGCTGAGCAACAGCCTCGCTAAGAGGCATGAAAACGGTGAAGTGAAGGCCATCCAGAACCCATTGACTGGCGGAAAATTGGCTGCAGAGGCGAACAGTGCGCTCATTCACAGCAAGCTGGATAATGTGGCGGCTGGGCGAGGACACACGTCTGATTTTATTACACCTTGCCTGTCATCCTTTCTTCCTTCTGCTTTCTTCCTTTCCCTGTTTTGTCTCTCTCCCTCACTCCGTCTCTTTCTCGCCGTCCCTCCCCTGCTCCTTTCCCATATGCAGGAGTCAATAAAGTTACAGTGTTCTTGTGTATGACAGCATTAAATCTCAGGCTCTGAAGGGTTTCACGTTCACAAGGGACAGTGTTGTCATAAAATCACACCTTGAGGACACAGCTTCCTGGCAAAGGAGCTAGAAGGCTTTGAATGACTTGTGCTAAACTGTTGTGTCTTAAAAATGATAAACATCATAGGAGCCCATATTTTCCAAAAGAAGGAAGTAAAAGAGGTGTGTTCTAGTGGTAGTGAAATATTTGCGTGGGAGATTCATAGTCCTTTACTGTGTCACAGAAAAGCAAAAACTATCAGAGAACATGAGATACAGTGATTTCGTATTGATGGACATTTATACCCAGTTTGTGAATAGTGAAGTTTACTATATGCTTGTTGCATGAACGCGTGGTGAAAGCTGTATCTATCGAAGCTGATTCTGAATCCTGTCTCCCTGCCTGCTGAGCATCGTAACATCTTTGTGGATGCTTTCATGGCCACCCACAGGGGTAGGATCTCTCTCTGTGCTGCTGATGGTCAGTTTGACTGTGACAGACAGTCATTGCGTTTGTGTGGGAGAGTAAGGTATAGCAAAGCAAAGAGCGCTGTACTGTAACTTTCGAAAAACATTTGGTTTTTAAAATATACTTCAGATCCTGCTAAATCAGACTTTCAATCTTTATAAGCATTAGGTCCTGTCTATAGTCCTTTATGTTGCAGAGGTATCATATAATAATATAACAAAGTTGGGGAATCATTTTCTGATCAGTAGACTGTCCCTCTATTATTTGCAGAGATATTTTGGAAAATGTATTTTCAGACCAAATGTTTGACCTTGACATTGACCTTTGACCCATCAGCTCCAAGTAACATTACCACCAAGTTTTGGGAAAATCTGTCCATGGGGTTGTTTAGGTACTTTGTACACACACACACACACACACACACACACACACACACACACACACACACACACACACACACACACACACACACACACACACACACGGCATTGTGAAAACAATACCCAGCTTGTGCGGCCAGAGTACAGGGTAATTTTTCAAGTTAAGTTACAGTTTATTGAAGTGGATATGACAGCAGGATAGGCAATGAATATAGCTGAAAACATGATGAGTTCACAAATCTGACAATAACAGTCAGGAGCACTAAACATTATCAGAGGAGTTGGTTTCCAAAGTAAACATTGCATGAAAACAAAAGTAACAGATGTTTTTTTATTATTATTTATAACTGCTAATCCTTGCCATTTCTAAAATATTTTTACAAAATTTATTTCATAGTTTGACCAGTAAACCGTCAGTAAAAAGGACCAGACCTAATTCAATGTTGTTGGTTGCATCACACCAGCCTTCATTATATTTTAAGTAGAATTTTCATGTTTGAGCTGAGATATTCACACTTGTGGTGGCTTCAGTGAAGCATGCAGGTGTTTTAAAGGCTGTTACAGTGCTGCTGTGTCTACTGCTCTGGTGGGTCAGCAGGGAGCTCCGGCAGGTCTCAGCCCATAACGTCTCACTGATCTCAGTCACATCTCACTGCCTCACTAACTAAGAGGATATTGGTGTGGTTGCTTTGTCCACAGGGGCCTTCTCATATAAGGCCAGGCATGCATGCATGCAAACAAACATATGTGTTTGTTGCATGGATCTGAAAGGACTTTTAAGGACCTTGCCTACTATAAAATAAACCATCAGGACATGCCTGATCTTAAGGTTAACCTTTGCTCTTTAAGTTAACTTAATGGGTTAAGCCAGAGATTAAAAAACAAAGCATACAGATACTCTGAATATATATATTTAACTCTCCGCAGAACAGAAATGGAATGGTGTGGTGCGCTGGCCCTGCAGGCAGAAATATCCAGACTGTTAATGTGTTCCAGCCAGCCAGTGCAACCATTTATAGACACACACACACACAAACACACACACACAGGCTCGGGGTGGCGGCTCTGCCAGGCAGATACATCTCGGTTGCTAATGTGTTCCAGCCAACCAGCCAGAAGACAGTGACCAGTGGAGCAGATAATCACATCATCTGAAAGAGACCTGCACAGGCAACACTGCTGCTGCTGATGTCGACGATAATACAGATGCTTCTTCCCATTCTGACCAACCTAAGACTCTGTGTGTGTGTGTTGTGTATGAAGTTTCACTATATGTTTCACTACTATGTATGTATATTTGTCTGGTGCAGTGCTTTTATAACATAGGCTATAGTTTTTTCTGTTTCAGTTTTCTATTTCATTCTTTCCCCAATTTTTCATATTTTATATATATATGTATATATATATATTGTTTCCCATGTAAATGGAATGCAAATTCCATGTATGTGTAAACCTACTTGGCAATAAACCCGATTCTGATTCTAATACTGGTTTGTTTATTAAATGCCAAGTGTGTGTGTAGGAGTATGCACCACATGTAGTATGTTACTGAGTGCTGTAACAATGAATGTTTGTGTTTGTAATGAAAGTGTGCATCTGTGTGTTTGTGGGCATTAGTGGTTCCATATGTGTAGTTCTGTCTGTTTGAAAGATCACTCATATATAATGAAATGTGTTTCTTGTTTGTTATAATAAAATGTCTTTACTGAGCTGAGTAATCATTTTACTGAACCAGAGTGATGATCTAAGCATCACTTACCACAGATGGACATATATAGCTGTGTGTGTGTGTCTGATGGAAATCAATGGGTTTCCTGGTGGTGGATCAGTTACTGCAGGTACTATCTATTGTGAGCCAGTGGAAAACAAAGAGCGTTGCTGAGAGTGTTGTGAAGGTTGACCGCTCACAGCCTGAGTCATCATTGAGCCAGAAGAACTAGATTATGGGATGACAAGTCTTGACAAGTTTCTTTGAAATCTGAATTCATTTTTTTTTTTCAACTCTGTAATAACATCAGATGCAGTGGTTAGCACAGTCTTTGTCGGAATGAAGCTGGGGCCTCTCCGTGCTGAGTTTGTATGTTCTCCCCATGTTTGCATGTGTTTTCTCCCAGTACCCTGGCTTCCTGCCACAGTCCAAACTCTATATATGACCATAGGTGTGAATGTGAGTGTGAATGGTCGTTTGTCTCCGTATTTCGGTCGTGTGATACACTAGAAGCCAAAGCTGTAATTAATACTGTCAACAATGGCTCTGTTCCATTTCAGGTAGATCAGTGTGCCTTGTCAATTAGCCAGCATACAGTGGTGTGTGTGGGGCTCTTTTAATATTCATTATTATACCTGTGCTTTTCCTGCTATGTTATGTGTTCGTGTAGAGATGGGTTTGATGGTGTTTTTTTAAAGAATGGCAAGCTTCACTTTTTATTGTAACCATGACAATACTCATCCTTAAACCATAAAGAAGAAGTCAACTTAAAATTGTTAATTAGTCAATAGTCATAGAAATGAAGAGACATGTATGCAGGACATTCATAAGAATTGTTCTTATTCATTGTTTAGGGACAAGAAACATCAATTCATCATTTCATCATTCAATCATCGTTTGTTTTGTCATCATGTTTCAGTAAATATGCCGATAGCAAAATCAATGATTTTCCTATGATGGTGAGTCAAAATGTCAATCCATGAAATAAGTAAATCAAAATGAATTGACACTTTTGTTTTTTTGGTAATTTTTGTAATTTTGTATCCTACCTCCTTTAAATGCGCCCATGTGTTCGGTAGAAGGGTCAGTGAGAAGACGCAAAATCATTATCTGTGATAGATTTAGATTCTCCCTCTAATTCAAAGATTGTAAGATTCATTATGCTGACATTTTAGGTGTAGGAAAAAAAATGTAAGGATAAAACTGCATTTCAATAGTTGTGCATTCCATGATTTTTGATTCGTCTCAACAGAAATGTTTAGACAAAGACAGCATATTTAGTCACATTCCTTTGTTTCTTGAAACATTGGCTTGGCTGTTACCCACTATCAAACGTACACTGTGTGTTATTACATTTACATGTTTCCTGACACTTACACAGACAAGGGGGCTGGTCCCTGTGCTCTTGTTAGAGCTGAGAACATATTTAAATGAGCATTTAACCACATTCATTGAACATGAAGTGACCGGGGTGATAAATGTGTTTTTATGTTTATGCTCCGGCGTTATAAATCAAAACATGCACAACATTTATCTGCAATGGAACAAAATGGAAAGGGCGAGACAATGAATGTCACCTGGCATCTTGTTGATTAAAACGATCCTGCGGACAGAGGAGGGAGAGGGGGAGACACAGGGAGACATTAAGTGGACGGAGGAGAGAGAGAGAGAGAGAGAGGGTGTGTAGTAAAAAAACAAGAGCCACAAAAACCTGACAGTGAAATATCGTTATGAGAGATGGGACACATAGAAAGGATAAACAGAGAGGAGTGAGGAAAGTGCAACGGAGAGCTCAGAGGATCAAATCTAGTTAACACTGTGGCGTGACCTTGGCCAGCAGCTGACACCAGCGATCATCTTTAGGTCACAGTCACTAAGCCACTCTGTTTAATTGACATTAGCCATGACTCCACAGCCGGGGCCTCAGAGAGGAGTCGCTCTGTTCATGCTGCTGTCACAGGGATTCAGGCCACAGTTCTGACCAAGTATTTCCAAAACATAGCATTGTTCTGAAAATAAATGTCCAGCAAATTCTTATCATGAATACAGGAGAACAAATATACTTTAATGATCATAGGCTGTGCTCACATTGCTTCTGAATTTTAAACATGAAGCCTCATTTCGTAAAAACAATGCATCTCCACTTCCTCCCGTTGGACCAAAATGAAGATACAATATACGACTACCAGTCTCTAGATGTCAAGCCGTTTTCAAAGCATAATCAAATTTACTGATGAGCACTTAAACCTGCATCAGTGTGATAAGAACTGCCTAGAAAGACAGACAACATTATATCAACATTATATTTAATGTGGACTTTTTAGTTTGGTCCAGGTCCCATCCACAAACATAGAGGAGGAGGGGTGTATTACCTACACTGCAGTCAGCCACCAGAGGGCGATCAAGATGAAGTGGCTTCACTTTTGGGAGGCATTTTGTGGTTAATATCTATCTATAGTCTATAGTACTAAGTGTAATCTTCAAATGCCTCTGAGGAAACTTATAGCTTAAGTGTCGTGTTGTCAGGGATGGACAAAGATACATCCAAATGTATTTTTAAATAAAAAAACAAATACCCTTATTGTAAGTGTATCAAAAATAAAACTACAAAATACAGCAGCCACTCAAATACTTCAGCCACCCCTCCATCGGCATAGTGGTGAATAGATATTGAGGGGATTTTTATTTCCGGGTGAA
This sequence comes from Hippoglossus stenolepis, assembly GCF_022539355.2. NCBI lineage: Eukaryota > Metazoa > Chordata > Actinopteri > Pleuronectiformes > Pleuronectidae > Hippoglossus > Hippoglossus stenolepis. The sequence continues at coordinate 20,497,355 of NC_061483.1, read as the reverse complement.
CTATCCCTTTAATGTCTTGATTGTGTATTGACAGAAAAACAAGAAGAGCTCTCCACAGTCATGAATGGAGAGTCACCAGGTATGATGATACACCATGTGACTGCAGTGTTCTTTAAAAGAAAAAATGCTAAACATCTGACAGAAAAGGAGATATCTGATGATTAACAGTAAACATGTGCCATCAGTTATCGTCACTGCAGAAGGAAATGACATCACAACAAGTCTGACTGACCCCTGAAGGTCACTTAGTTTCCCACGTCTGGGACCGCTCGTCATTTATGACTTTGTCAGACGCCTCTTTGCTCTGTGTAATGTTTCACTGTAACAATAACAACATGGTGTGTCAGAAGAGCCCGCAGTGAGAGGCTGAGCAGTCAGGGAACAAAGTTTGTTATCGCCGGTGTTTGTGTGAGTCAGGACGCTCTGTCCTCCTGACCCCGGAGTCGCTCAGATCAGAGTCTGTGGTCACGATGCCTGGAAGCAGAACTTCTGTGATGACGGCAGATTTATAGGAGATGCTTTACTTATCGCACCTATGGGGGCAGGCAGGCAGGCAGAGAGGGGGGGGGGGAATAAGGCCTTTCTCATGGAGAAGTGCACAATTTATACCTCGTCAGGATCGGCAGAGTGCTTCTTTACATTCAAGAGGGGAAGGATCAGATCCACAAAGCAATCAATCTTGCATTTATTTAGTTTTAAAGGGAGAGTTACAGCTGGATTCCACCACTGCAGCTACTACAAACTTACCCGAAGCAGAATATTGGGTTGATCCAAATGTACCAACAACTAAATTTGTTATTACATCTATTCTACATAAAATCTTTACTAGATTTTACTTTGGACTATGACAAAACATTTTTTTATTGTTATCTATTTGCCACATTCACCATTTTATTCCCCTACAGTACTGTACAGTACTATCTTCTATCATAAAACTGCCCAAAACTCTTACTCTGCTTTTATGATTCCTTGGTCATTTTTCTCAACATGGTCACCTGCAATTTGACATTAGCTTTTTGATATATTAAAAAATGATGATCCCTCTTTTTTGTGTTCAGCCAGTCTGGCGGCAGGACTCACCCAAAACTGCCACAGAATTGGCAACGTACCGCAGCATATTTGCATAATTTCTCTGGCATCTTTTGAGGAAAAAGTAGATTAGTGTCGGGACAGAGAGAAGAAGACTTTATTCTTTTTTCTGTCTCATCCCATAATAAGCAGATCTGCCCTTAATAAACATGCTGAGGTTGTCTGACAACTGTTGGAGGTATATGCCTAACCCCTGACCTCGCAGGCGCTCCTCAGTGGAGCCCCCACTGCCGCCTAATCTCTAATGCCTTCCAAGCTCCACTCTAATTCATTACTTCCCCCTCGGCTGCCCTGCCGGGGTCACATCAGCAACATACACTGCACTGGACCCCTCTGTGACCGAGGCCTGCATGCGTTTGATCTTTGGTGCATCCCTCTGATGTCTTGTTGCTCGCATGAGAGAAGTGATGAGAAATTGCCGTAAGTGCTGGAAGTTTGGGCCGACACGGAGTCGAACTGACGGCAAATTAAAAAAACTTGTAATTAAAACCTCAGTGGTCAAGGCGGCAGAACAGTCTCGGTGCCGTGATTCAGAGAAAGAGAACAATAGCCTGGGTGCAGACGTGTGTGTGAGTTATGGTGTCACTGAGAGCACCTCACTCTATTAAGGAGCAGTGTGGAGTGTGATGGAGGTCTTGGGAGAGTGAACTTGAATAAAGATGACGGACTGTTCACTTGTGGAAAGTAACATTTGTTTTGCATAATAAAAAGCGGGTAATAACCAGCCGTAAAAAAACCTGACCTCCATCTGCGTATCCTCGCATGTAGAACAGCCTTATTTTCGGATCCTGTCTCTTACTTGTTGAAGTAAGTGCTGTTATCTGAGGTAAGATAAGGTGTAATTGTCAGCAGACTTATAGTGAGGTCACTCAGTTGTGTCTCATTCATTGGTATTTAAAATGATTTGCAAATACGGCCCCTGCACATACATAGTCATTAAACGCATGCAGGTGTCTCAGATTACTGCGGCGGCCCGTATATTGTAGATACAGCATATTGTCTTTTTTATATTCATGTCTGCGCACAGACATGACACAATAGCCAATGAGATCAGAACTAATTTGACAATTAATTTTGTGATAAATGGACTCATGGGTCTTGTGCTCACTGTGTCTGTGGTGCTAATTCTATTCATGTGATTACGCCTTCAGCAAGAGCTAATTCAAACAAATTCTGGGATCCGCTATTTGAACTATAACCCATTCTTTCAGCCAGAAGACTGGATTGCATAGTTATATATTTATTTGATTTAAATACTTTTGATTGATCGATAAGCTCCAAGGAGGTTATTTTTTTCCGCTCCTGCACTCTTAAGAATAAAAGAGCTAATGAGAACCATAAAGGCTTCGTTTAATAAAAAAGGGTTCTTAATGAATCCTTAAGTCTTTCAAAGAAGCGGAGAAACCCTTTGGAAGCCTCATAGGAGTATGTTCCTTTGTTTGATGGTTGGTTTGTAAGCAAGAATTCACAAAAACTACTGGTCGGATTATAATGAATCTTTGTGGAAGGATGCTGTATAGGTCGGAGAAGAATTGTGGATTTTAAAAAAAACATTTTACAGATTTCCAAGTGAATAATTCATGGATCTTATTCATGGCCGTAAGGAAATCAGGCGTATTTAGTGGACTAATTTCACTGTGTGCAAGTTGATGCAGCTTGGTTGAATTTAAGGGGACTGTTGGCGGAGGTATGTGCTTTACTGAGTGATATTCTAGTACAAAAACTGTTAATTAACAGCACAAAGAACTAGCAATTTTTAAGTTATGCATGTTTGGAAGTCAACATCTAAATTATGTGATCTCATTTCTTGCGCAACCGTTAATATTCAGTGTTTACATGCAGACTTTTGAAACCCCATTTGGTCTCCACTGGCAGCTCATACAGTACGACAATAAAAAGATTGCCGCTTGTTTGGTCTGTGGAATCGACTAACAGCTTCAAGGATCAATCTTAACCACAGGAATTATAGTGATTCTACCTGTCCAGTAATGGATGACATCAGTGGAATGCCATACTCTCTGCAGACGCACGTTTGCAGCCACAAACTAAAAGTACATGCACTTATATGAGTAACATTAAAACACATCATATATTTAAGTTGTATATTGTGTATTAAACCATTTCACGAGCTTTTAGCAGCAGCAACAAAACTCCATGTTTCTATTTGTTGCTATTAGATGTTTGACTTCATGTTTCAGGTTAAATAAAAGTCAGGATATGAAACGCACGTCTATAATAGTCCGTTCCAAAGTCAAACAACTCTGCAGTAAAGTTATCGGTAATGCAATGAGTTCAGGTTAATAACAGCAGGGCTCATAATATTGTATAAAGTTTCACCGTTTCAATAAAGTTGTCCAGAATTGCAGTGCGCTGGCCGCCTCGGTGTGCCCCCTTTTTGGGAAATCGCATCTTCTGTCACATCCGATTGATGTAGCTGTTGCTTACTGTATCCACACGCGCAATTTGTTATGTGGCATTTCATTCGGGCTGCTGCCAGGAGCCCTCGCTGCACCTTCCATAACTCTTGCGGCCGTGAAAGATTTTTAATTAAAATGAAGACAGCTGGCTGAACTGTGCAGATGTCACAAATAGTTTTCGCTCCCAAAGACACCCATCAGGGCCTCCGGGCATCAGATTGCAGGCAATTCCGTCTTTTTTGAAGAACTTGTTAATCATGTCTTCCTCTTAATTCAATTATCAACAGCCGCAGATTGATGCATCCAGAGACGGCAAGATAGGGAGAAACAGAGAATTCAATCGCTTTCCATCTGCGTATAGCTTGTCATTTGTCCCCTTTCTGTATTATATATTGATATGCTGGTGACCCTGTGCATTTACTGTATTGGATTTTTTTATCACTCACCTTTGAGCCTGTGCTGAAGAATAACCGCTGACCCCTCAATGTGAACGCAGGGGGCCTGATCTCATGCGCGAGTGTGTTCTCGCATTTGCGCCCGTATGAGGCGGCGACACACCTAATACACATTCGCTTTTGCATGAGCAACATTTGTTTTGTCTTGTCAAGATGGGGTATTTGTTGTGGGTCAGGGGGTCAGAGGGGTGCTGGAGGCTGGTTTGATGTAGTTGGGGGGTGGGAGAGGGTAGCTCCCAGGGCTGAGTGTGGGAGCTGGAGAGTTGGAAGGTCATGTTCATAAATTGTTTCCAGTGTGCCGGTGCTTAATTGAAAAGGCTCGCGAAGGAACGGGATCCCTGATCTGTGGCCCCTCGCCCCTCCCTTGTGACCCTTAGGTCTTCACTCATTCAAGAGTGTCAAGTGTGTCTCCGTGTCTGTCTGTCACAGCAAAGAGAAAGTTAAAATATGGTTTCAGATCAATCACTTACCAGTACCTGGAGATGGCGGTCAAATACAGTGTATTCAGCGTACAGTATCCTGATACTATGTACAGACAAGCAGTTTTTTTCTCTCCTATCTCAGACATTAAAATATAATGAAATGGTCAAGGTGAAAGAGACATTTCATTTTCTCAGACTAATAATAATAATGATAAATTCTGAGAATTGTTACAAGGGTCTTTGTTCAAGATTCAAACTTCTGTTCAAGAGTGATGGAATAATAATCCAATTAATTCAGTCTGGACTGAAATCAAACATGAACACTGGGGCCAAGAGGTTAAGGTGTCAGAGATTAATGACACCGTCCTTGGTTTGCGTCCAGCTGAAGAGGTCTCCTTCCTGAGCCCGAAGATAATTAAAAAGTGCCACTCACTTAGCCCATTGGCCAAGGCCCGACAGCCCCCTTAAATTCAATCAAGCTGCACCACATCTCACACACTCAGAGATATCAGTTCCCTAAATGTGTCTAATTGTATTCATCAAGATCCATTAATCATTATTTGAGAAATCAGTGAAAATGTCAAAAATCTCCTTATCTTGCAATGTTATCCAGAAAGTGAAAAAGTGAATATCCAGAAAGTGAAAAAGGGATAAAAATACTGGATCATCCCCCTGATCTGGACTGGCACCAAAACTTAATGAGTTCTTCCCTGACCGCATCCTTCCACCAAATTTTGTGGTGATCCTTTCCATTGCTTTCGTGTAATCTTGCTTACAAACAAACAAACCAATCAACATCACTCAGAGGTGAAAACACACAATTTCTCATTTGGTTGTTTAGCAGGGAAAAATATAGAAACATAAATTAAGCTACTAAAATAATTGTCAATTCACTTCCTCTTGATTCACTAATCAACTAATTGACTGATCAGGGTTAATCATCTAATGACATGTTAGTTCTCATTCTTTGCAACTTGAATTATTGAAGTGAGCTGTTGTGTTCTTCATCCACTCCCTCATGCGTACAGTATTTCTACGGGCCGATCACCATATTGAGGTGTCACTGATAATCATCTCACTCCATCAATCTTTCAGCTGCTGCTTGAGATAACCCCACTCCTGTGTTGACAAAGCGACGCCTCATTTATGAAGCAGAGGTCCCACCTTCCCATCCCCTATGGACCCTGAAATCTCTCCACCAAACAAAGCAATCATAAGCGTGAATAGAGGTGCGCTGTGAAACCCTATCTGACGTGTCTTTACATTCTACACAGGTGACACATAGTCGCAGCCTTTTGAAGGGGAGCGCTGAGCCGAGTGGGCACTCGGCGAGAGAGAGAGGGAGAATCTGTCATTTCACACTGGGAGGAAATCCATCCAGGGCTTCTATTGTCCTGCATAATAGGCAGGAGATGGTTAAACATATCATTTTGACACACTGGGCGTTATGACATGGACAGTTTTACTGCTGCCATAGGTGGAAGAGATGAAGGAAACTCCTTCTCATGTTACCCTGAGCACTGAGAGATAAGGTGCTGTCGTCCTTTTACTATATTTCTCTTCTGTGTCTTTGCTTCTTCTGTCTGTCTTTGTGTGTCACTTGTCTCCCTGTGAGTCTTGGACACTATAGTGATGTGAGGACAGTTTTTTCAAGGAATAACTTGATGTGAAATACGTGAAATGTATTTATAGGCTTTCTTGTCAAGAGATTGATGAGAAGTTTTGAACCACTTTGATATCTGTATGGTACATATGAAGATAGCATTAGCAGACTGCTAGCCTGGTAACATGATCCCTCTACCAGCCCCTCTGAAACTCCCTAATTAATTAACATGTTACAACTAATTACCTAATTGATACTAAATTTTGTATTCTTATTATTGTTATTCTTATTATTGTCATTCTTCTTCTTCTTCTTCTTATTGTTATTATTAATATTATTGTATTATTATTATTATTATTATTATTATTATTATTATTATTATTATTATTATTATTAACAATCAATCCAACTTTATTTGTATAGCACCTCTCATACAGGTTAGCGCTGCTAAAAATAAATACAACAAATAAAAATGATGACCATATAAAACATTTTTAAGCTATAATCACAGTAAATGTAAAATGAATAGACCAAAAAGTAAATAAAAGGGGCTAAAAACATACAGTAATAATAAAAAATAATGATGATAATAACAATAATAATAATGTAGGTGAAATGGAATAAAGTATGTGATTAAAATAAAGTATTGTCTAGTGACCATAATCAAATGCCAGCGTTTATAACCCTTGATGCAGTGCTATCAATCCCCTCATTTAATTTTAGACAGCAAATCGAGTTAGTGTGATTCCCCAAATATCAGCTTTATGAGGTTATGCACAATATATCTACAACCAAAATTTGTCAAACTATGCAAATTTTGAATAGTTTAGAAATAATCTTCAGTGAAGTTTCACACAAATGTCTCAAAATGGACCTTAAAGTCTTCAGCTGACCACTGATGATACAGAGTTTCTTTTTTTTGGATTTGGGATCTTCACAGACACCTGTTTGACAGCACCTCAACACATATCCATTAACTGTGACAATCAGGTGTCCATATGTTGGAGGGTTTTCACACTTTTCATCCATATCATCTCTCTGCTCTTTGTCAATATGTCAGCCATCTGTTTTAAGACAATGCACCACAGGGAGGGGAGCCCTGCGCTGTTTTATGATTCCGAGAGAGGTGTGAAGCTGCCCCCGCCCCTCCACTCCAACCCCCTCCTCCTCGACGTTCATGCGGTGTCTCCTCACCCGTCGTGTCCACCTGAGGTCCCAGGACAGCAGTTATGGAGGACGACTGCTCAGCTCTGGTCCGCTGGCCGCCTCCTCTTTAAGGTGTAACAGAAACAATCCCATTAAGTGGTGGATCGCCTTTCACACAGATTACTGAGCATCTGTCACTCCTGCTGGAGGGGGCAGGGACAAGGTCGCTACCACTGGCCCACACACACACACACACACACACACACACACACACACACACACACACACACACACACACACACACACACACACACACAATGCCCACAAATGAATTTTACAGCACTCTAATGATGTTATAAATTTCTCCACAGTCGTAGAAGTTTCTTTATTAAGCTTAGAACTCAAGATTATTTTTTGGAGCCAAACAATCACAGATCCTTCATATGGCAAGACCGAAGAGGCCCTTTTGACATGAGCCGTTTTTTCAGTTTGCCTTTCACATTCAGATTCTCTGCTCAGATGTGTTCACAACACAAGAATATCAAAAGCGTTAGGGGTGAGGGGTGGCAGGCAGAGGCTGGAGGTAATCAGGTGTTTTTGCTTCGAGCACATTGACACCGGCGTCAGCCCCTCTCGATGTCCATACGTGTATGGCACCGCTTTTACATCTTGAGATGTTGAAGTCTTGTTGGTCTTGTCAGTTGTGTGTCCATCGCTTGTTAGAAACTTCATCAACACCCCCACAGTAAAAACATCGGCTCATTCGGGCATTCTCGAAGAGTTCTTACAGGCTGACCGCAGAAACTCACGTTCTCACATTCAGCCTCTCTGTAGAATGTCAGGAGATTTTAGTGTAAGCAGCTGCTGTATTCAAGAGTCTAAGTCTAAACGGTGGCCTAAAACAAAACGAAAACTCATGTGAGTGATTAGAAGTCACCAGTGTCATACTGTACACATACAGTTGCACACAAATCAGATCATATTTGAATGGATCTATAAGCCACACAAAGACACCTGCTGCCATAACAACCCTGCACTCAAACAAGTGTTCGATGTCTCCGGTTCACCCCTGCGATGTCAGTCACTTGTTTGTTCCACCTGGTTTCTTTCTACCAACTTGTGTCTTTCAGCACGCCACCGACCCTCCATACAGCCCGGCTCGGCAGGTCGGTGTTGTGTTCTGGTCTCCGCGGGGCTCAGGGGCTCTGGGGCCCGAGCAATGCCGCCTCACGTTCACCCCGGGTGAAAGGTGAGAACTCTGAGAACGGAGCGTTCTGGTCTGTTGGAGAGGACCGGCCTGCTCTGTTCTGCGTGCTTGAGTTTGGGCAAGGGGGTGACACGGGAGTGGTGAGTAGGTGAGAAACAGAGGAATGAAAGGAAAAGGTTGGTGCAACTGAGGACAAATGAGAGACTACACAGAGAGACACAGAGAAAGGCATCACAGAAATCAAAGGATCATCGAGATCAGTTGTAAGACTTTATATTTATGAGAAAAAAAATCTGTAAATATTACGTGAGTAGTGCTTTTCTGTTCAAGCTTTATATTAACAATGGATCAAATGTGTGATTTGAGAGTTGTCCCTCAATGTGACGAAGCCACAGACAGAACACGACTCCACAGCTCCTCTCAGCACCACTGAGTTTTTCTTTAGCCTCTTTCAGCTCATTGTTTTGATTTACTTTACTCTCATCAGCATCATTTCCTGCGTCCTCGTCAGGCTGCAGTCTTTTCTACAAAAATACACCTAATGTGCCCTGTGTGTCACCTGATCAGCGCCAAATACACACTTTTTATCTGTATTATGAACAAATGGAATCAAGGGTTTTGACCAGTTTCTGTTAAAATACACACATGTTTGATATGAACAAGCTTCTTTACCTAATCCATTCGTTTTTTTTCCCGTCTACATCGATGCCAAAAGTTGACAGGTTCTTCTTTGGCCCCTGTCCCGTCCTTCCACCAGGTTTTACAGTTTTCCTGAATTGCTAAAACAGATTTCCTGAAACTTCCTCTCCTTTTCTCAAAACAGTAAACACAAACCCCAAAATTCAAGCTACGCTCACAAAACCTTGTCTTGCTAAATCAAACAATTGATTCAAAAGTATACTATCTTTACCCAAAACTAAACTTTGCCTTCAGATAACACACAAAGCCAGCCAATGTATAAACACTACTCTATCACTATCATTACACATTACATGCAAAACACTGCACATGCAGCATAGCAGAAAAAGTTTTTCTGTCATACACTTTCCATTCTTTACAATTCTTCTATAGGGTTTAGGGAAGGGAGAGTATATGGTGGAAAACCGCTGGTTATTGGTAAACCATTCATGTATTCTTTGACCACAGTGAAAGCTCACGTGCCAAAAGACAACACAAACAGGAACCTCTGCCTGCTCATGATCTCTGCTTATGTCTGAGCAAATCACCCTGTAGACCATCCAGAAATGTTAGAAGACGGTCAGTGTTGTTGGTCCTAAAATAACCTGATTGGACAGGTGTGTGTTCAAATGGTTGTGTGTTAACGATGACAACAGGGTGTTAGTTGTGTTCAACCTTTGGGGCCTCTGTGTTTCGTTCTGGGTCAAAGCTGCACCCCACTGCTAAATGTGTTCAGTGAATAAGAATGTGTTTAGAGTTTTGCAAAATGTGTGATTCAGATTTACAAATTGTGCCTAACCAGATTACATTACATAACATTTCATTTAGCTGACGCTTTTATCCAAAGCAACTTACAATAAGTGCATTCAACCATGAGGGTACAAACCCAGAACAACAAGAATCAAGAAAGTACAATATCTTCAAAAAAGCCAAACTACAAAGTGCTATAAGTAAGTGCCATTTAAGTGCTACTAAATTGTTAGTACTTTTATTCCAGATGAACTGTGTTTAAAGTTTTGCCAACTTTTTGAGTGATTTCATGAAGTTGTTTTGCCAGTTGAGAGTTTTGTTTAGAGAACGGAGGTTTAGTGTTGTGGCAATTCAGAATAACCGTGATAAAATTGGTTCGGTTTTAAGTAATCATACAAACAGCAATGAAAACACAACATAATATAAACACAACATTCTTGGTCGAGATAAAAACTGAATGATCGACATGTCCATGTCTTCACAGAGGTCACGTTTGCGGCCCCTGTTAGCAGTCATTTGTGTGTGTATGTGTGTGTGTCTGCATATCCGTGCATGCATGTGTGTATCAGGATTCAACTCAACTACCTCTTCAGCTTTGTTTTTTGCGATCCCTCATTTGATCTTAATTACAATTTTATTCTGAAATAGCACATACCAGCAAAATCTACTAGTTACACTCTTACTACAAATAAAATCAACAACTTTAGAATATATCAATGAATTGTATACTTATAGAAAATTGCTACTGTCTTTGTTTTATGGAAAAATAAAGCTCATACATAATGACTCTGAAGTCATACAGCTAGAGTGGCTGAATAACATAATTTACAGTAAATGACTGCATTGTAAATTCAAACAGAGTGAGCCAGGTCACATTTCACAGATATATCATGCTGTAGACACACTGTTTGCCTGTTATGTGACACTTGTCCTCTCTGTCTGTCATGTAATGATGGAGGATAGAGCGGTTATTTCAAAAGTGGGGGGCTGTTTAAAGAGCAGGGGATATCAAGAAATGAAAAAAAATAAAAAAAAGTTGCGGCCATGCTTCATGGCTGTCTTCTAAACAAAACAGATGCGCTTTAATTTATGGCCACTTTCTGTGATTGGAGAAGAAAGCTCAGAATCGATCTGGGGCCTCTCTCTTTCACCTGTTAAGAGCTTTCCTCGTAATTGGCTGCTGCCATCACAGCTACTGCCAAAACTGTGGCCTCCTCTGTTGCACAATAGTATGTTAAAGTATGTGTAAACTGCGCCTATTTTTCTTTTGCTCTGGCTATTGATTTTTAAATGAAGTATCAAAGAAAATCAATAGTAATCAACAAATAGGAGGCAACACGCTGTAGTGTCAGATCCTGGGGCACAGCTTAATCAATTTAGGTGCCTGTCACAACATGGGGACGGAGGGGAGATGTAAAATAAAAAAGTTGAGAACCTGGTTTGAATGGAAAGTGAGTGGTGGGATGCGCAATTTGTCTTTAGAGAAGAAGCAAGATGTTGAGCTTGTCCTACACAAACATATCACCCCCTCAACCTCCCCCCGCGGCTCTTCCTCCGCTCCCCTGGTCTGTGACAGAGCGCTCACCCATAGTTTGGGGCGATTCGTGTAAAAACATTACAGTATCCCCGAGGCCGGGGATCGTATTACAGCGCGGCAAGGCCTCTCCAAAGGAGCCTGTCCAAAATGCTTAATGAATCTCCAAGTGAACTGTGAAACAGGTAGTCTACCTGCCACTCACTGTCAACACCCAGCCATCTGTCAATGTCACGCGTCTGCTCTCTCGTTGCATACCTGAATGTTGAGCCAATGTTGGACCTGCTGGACCCGCAGTGTAGGAAACCAAACCCTGAATGAGAGATTCACACTATTTTAATACATGATGGGTGACTTGGATACGGGGCAAACAATGACCCACTATCTATTTAACGTCTTTCCCCAAATCCTTTGTCCAGAACATATTTTTTTTGTTATTATTATAAGTATTTCTTGGACAGTAACCTTACTTCACCTCACTGGAACAGTCAATAAAACAGATGTCTGTAATGCCTCAGTAAGAAGTGATTAGATCCGGTGGTTATGAAACAGAATATACACTATAACCACAATGTCCTCAGTTTAGTGGATCTTTGTCGAGTGTAACTCTCTCATTTCCTGTGTTTTCAGTCTCTGTTGTGACTATCAAATAATGGCCAAATGCCAAAAGCAGTATCTTTTAAAAAGAGACATGTCTGTTTCATGTTTTATTTGTTGCTGCAGCAGATTATGTTTGTCTGTAAAGATGTGGTTATGTATGGTTTGGTATTGAACAAATTTTAGATGTAGAGAGAAATCCGGGGTCAGGAAGGGGCCACAATTCACACAGAGGGGCCAATTATATGTCCAACATCCAAGTTGCATATTTAAATCATTCCTTGTTAAATATAAGCTCTATAGCTTTGCACATAGTCTCATATAATTTCATATATGTTGAAAATGGTTCCTTGTTCAAGCACATTGTGTACTTAAAAAGGTTTAGAAAACAAATATTCTTAACAACTTTTCATATTTTCTGTTAATATTGTTATTAAGTGTTTAGACTACTGGCAGAACAGGGGCAGTTCAGGGGCCAATAAGCTGGGGCCAGTGGCCCCCCTGGCCCTGACCCTGGGTCAGCCTCTGGATTTAGAGTTAAGGTTACTTGAGCCTAAACTGATTCTGGAGTCAATGTTGAAAATATTCTGTGAAAATCTACTTTTTGTTTCCCATTTGTTTCCTGAGAATCAGCATCACTGTGTGAGTGATTTGCTGCTCGACGTTCACAGCAACTCTTGACTGCACCAAACCTTTGAATCAATCAATACTGTGGGCAGGATTTAACTGAGGGTGTTGCCATTGCTATCCTATTAACCTCCCTTTTATTTCTTGTCAAATGTCAATCAACTCAGGTAAACCTTCATTCAGTTTCATTCATCCTCAACACAAAGAGATAGGCAGCTGTGTCAGGCCCCTGCTTCAGGCTACACTCTCTAAGTAAATCTGAAACTGTAGCCAAGTTTATGTTCTTGCCCTCGTAGGCAGGTCTACGCTGTTCAACCCCCTCCATGCACAGTCGTCCCCACCGACCACCCGCTCCAGCAGCAGGAGCAGACTGGGGTGCCAGGCCTCCCTTCAGGCCACAGTGCTGAGAAAGTGACAACATAAGGTCCATTCTGTTCCCTGTCACTCACAGCCCCAGGCCCACTGTTAAATGGAAAAGGCTTTTAGAGGCTGTAAATGGAAGAGGAGCGGGAGGTGGGTCGCAGTGGACATTTCAGTGTGTGTGTGTGTGTGTGTGTGTGTGTGTGTGTGTGTGTGTGTGTGTGTGTGTGTGTGTGTGTGTGTGTGTGTGTGTGTGTTCTGTGTGTTCTGTGTGTGTGTGCATGTGGTGTAGTACGTTCATGTGAAAAGTCTTGCTTTTATATCTCTGAATTACAGTGTGTGTTGTGTGTGTGTGTGTGTGTGTGTGTGTGTGTGTGTGTGTGTGTGTGTGTGTGTGTGTGTGTGTGTGCCAAAAAGCATGCACAGCAGGGAGTTGCGGACACCAGGCTCCTGCATAAGTGAAGCAGGATCAGCCTTTTTAATGGAGCATGGCATGTAACACTGACAGTGTCCACTGGCCTATTGTTAACACCCAGTGTTTCTCAGGGGGACTTTATTTCATGTCTAATTATTGTCACCAGCGGTCATTAGCTTTGTTTGCTCCTCTCTTTACATTGTTTTTTCCTTTTCCTTCCCAGCATAATTAGTAGTGTAATACTAGTAGACTATTGGGAGGAATGGGGAGAATTAAGGTGAAATGGGCCAAATGTACTAGCGCGACAGAAAGAAGTGGAGAGTGAAGGCCCAACATTCCCTTTTTAAAACCACATTTAAAATCACTAGATCTGCATTCTTATTTGGTTCTGCACCAAATTGACACAACCATAAATATCATTCCCCTAAACATGTTGAAAAATAATATTCATTAAGATCCAAAAATTATTCTCTGAGAAATCAACAAAGTGTGTTAAAATTGCCAATGTTAAAGAAAGAGAAAAACATTGTCCTGGATCCCTGATGTGGATCCACACCGAAATATAGTGAGTTATTCACTGACTCATTCCACATCTTTCTGGAAAACCGACCGACATACAAACGGACAGGGGTGAAAACATAACCTCCTTGACAAAGGTTAAAATATATATATGTTGTACAATGTTTTATCATCATGTGTAGCAGTGAATGACCTGTTTTGTCATCTAGACTCATGAGGATTGAGGTACATTCATGCAGGTGATTCGATGCACATACAACTCAAAGATTCTTCAGAACATGACTGTGTTTTTCCAGGCTCTAGAAATAATCTAACGCAGTGACTGCATGCGCTGTCTATTAAACAGATATACAGTCGTAGCCTGGTGAGCAGCACTAAGAACCAAATTCCTCACTGATCTCGTTTTATGACACAGGTTGTCTGCATCAGGCCCACAAAGGGGTGAATGCAGGGACAGATTTGATGAATTGATTATTAGTTCAGCTTTGAAGCCTTGTGTTCCCCCCCCCCCCTTTGCCCAGGCTGATTGCTAATATTTATAACTGTCCGCCATTTAACTGGGACTGGTGCAGACGTAATATATTGCTTCACGATTGGTCCTCATTTAACCCCAAGGATTGTAAAGCTGTCATGGGGGGAATAGTGTAATATTCACCTTCATGAGGGGGCAAGATACAGTTCACGCTGGGCAACTGAAGCCTAAAACTTTGGCTCCGTCATTTTAGGTGCGTTTGGGGATATGAAATACTTATATTTATAAAAAACACATGTTTAGACACAGAAACAAATAATTAGCGTAGAGGAATTTTGTTGTCATGGTTGCAATAATAAACATTATTAGAAACAGATGACAGAAAAATGACACAACTTGTATTAAATAATTTACCTGATTTTTCACTGTCAAAACAACTTTGATGGGATTTTATAAAAAATAAAAGCATTTGATTTTTAAATCATATTTGACCTTTTTGCACGTTAATACATACATTAAACCCCCTTCTTTTTTTAATCAGTCCTTTAGGAAGTCAGAAAAACATTATAGACACACTGGTGATATAAAATCATAAAGTTTAATCTACCAGTTGAATTATTGTGTTTGTCCACACATATTTGTGTATGTGTGTGTGTGTGTGTGTGTGTGTGTGTGTGTGTGTGTGTGTGTGTGTGTGTGTGTGTGTGTGTGAGAGAGAGATGTGTTTAATTCTAAAGAAATAACATTTCTCTGGTGGTGTGACAGGACTCGTGTTCAAAACCACAGATAATAGAGAAAGAGGGAGAAAGAAGTAGGTCCATGGTGTGTTGATTTGATTAGAGTCTGTAAAACACAGTATGCACAAATAGGAAGTATATGAACACATATTTTGCAAACAATTAACCAGTCACTGGTTTATATTTTTCTTTCCCTTTGCAGTCTGTCCTATTTGAACCTCACATTTTAGTTTTTAGTTTTTTCAAAATTGAACATCACATGAGCTGACATACAATCTTAGGGCGTTTTATGTTTCCACAAATAAGTGTCAACTATAAAATGAGGCTAAATTAACCTTTTAAAACTTTTGATTAGAGTTTATCTTTATCAAGTGGTCATGGTTCTATTCATGCAAACAAATCTATTGTTCCTAACCTTTTTTAAATATTGTTTTATCTCTTCTTTAAGTACTGTGGTGCCGGTTCCACAACCCTTGACCCCAGTATAAACACAAACAGTTCAGAAACTAAAGAACAATTCCTTCTTATTTCCTTAACACCACATTGGAAACACATTTTTTGCTGTGTGACAGCAGTGATGGATTGACTGTGGTGTGTTGCGGCGTTGTCAGTGTTGAGTGTGATGATAGTCAGCTGAAGGCTCTCACTTGTCGCTGCTGAGGCGAAGTGAGGGGACGACTGGCGCCGACCCAGTCTAAACAGGAGTCAGCCCTCGTTGTCTGAACAGGTCTGCTTCACACGGAGCGCGTCCCACCGAGGGAGAGAGTCACACACACACACACACACACACACACACAGGAAAACTTCCCCAGGTCTTTTACACACACGGACACACACACATCTCTAATGCTGCACACACACACTCTCCCATCTATTTGTTTGTTAGCAGTTAGCTGGAGACTTTTAACACCCTGTCCTTCCTGCTGCAGTGAGTACAGTGACTTGACACTTTACTGTAGATGTGTGCATGAGATTTCCAAAATATTTATTCAAACAGTCAAGCTCACATGGAAGCAGTGTGTGCGAGAAAGTGTTATTGTATGCAACTTTGGTCACATGTGTTTATTTCACATGCACTGTACGTGCAGTTATACTTTTGTAATGTGTTCATGCTTCAGTGCACAACATGTGGACTTGATGAGTGTGAACCAACTGATGTTTTGTATGATTTGATCTAGATTTTTTAAACACACACTCTGCGACGCACCCTCCTCCCCTCTCTGGACGGTGGGCTGATCTGCAGCCCCATACTCCCAGGCTACACTTCTCACTCCGGCCCTGGTGTGTGTGTGTGTGTGTGTGTGTGTGTGTGTGTGTGTGTGTGTGTGTGTGTGTGTGTGTGTGTGTGTGTGTGTGTGTGTGTGTGTGTGTGTGTGTGTGTGTGTGTGTGTGAGGGAGAGTGATGGCTGAGACAAACCATCTGTTTGGCTGAGTCTTGGTGTTTCTTGATGTCCCCTCTGCCTCGGCGTGGCTGCACTGCAGATGTTTTGGTTGTTTGTAGCGCTGCTTTGTTTTTGATTTCCCCTCGTCTGTTTGGAAGTGGAGGGATTACATCCCGTCCACTGTGGGACATTTGAAGAATAAGTGTCAGCAAAGTCTCAGTGCCTCTTTTATAAAAACTGTGCCATCAAACACAGATTTATGACGTGATTACTTTGCTTTT
This sequence comes from Hippoglossus stenolepis, assembly GCF_022539355.2. Taxonomy (NCBI): domain Eukaryota; kingdom Metazoa; phylum Chordata; class Actinopteri; order Pleuronectiformes; family Pleuronectidae; genus Hippoglossus; species Hippoglossus stenolepis. The sequence continues at coordinate 20,480,664 of NC_061483.1, read as the reverse complement.
TTGGTATGTCTTTGAACACAGGCTGCAATTAAGGAAATAGCTGAAAATGATTTGTCTTTTCATTCGTGGCATCTGAGCACCGAGCTGCTCTCCCAGCGGCTGCTACAGTCCGGGTTCTGCTCCCTATGCAGTTTACTTTTTGGGTTTCTCTTGTGTTGCTCGTTGTTTGTAAAATAAGACAGGAAACAAAATATTTATTTATGTGTATCGTCGTATTAATGAATCTGTGCTACGTTTTCGCTGCCTCTGGGGAAAATGTCTTCAGAGGTCATTGCCACCATGCCTCGCAGAAGGTGGGGGGGGGTTGCTTTCATGGTGGCTTTTACTATCTGTAAATCCCACTTTTGAAAACGGCGTTCTCCTCTTACAGTCAAACTGTGTCGCCATGTGAAATATGGTTTTATGCTGTGCACATCTGAAGCGTGTGGTGTCTACAGAATGTAATCCATCATGTGAAAAGAATGCATGCTCGTCAAAAGTCAAATTCCTCGTTCTACGTATTAATGCTGTGCTAATGCTGACTCTTACTCTGGATATCACGTTACACAATTTAGGGATTTTCAGCTCACATCATAATGGGATTCCAGCCACTCATCGTTCAGTGGCGTTGGAATGATTGGTGATAATTGTTTCCTGTAAAAATGAAGCAGAGGGGAAGAATGTGTAAGAATGAATTTACGGAGGTGAATTTTGGCATTGAAACTTTGATTAAAACTCTTCATCGGAAGCCATAAGTGTAAAAAACTGAAATTTACTTGTACTGTGATAAGGAGCAAGAGTTTCTGCAGAAATCTGTTCCTCTAACTTCAAGCATCTGCTTTTTGCCATCTGTCATTAAAGGAAATGAGTCACGCCCACTTGAGAGAATCTCCTGGAATCTGTTGGATCCAGTTTATCTTCAGCCTCTTTGGACTCGGTGTCAGCGGGATCTCACGGGCCGGTCTTATCTGTCAGTGCCCAGGCGGGGGTTATCAGCTCTGGCCTCCCTCAGGCACAAGGACCTCAGACCTCACACTCTGGTGGAAAGAGGGGATTCTGGAGAGAATACATATACCCTGCAGTACTTACACACAACTTAAATAACATTAATATTTATTACTGTCATTGTTTTTTTCGACCATCGCGTTTATCTGATGTGTATATTTGCTGTTGGTGTCAGCCATATTTGTTTGGGTTGAAATCTCCCTACAGTATCGAGGCTCAGCCTGACTCAACTATGCGAGTATAAATTAGTCAGTTGTTATTCTTGTCAGAGAGGGGTAATAAGCCCACACTTGCCCCATGTGTTTTGAGTTGGCCTGAGTGGCGAGTGGGGCGGCCGGTGTTGACTCTGTGGTGAAAAGTGGCCTTGATCCATCTCTGCGTGGTCACTTCCAGGTCAGGCTGTATAGGCAGAGTCGTTGCAGGGCGTGGAGGTGGGAGGTGGGGAGCAGGATATCAGAGACAGGCCAAATAAACAAACCTGTCAGCCGTAGCATGGCCCTCTGACCTCCCCTGTCCCATCTGTTTTCTTATCTACTCCACCGCTAATACTGAGAACAAGTGACACCTCTCTCAGGCAAGCACTCACTGTTTCCCTTCCACTTAGCCGCACGGCAGAGGTGCACAAGCAGACGATATCGAATGGCCTGTAGAGGCAGAGCTGTGCAGACGGCGGAAAAGCCTCTTATCATCTGGAATCGTAAACATGGTGTTTAACCCTTGTAAATATTATAGCGCAAATATGGCTAAACGTGTGTCTTCATAACTTGTTACAGATTGGAAGTTTGGTGGAAGAGATCTCAGAAATGTGTGAGTGGCAGCCACACAAAAGCCGTTTTCACACACAGTTGGGTTCGGACTTCTCCTGGAGGTTTCCTGTCACATAGGAAGAAAGCAGCAGGAGATTCAGCGGTTTGACCGGGATCACAAAAACAAAGACATTTCCAGAGTGTTCAGCGAGGGGTGGCGCACGCAGCAAGCGGGACATAACGACAGAACTCTGCTACAGAGATCATCTGTTTTTGTCTACAGCTCATCAACACTGGCGTTAGCCCTTATCACCAAAAGCTCTGGAATCTCATTGAATTTAACCCTCTACATTTATGGCACCTCTTTTTTTATCTCAAACATTTACAAACGTTGATGTTATAATAAAGCCTGAAAAAATGTGCACCAACACCTTGTTACAACTGTTCCCTCCTTTCCATCATTAAGTCTTCAGTCAGGAACGTCAAGATAGATTACATACAAAACTACTGTGGTTATAGCACGAGACACAGACCATCCTTCTTCTTCCACCGTCTCTCCAGCTGTTGCTCCATGCTGCACTGGGAGCTCATAGACCCATCATCCTTGTAGAGGGGCGGAGTGGATAGGTTGATGGTGCCAATCACTGGCTAGGGCGGAGGAGCTGAGGCCTGTTAATGAGTCTCCCATGGGATGAAAATAGTGGGGGGGTGGAGTAAAGGGGAGGGGCTGCAACAGGAGAGGAGGTTCCGAAGATGGAGTGTGTGCGTGTTTGGGTCTGAGTGTGTGTGGGTGTGTTTGTGTGTGTTGTAGTCGGGGAGGAGGGGCTGGGGGGTAACAAGCTGTCACATGGCAGGAAAGTCTGCTCCAGTAAGTCACATCTGCCAAGGGGCACGAGGACCATGCCTCAGGGCTGCAAGGTCAGAGGGCAAGGCGTCCCCCTGCAGAGCGCTCAGATCACATATCCACTCCAGTCAATAAACTGGCTGCTGTCACTGTTACACACACTGACAATACTGCTCCTTTTTCTATAGACCCAACTGTGGAACTGCATCATATTGATTTACAGTATGTTTCAGTCTCAGTCCTCTGGTTTATTTTTGGGATCCTTGACATTGAAAGATTTGAAGCCATTTCACTAAGTTGAAATGTTTTTTACACCATTTCCCTAAACCTTTGGTCAGAAGAAAGTAAAAAAATAATAAAGTAAAGTAAAGACAAATCAGAAAGTAAACATCCTTTTGTTGTTGACCTAACCACCAGCTCTCATATGATGGAGCAATCCTGAGTTGAAGTTTGTTGCCTCTCCCTTAGAGGTAGTTTCCACCCAGTGTTGCCAGATGTACAATAGTTATCATATTTGTATGATAATTTTGCTCTCTGTATGATCAATAATGACAAAAAGTCCCATAATGTATGATAATTGGTCATTTTGCAACACTTTGTATTAGGAGTGGTATTCAGTGTTGGCTACCATCATTGGTCTCGGCTATCTCAATGTACTTCACTTCCAGACCAGGCCTGAATGTGTCTCCACATGACATCACTTGCCCTCACGTTCGGACGTGGCAGCTTGCCATTTGTGGTTTAGGATCACCTTCTCCCAACGCTCATGTTCACCCCTGCCGCTTCCGCATTCAAATGCATCGTGTGAACAGGTTTTTTCCAAACTTGATCAAAACAAGATCACGAAACCGGCTCATCACAGACACGCTTAATGGGCTCGTGCACACATCAGAGTGTGTGAGGAGGGCAGGTGGATGCGCCACGTTTAAACCATCAAGCTCTATGCTGCGCTCCTTGACAGCATCAAATCTGTACCGTAAAAGGACTGGCCCATCAACGTCTGGCACACTGACGGAGGATGTAGCTGCCACAGAGCAAATCACACGACTGGAAAGGCCATTACTAACTGATGGCCTTTCCAGTCGTGTGGTCAGTTTTATAGGCTATTATAAGTAGGATATTTTAATAATAGATTTTTAGGCGGCATCAAAAACATTTATCTTGTTACGACTCGAGTACGATGCTTTTTCTCAAAATCTGATCATTTTGAACCTCTGGTACGACACATCCACATTTCCCATCTGGCAACTCATATCTACCCCTGTTTGTTTCTTGGATGGTTGGTTGGTTGTTTTGAAGCCAGACAGAGGGGCAGATCCAGGAGGAGATAGCAAGTTTTTTGACATTTTCACCAATTTCACAGGGAATAACTCATGGATCTTGATGTAGAAAATCAGGTATATTTAGGTGACTGATATCTATGATATATAAGGGGACTGTTGGGCCTTGGTGGATATTTAGGCTATAGTGTCATGGTAGTTTTCTCCAGATTATCAGATTTTGTACCCTATTTTTACTGCAATCGGAGCACGAGAACCCCACCCCCCTCATTCCCTATCCCCAGCTCTGCGTTGCCCCTTCAGTGTGTGACCCTCCCCTGCCTCAACAAGTTTACAAGTTTGGCGATGCCCATGACCTCCAGTCGCAGCTCCCTTGGTGACCGGTAATGGTTTATTTTCTGTCAAAGTGCATTTTGGTACCACTCCGCTCAAATTCTTCAGGACAAATTCTGCAGTTGTGCAACTTGAACCAGCCATGAGCTCACATGTTTACAGTGAAGGGCTGCCATTGTTTGTCACACCTTTCAAATAAAAGGTAGCCAAGATGGACAGTGTTTACAGGATGCTGGGAGCTGTCGGGGGCTGCGGCTGGCGGCCTTTTCCACTGGGATGGTGTTTGGAAGCTAATTTGATGGTTGCGGCGTCCTCCCCCACTTCTGCTGCTGCAGCCGAGTGTTGCTGGTCTGGATGCTTCATTGTCACCTCGTGGTTTGCCCATTATGTTTTAAACAATGCTTTCAGCCTACATTGGATAATGGACCTTTGGTTTATTCCCATAGCTCTGCTGCTGCTTTGAACAAGAAGGTGTGAACAAGTGAAACCAAGCACTTCTGTTATATTTGTTTCACTGGCATTTTTTCTTTGTGTTTATTTCAGTGGCAAATTAGTTTTCAACATGTGGTTTTCCAAATATGTAGAAGTAATTGTGGAAATGTTGAAGGTGATTGTTTATAAGCATTTCCATCTTGTTTCTCCAATACATTTTCAGGTTTTTAGGTCAACAAACATATGGTACTTTATTTACTGTAAGAAAAAAGGAGAAAATCCTCACACCTTTTGCCATAGTGATGTTTCGAGCACAAGGCTCTTCCTCGGACTAGCCTTGATCCTTGTGCTCGAAATGTTGCTACGGCAAATAAATCCTTTAAAGTGGAATTTCACCCCTAAGTGTTGGCTGACAAAAAAGCTGTAGGTACGCACATAGCCTCCGATGGGGCCTACACCATTGTAAGCATTCGTAGTTGTGCGTAGGTGTGTGCGCATGGGTGTGTGTGCGTTGCTCTCTCTATGCTACTCTGTTGAGTTTCTGTTGTTGAGTGGGTCCACTTATTTACAAATTCTCCGACATCTTGGTTTACTTAATGGCTATTTTGGAGCTGATACAGCAATTACTTTTTCTTGAAGAACTGCAACAAAGAAAAGAAGCAGGAGATTCTGGAAATACTGTCCGCCGGAATTGAAATGCTACCAGGTGGACGAGTCACAGCCCTTGCAGTCTGCGTCGCCTTGACACATTGTTACATTTTCGGGGAGGTGCACATCAGGGTATGGCGTATGGCACGGCGTAGGGTACATGTCTACATGAGGCATACCAATTAGCTTGCTAAAGCTAAGTTACCTAGGTTGTCTGGGACTCCAGTAGTAGCACACACACTTTGCAACTGAAATGTCATATGTTGTAGGGTTCAGTCAAGACCACGGTCATCTCGAACGGTTTGAACCACTCACACAGACAACTATCTCAGCCAGCAGTTCAAAACTTGAAATTGAACTGTGTGCCTGTAATTTCATAACGAAACATGTTTCTTTGTGTTCATGAACAATTATGGAAGTGTGTGTGTGTGTGTGTGTGTGTGTGTGTGTGTGTGTGTGTGTGTGTGTGTGTGTGTGTGTGTGAAAGGAGAGAGATGGGGGGATGTCTCTGAACGGTTGATGTTGTTGTGGTTTCATTTCATCATAGATTTGAAAATGAACAGATGAAGCTTTCCAGATTCCCACTCAAGAGCTGGTGGCGGGGGCTGCCCAGCTATGATAGAGGGTATTAACTTTGTTAAATATATATAAATGTCATGACATAGACAAAACTTAACTAGATGCATTATGTTCCCATATTTTTTATTTAGTTTTATATGTTGCTGTTGGTATTTTATGGACACCGAAATAGACAATGGGTAAAGGATGACAATCAAAAAATTATGCAAAATCCAAAGAGACAAAAAGTCTAGCATGATAAAAACTCATTCTTACAATAACAAAAAGGGTAATGAACTCATTAACCTTTCCTCTGCATTGAGCTGCTTCTGTTAACATTCTGATGTTGTCATGATGGCTGCAGATACATTCATAATTCAGGTTAATGTGAAATAAACAGCAGGATGAAGATGCAGCTCCAGGGCGTTTATCACGGCTTGACTAAGCATCTGTGTGGTGAAGATGATATGAGTGTGACTGTGTGACAGCTTCCATCACACTGTGTGTTTGTGTGGGACATTCTGTAAAAGGTCTGCATCGCTCCCACTGCTGTGATCACCTCCATGACCTGTGGTTCTCCATCTGCTCTGTGAGATCTTAACAGGATGATCTTCTTCTCCACCTCTTCCTCCTCCATCCTCTGTCCTCACTTCTCCTGTTTCTCCTGACCTCCTCCTTCTATCTCCCATTACCCTTCCTCCCCCTCTACTTCTCTACCCTCCTTCCTCCCAACCTCCTCTCCATTCTCCACCCTCAAAGTCAACTAATTAGGGGGGTGAGGAGAGGGAAGTACAAAGACCTCGTCTGGCCCACCCACTGACCCCATCCCACCCTTTTCTGAGCCATCATTTCTGCCCATTAGTTCAGTCTTAGTCTTTTGATTAGGGCCAAGAACGCCTGGACACAAAGGGCTAATCATGGGATACAACTGACTGGGCCGTGTCGCTCACCTTTGGGACTGTCCCCTTCTCGTCCCACCCTGCCCACCTCTCTTGTTTGTCTTTGGTCTGCTGCTCCAGAACTGAGCCTCTAATCTGTTCGCTGATCAGTGAGGCAAACAGTCTGTCTCAGTGTGTCTCTGTGTCTCTTCTTTGACTGTCATTAGGAGAGATATTGTCTTTCTGACCTGCTTTATGCTCACTTGTCCTTACTTCCTATCCCCTGTGATTTGTTCTGTTTTCTTCATTTGGATGTAATACCCAATCTGGAGGCATACAATCTACATAGAACTTACATTTATCCACTTAATATGATTCATCTGCTTTGCAATTACAATCATACTGCCAATGCTTATTGAAATAATTGCAATTATGTGATGAAAGTGACTTCCTATTGCCCATCTTGCTACATTTCATAACACTTCTTCCAACTGAAGGCTGGTATTGGGCAACACAACCATCCAATATGGAACTACAAAGGCATAAGTGATATATGTGTTGTATCCTGGTTCAATAATCCACCTAACACCTACTGTTTTAACTTGTACTCCAGTTTATATTATAGTGAGACATATTTTTAAAAATATTCAATAACATTAACTGCATTTCCTTTCAGGTTTTTTGTGCACTTTCATTTTGCGCATAAAAAGTCAACTGAAAATGCCAGAAATTAGAAAAAAAATAAGTCTGAATATTACAACTAAATCGTTTTTACTCTGGGTGAGATACAAACGTTCAACAAAATTGTTCCATCATGTTTTCCAGATTTTCATTGATTTAATCACATTGTGTTGTTGCACAATCTCCTTCTGCAACTTGTTACTGCCATCTGATTGGAGGACTAACACCAACAACTGTGGCTCATTGTGTCTCCATTTTTATTCCTCATATTCAATGTGCTAAATAGAAAGTAGTTGATGATTTTATACAAGTCACAGATCATATCCAAACGGAGGTCAGTGTTGTTCTGCTCTTGTGCTTCACAGAGAGACAGCTACCTTAGTTTGTCTCCTTGTAAATGTGAAGGTTTGCTCCTAAAGCAATATTTACGTATTATTGATTGCCAGTGAGACAGACTGCATTCTAATACAAAAAGAATGTCAACACACACACACACACACACACACACACACACACACACACACACACACACACACACACACACACACACACATAATTGTTCTTGAACACAAAGAAACATGTTTCATCATGAAATCACAGACACACGGTTCAATCGGTAGTTGATTGCGTAGGTGGAATCCAGCCAATTGAAACCCGAGTATTTCGGCGCCTGCCAACATGTCATTCTCCTGCCTACCGCTGCATGATGAAACCTCTGGGCGGTTGCAGTGATGGACAGAAAGCTCCTTAGATGAAATTGAGGGGAAAGTTTCCCATCTTTTCATCTGAAATGTGTTAAGACTCGCAGGATGTCGGAACAAAGCAGCCACGCTGCACCACTGTCACACTGTCTGCTTGAAGTTGGCAGGGCCAGTGAGAATTTTAGCGTTCGTCTTTGAACTTTCAGATCCGTTTAAAACAAAGCCTGCTCCTCATCACCAACCTCGCCAAAGTCCAGGTGTTGTGAAACTTCGCTGGCACAGGATCTCACGGAGAAACATGAGACCTTGGCCTTCGAAACGATATCGACATATGTATGAGTCATTTACAAGACTTTCATTGTGGTTGTTAGAAGAACTGATACCCAATGATACGTGTTCGGGACATCAATTTATTCAATGTAGATTCAGTAGTTTCATTATGTGAACTGTCACCCATACACCTTCATACATTATATCAACGCAGTGGTTCCTCGTTGGTCCGTCACGTATTCAGCCCATTCATTTCGATCTCAGTTCAACCTTTCAACTAAATATAATCATTTACTTCATAAAACCAGTCAGAGCATCTGATCCCCATTACCGTCCCTGAAAAAACATTTGTGCGTCCTCACAGGGACCCTTCAGGCTGAACTGTCCTAGAAGCAGGTAAGCATGTCAGCAATGCAAACAGATCATATGGGCCTGTTAAAGTGGGCGGTGCTCAACTCACACATTACACATGTGGGTCTGCCAGCTCTTTTGGCAGCTAGTCCGTTAATCCCAGAGGTTACTGAGGTCATCTCGGTCGGCCTGTAGCATAAAAAAACCTGCCTGATGGTTTTTCTTCTTCCTCTTTTGTAGTTGTAATGATTTATTCTTAGAAATGATTTACATTACTCGCATGATTTTGGATGCAGGATCATTTGTGTTTACTCGTATAACTCATACACACACACATACACGAAAACATGTACAGTTGAATGTAAATCTACAAACCACTGGGTTCATAGTAAAGTGCAACCAAAAGCTTGAATCTAGTAACATACACACAGAATTTACCAGGTTGTCCAACTTCCTCGCTCACTTTCTGCCAAGCCCTTTTCTCCCTCACGAGGTCCCACATACAGCAACAATAACTTTGTTCTCCATTTCTGATACATCATCAAGTCGTCGCACATGAGCATCAGTGAGAACCTCAACGCTGATTTGCTTTCATAACATCATAGCACGTAAATCTGTCACTTGAGTTCAAATTTCATGAGAAAATGTTTGCGTCTTCACATCACCTGGCACAAGTGATGTGAAATTTGCAGATATTAGCATCTTTGCATTGTCTTTTTTGTGTGTCATTGTGCAAAAAATTAAGTTTCCATCTGCTTTGAACTCACCATAAGATTTTAAACAGCTTGTATTGTCGAGAATGTTCTCAACTTGTCCTTTTACCTTTGTCCAAGGCGCAATAGTTATGGAAGCTGGTTCTACCACATTGATGCTCATGTTGCCTGTCGGGCAGAATTGTGTAGATTGTTTAACTCGCCTATGTGGCTCTAAACTTCTGTGGGTTTTTTACATCATGACCACAAACCCCAAAAGATACCTGATGATCGTGAGTGATCTTCTCAGCTCAGGGTCATAACTTAATACCACAATCCTCTTATCAACAATCTCAAGTAGGCAGATGCAACACACAGAGAAAAATGGCAGTGTTGGAGAAGGAGGTCTTAAATGATAAGAACTGAAGATGGAGAAGCTTTTATTTCCAAGACGTAGGGTGGAGGGAATCAAATGAGATTCTGCAGACACAATTGAAAACAAAATGCATATTTGTCGGTTGCATCTGTCTGTATCTCCCTGATTTTACTGTGTTTTGTTTTTCCTCATCCTTTTAACATCTACAAAACCAATGCCATGGATTCACTCCTGTCACGTAGGACGCTGACTGATGTTCCTCTTCCGATGGTTTCCTCGTTCCCTGCTGCTGGACGCCCTGGATTAGAGCCGACCTCCCTGCCGCCGCTCGCACACAGACCTGCTTCTTCTCAACTTCTCCGTCTCAGCTCTCACCCCGGTGTGTGTGTGTGTGTGTGTGTGTGAAGAGATGCAGTGTTTTTGTGCAGGCATGTTTGAGGCGTGCGTGTGCAAGCTGCAATTGTGTGTTGGTATGTCACGCGGTTTGGTGTTTGTCCGTGCACATTTGTGTGTATGTGTGTGTATGGGTGTGTGGGGGTACATGCAGTGGCTTTTGAGATTTAGCAGGAATGTTTTGGGGGATCACTGTTTCAGATTTCACCTCCGTTTTAGAGGTAGCAGAGGAGCGATGGGGGCTCGAGAGGGAAAAGTCAGGGAGGAAAAGAAGGGAGGAGAATGTGGGTGAGGGGGTGAGTGGGGTGCGGCGGTGGGGGGGCTTCACGGTAAATCTTTCCTCTCTGAGAATAACTTGATCCCCCGGCTTGGCTGGCTGTTCTTGACTGTGTCTTGTTCTGTCCGTCCCAGAACAATGCTGACGGCGTAACGTTTCAGGTCGGAGGGGAGCACTGACTCTCCAGACAGGTAGGCACAGCCACTCCCTCCCTCCCTCCTCCCCTAACCCCCCATTTCTTTCTCCCTCTCTCTCTTTTTCTCACACACACATCATCTCCCCCTTTCTCCCCCTGGTTCCTGTGTTCTCATTGTGCGTCTCTTTCTTTCTTTCTTTCTCACCCACCTCCTGTTGATTCAGTAGACAGGTAGTTCACTCTGACCCCGCTGCCACTACCTCCACCTCCACCCCCGTCCCCTCTTTTTTTTTTAAACAGCCCCATGTGCATTCCTCTGCAGAGACTCACCATTCATTACACACTGTTCGCTCTGTTCCTTTGTTTAATAGTCTGACCTGAGTATCTCCAGTGAACAATAACTCGTTGTTTTCATTGATTCCCCAAAAGGATTAAAAATCATTATAATTTTAGATTACATTTTAATTTTATTTGCACTTTTTTAAAATAAGAACAAGCAGCATCCTATCACTATTTATATTAATACCTCTTTATAGCTATACTATACATAATGTACTGCAATTCTGTAGCCTACTGCGGTGAGTAGCAATTTATACTCATATTCAGTTTGTTTATCATACCTTCCTTTATATGTGTAACTCTATATATGCACACACATATATGTCTCTTTCAATATCTCCTTATACATAATGCACAAATTCTGTATTTAGATCCTTGTGCAATCATTCTGTGCCACTGCACTTTACTCAGGTGCGTCTCTCAAAAAATAATATTTGATTCTATTTCATTTTCTCATCTCATGTCATCTCATCGTCAACACTGTCATTTTAACATTTTATCGTCACACCCATTAAAATGAGGCGCACATGGCATTTATGCTCAAATACCTGGATAAACTTGACTTAAGTCACCGACAGTATTTTTGACATTGCAAAGTGTTGTCAACCAAATGTGATGCAACATCCGTTTTCTCTTTATTCAAGGTCCTCTTGCACTTTATTCTAGTTTGTAGGCACAATAAGATTTACTATAAAGCCTCAATATAACCACAACAACCTGCATGACATAAAGTCCTGTCGGGTACTTAAGGTGCATCTAATCACAACTTTTCTAAAATGCATGACGTATCACAGCACGGCATGACTTTCCTGAGCTTCATAAAAACTCCTTCCCTCCCATGTCATGCATTAGAAATCAAATTAGATCCTCAAATGAATTGGGTCTTTCACGTTTACAGCAACAAATACGTTTTCCTATTTTCCAATCTCTTATTTTTTCTCCCCTCAAACGTACAGAAAGTCCATTAGTACCATTTGTCATTAACCTCCCCGTGTGTAAGTTGTGGGTCCGCGTGGCCGTGTTAGTTTTTCTCCCTGCGAAAACACAATCATTTCCCAGCGCTAAGAGCCCTTAATGGACTGGAATGGGCACTCTGAGGCTCATTAGCATTAGCCAGCTTCCTACTCTCCGTTAATGGAGAAATGCTCTTTATATTTATAATGCTTTTACAGAGCGGGACGATCAATATCATAATCTACATGATTGTGGAATATGAAGTAAGGTTTTTTTGTGTGCATTAGGGAGAAAGTATTGGTTTGAGTTGCAAAACAAGAAAACACTTTGATAAGGGTGTGGTTGCAGATATATGAATCCTGATGCAATATAGGTAGAGCAATAAAAAGATTCTGTTTATGTAACTGAAGAACATAGTAATGACTGCAAAAGTTTCCCCACTTCAAATTTGTAAGACCCTTTTAACTTTTTCTAATTCATTTTTTTTTCTAATTCAAAATGCTGAAAGCCACTTAAACCAAGATGGAATAAATAAATACAGGGGCAATTTAATTATTGTAAAGTCGGAGTTGTGTCACAAAAGTTAGTGCATGTTTACTGGGTTTTTCTTCGGCTCTGGAGAGCGAGCTCCTGCACGTCTTATTCACATTTCTCTGAGTGATGTACAGACACTGAGAGTGGAAGATAAGCAAGTGGGCACTGGCCTTTCTCTAAAGGGGGCTTCCCCAGCACCTCTATTTCCTGTGTGTGTGTGTGTGTGTGTGTGTGTGTGTGTGTGTGTGTGTGTGTGTGTGTGTGTGTGTGTGTGTGTGTGTGTGTGTGTGTGTGTGTGTGTGTGTGTGCGAGTGTGTGGACCTTGAGTGACAGAGATTACTCCTCTGCTGTTATCGCCTGGTGTTGAGAAGTGTGAGCCAGGGAGGATGGTGACACCAGTGAGGAATCCCATCGACTGATGTTGTGTTAGTCACGCACACACACACATATATACATGCACACACACACACACACACACACACACACACAGGTTTGCACTGGTATCTTTATCAGGATTTTGCATTGACTTTCATTCATTGTGGACATTCTAACCAAAACCTTATCTCTCCAGATCATGCCTAACCCTAATGTTAACCTAACCACAATTCACTCCTCACCCCTAACCTTAACCAGGCTTTACTCCCAATGAGGTCTACTGGTCAGGTATCAATACTGGAACATTTCCTCACACACACAATATATAATTGTCATTTTTACCTCTTCGTGTAACTTTTGAAGAACTGAAGAGAAACAAAAACTCACTAGTATTTGAACCAGTTACCCCAAGTATTTTCCTGCTTATTTCCGTATGAGGAAGGACAAGTGTAAGAATTCGAACACACACACACACACACGCACACGCACGCACGCACGCACGCACGCACGCACGCACGCACGCACGCACGCACGCACACACACACACACACACACACACACACACACACACACACACAAACACACACACACACACACACACACACGTACTCAGAAAAACCAGGAAGCTGTAAAAACCTGTAACAGTCATGGTGGTCCACTGGGATGTGTCTCCTTCAGGGCCTGGCTTTACAGTAATGGACCACAGGAAGGACGCTGAAGCCACATCTTTCTCACAGCACGTCCCTCACACACTTTTTCAATCTTAATATTTATTTATTTATCTTTGCGTGCACATCATTTGTATCCTAACTGTATGCTAATTCTCTTCTCTGTATTTCATACTTTTATTTTTCGTGTATGGGTGATTTTACCTCCTAGTTGTGTTTTCATATTCAGATTGTGTTTCCATTTCTGTCTGTTTTAGTCCCTCTCCCTCTCTCTGTCCGACCCTCTCACCCTCTCTCTATTTTTCAAACCCTCCCCTCTTCCCCAAACCTCCCTTTCCTGTAAAACCACCTATTACTTGTTCTCCATCACCAAGGTCAGCCTCACATGTATGTGTATGTGTGATACATCTGGATCCAACCATCCAGTCCCGGTGTTTTTTACTCCTGCTGGAGGTGTGCACAGTAACTCCAGCAAGTTTACCTCCGGAGCTTATTGATCAGAGCCGCTGTGAGGAAGTCCAGTCATTAACCAAAAGGACTGCGGTGGCAAAAAGAGAAACCTGGAGGAAAAGTGCCTCTGCAAGGAATCTCTGGGGTTTGTTAATCCGCTTATTCTCTGCGAAGATGCAAGCAAGCAGATTTTCCTTTAATGTGAAGCTGATGTTGGTGGGATGACACACACATAACATAACAGCTTTACTGAGCTCCGTGCGGCCCCCATAGCTACTGTTGTTACACCCGTCAGATTTTCCATTGCATGGCACGCACATATGTGGTTAACTTTGTGGTTAAACAGGCCTCATGTTGAAGTGAATGGAGATATATATTTATACAAATAATATATGTCTTTGGTGAAGGTGTATATTATGTTCATATTCTCTGTATTTGTTTTAAATTTAATTATAATCTATTACATTCTAATTTATACTGTCACATGTTCTCTTGTCTACTTCATTCTGACTCTCTGCTCCTAATACAAGTGAATTTCCCTCTAGCATGCTTATCTTATCTTATCTTATCTTATCACAATCTATCTTATCTTATCACATCTTATCGTGTTGTATAAATTAAAGCTGTTTTTTATTTATTTTTGCTCATGGTGTTTGAGCTTTATCTCTGTAAATTCAAAGTGATAATGATAAAAGGCAAAATAACATGTTACTCTTCTTTAGTTTCTTGCAGTATTGCAGTATCACTTAATCAAAATGATACCATCAGTTTTTCCAACTTTTTCTCCACCCACGCAGAGTGATGACTGCCATCCTCCACATGATAAACCAGCTCCTGAGCAAACAGTGGGAACATGCATGTAATGTGCGTGGACAGTCTCCAAGACATTGACCCTAAACGTCCCTAATAAATAAAGACAAGCTAACACACAACACAGCGTTCACCTTCTCTCTGGATGCACTCGATTCAAACTGTGAGAAGGATAATGAGTGATTTTTGTTTTGGTAATGTTGCAGGTTTCGTTGAACTGACCGAGCAAACTGGACCTCTAAGTATTAATGTAAGTCACGTGTTGGGGTAGGAAGATAATAAATAGAAGCCATATTTATACACAGAATGTACATTTGACTGAAGAAAAATATGTGATGATGCCAAATGTGGCCCGTCAAACTGATACTATACTGATCTGTCATTACAATAAAATTCTGTATGTAAATATTTTTTGATTTTGAGGAATGTTTTAGTTTTATTTAGGTTACATGTAAGTACAATAATCTGGGTAAAATCTGTGCTCTTCTTTCGGTTGGATTTTACAGTATTTGCCTTTTAGTGATTCTTCATGTGAATGTTAAAACACATGCTGAAGTTCAGTTTATACAGCTCAAGTATCCACTCTTTACAATAATCCTCATCTTTCCAGCAGCCCCCCCTCTCTCTCTCTCACACACTCTCTCTCTCTCTCTCTCTCTCTCTCTCTCTTTTTCTCCCTCTCTCTCTCTCTCTCTCTCTCTCTCTCTCTCTTTCTGCAGGGTCTCAGTAGTATTTGTGTATGATATGTACATGTTGTAAATAAATCTTGGGCCTTTCCTTTATTTTTGGTGAGCAGGAGTGTGTCTTGTGTAGGTTCATGCAGACTCCAGTAGGTGCTGCTGGAGAGCAGCAGAGTTGACGTTGGTGCATGTGTGTGTGTGTGTGTGTGTGTGTGTGTGTGTGTGTGTGTGTGTGTGTGTGTGTGTGTGTGTGTGTGTGTGTGTGTGTGTGTGTGTGGAGAGTTGTCCCCCACAATCTGGGCTGGCCACCAACCTCCTGTCAGCAGACAAGACCACGACTCACCATGTCTCCAGGGAGACGCTTATAGAAAAAGCCACAGCAACACTAAGTGCCAATTCACACCTGAGACAGTGCAGTTTCTGAAATAATACAGTTCAACCTGCTTTTATTACCAGATACAGTGTGTGAGGTTCTGCTGTGTTACAACAGTTTAGAAAGCGAGGTAACATAATCACCTCTGTGTGTTTGTCCAAAGTTGATCTCTGCATCAACCACTGTCCATAATATTCAGGTATGTTGCAACTGTTTATATTGTAGTGAAGACGGCTGTGACACCACAGTCAAACCAGTTTAACTAAGTAGTTGAACTGGTCTCCAAGTCAGATTGAGACAATAACGCAAATTACCTGCAACAATTTGTTATGTAGTACAACTGCACAAGGCCACATATGGAGCCCACTCTGCTAAAGCACTGCAAAAGTTGCACAAGTCTGTGTCAACATCTAAATCTAATTTAATAAAGGTAATAAATGAATAAATAATGGGTGTTTGTGTGGATTATGTGATTTACCACTGTGTCTTTTTAGATGATTTGACTTAAGTTGACAGGCTGCATGGAGTCAAACACACTGACGAGTCATCATGTGCCTTTGTATGACAAGACAAGAACACAATTTGTCTTTTTAGTACTGTTATGATCTCCTGAGCCACCTTCTTGTTTCCTGTTCTCACGTCCAGTTTGAATTCTGGGATCTTTGTGTGCAGAGCTCTGAGATGGAAAATCCCTACCCCACGAGGGACATTTTTCATTTTCATACATAGCTGAAATTGTACTGCTTGAATTTACTGTAACTGTTTGGAGTTAAATATCAGTCACTACTTGAATATGCTGTCAGACATTGTGTGAACAGTCCTCGTGGAAGTAAGGCATTGTCTAAAGTTAAAAATTGCCATTTGTAACTCCCCTCTAATCTTCTTGCCCCTCACCCAGATAAACCATCTGTCCTGGAATTCAGATTGCAACTCATAGGGAGTTAAGAAAGCTCGACTAAGTCTGCCAATTCCCAGGATCTCACCCTTAATGCCTTTACAGTATGATATACAAAAAAAAGAAAGGAAGACAGAATATGTCTTATATGCCTGTTTTGACCCTAACCCTGTGATAAAATGTTGGTCTGTGGTATTAAAATGACACCCATAATTTTACATAAAGCATCATAATTATCACTGTAAGACCATATTACATGTCAAAAAAAAGTTTTAGAGAAAAACCCCACAAAGCAATGGTTCTATCACATCAGTTCTGAATATCCACTGAGTTAACTCTTACTGACTCTGTCCAACATACAATAAGAACCTGCTTCTATATATATATGAGCCATAGCTTGAGCTAGCGTAGCATACAGTAGACATTAACCCTTTGTTATCCCCTGCCAGGGTGCCACTGGGCCAGCAGCCACCGACAAGGTTAAGCTGTTTAGAGTAGGTGAGGAGATTACACATCTTATTATCCACATCTCTCTCTCTCTCTCTCTCTCGCCCCCAAATAAACCCCCCTCCCCCTGGGCCGGCCACATGGGGCCGCTCCGAAATTTAATACCATGTCTACAACAAGATAAGGCTTTCTTATGGACAGATTAACAATATGCCCATTGTTTGTTGCCCCTGTGCAGTCTAGCGAGCAGGCAGACACAGGCAGCCCCGGTCACTGAAGCCGGGAGTCGGGTTGTCCGGTGTGAACTCCAGCAGAAAGAGTAAGAAAGAGAGAAAGAGTTGGAAGATTGATTGCTGGAGAAAAATAAAAAGGAAGTTTTGGGGAGGAGGGGAAGAGAGACAATGAGAGAGGAGAGATAGACAAACAGAGGGAAAGAGTGATGGGGAGAGAGATGGAATTCTGCAGCCTCAGATAGTCTGGCACTACTGGGTCAAGCACAGCATACCTCCAGTAACAGGAGACTGGGGAAGGCATGTCAGCAGCCAAATTGCCCCTCAAACCCACTGACAGGGATTGTCAGCAGAGACGGGAGAGAGACACACTCCCCTGCCAGGGTTAATCACTGGCAATTGCAGAGAGGAGGAGCGATCAAAAGGCCGTGATGGCACGGCAGTGGACTGTGTGTGTGCTGCCGTACTCGGGTGTCACACTGTGACCAACCATTTCTCAAAAGATGAAAAAGTGCATGTTTGAATCCTGGAGAGCTGGTCCTCTGCTTGAATTAAATGTCGGAGGAGGACGGGGGTGTCATTAGTGTGTGTGTGTGCGTGCGTGCGTGCGTGCGTGCGTGCGTGCGTGCGTGCGTGCGTGCGTGCGTGCGTGCGTGCGTGTGTGTGTGTGTGTAGGGGGGTGGTAGGATTACATGAGTGGGGATTCAGAGGTGATGAGGCTTTAAACTAGAGGGGTTCCCCCAAAGACCCCGGGGTCCTGAGCACCTGGTATCAGATCATGTCAGAAGGCAGGGCTGTGATTGTGAGTGAGAGATGATAGTGAAAAGGTACAGATCCTCTAAAAGAGGTTTTTCTTTTATTTGGCTGCCCCCCCTCCCACAACCCTTTAAGGATGGACGGATGGATATTGATTTTTATATTGTGTTTGTAGTGTAATCTATATAGTTCTGTTATATATACAAAAGGTTTGTGATTAAGTCGTAGGGTGATAAATACATACAATTAAATTGCCTTAATTATAAAGAAGCATTTACGTACTTCAATCCATCTTTATTCTTCCAGCGGAAATATACTGTTTTTATTATTTTATATAATATCTGGATTTCTCTGAAAAGACCCAGAAATGATGTGGCCAAGTAAAACAAAAATGTAAAATCAGCTTTTAAAATCTTTAAAAGACCTCAAGACTCACTGCAGTTTTTATCTGAATAAATCCAATGCGTAATTTATATTTGCAGGTGATGAATATGGATGAGGTGTGCGTGTGTGTGTGTGTGTGTGTGTGTGTGTGTGTGTGTGCGTGCGTGCATGTGCGTGCACGGTGTCACAGTGCATCCCACCAATGAGGCGCAGACGCACTGGTGCTCTCATCGCAGACTGTTTGTATTCACATGGTGACAGTTGACAGCTGTTTTTTCCTTTAATAAGATTAGGCTAAAGAAATTAGTTGTGCACTCTTTAATCTGCCATTTAACAGAGGGGGCCACCTGGGGCCCGCTTTATCCCATCCACTCTGAATGGCTAATCGGAGAGGGTTTGATTCATATACAGGGTCGAGCACAGCACACTGACGCTGCACCTACAAGCCAATACATTGATAATTCCCCACTCAAAGTAAAACAGGCTTAGTTTCTTATGTAGGAGTCACAGTATTATTTTTACATCATGTTTGTGACTCCGACAGTGTCCTCAGATAACCTCAGGAATAAAATATTACTTCATACTCGCACAGACCTACTGGTGTTAAGAAAAGGATTATTACAGGTACATCTTGAAACAATAACCAGGTGTTCATATACGTTAAGATTTACCTGCTGTAATTATTCTGTTCATTCTGACCTTTAAAAGATATCTTCCCTTTTTTTCTCATCACGTCTTCCTTTCCTCCCACATTCGACTGTTCATTCTGGGTCTCTTCTGACTCAGCTCTACTCACAAATTCTACACATCGAAATGCACTCTCTTACACACACAAATCGAATATGTTTACTCTCCTCTTTTGTGTTATTTTTCCTGTTGCTATTGCACTTTTATAATGTTTCCGCCTTTAAATCATTCTGTCTTGTATTAAGGTCTGTCTCATTATGTCTCAGCTGTTATGTCACCAAATACAAAAAAAGATTCCTTTAAATGAAAAAGTCAGTCCTATGTCTTTAAAAAATGTAAACTGAAGCAAACATCAGACATAAAATGTTAAGTTGTATTTTTTTACAATACAAAATACCCTCTGTTGTTACTGTACCATTGCAGCTCAGCAGGAAAACACTTTCCAGGTAAACAAAAAGAGAGAATTTCATATTGAAAGCATCCTAACCTTGGATTTTACCCATTTGATTTAATCAACACAGACTGTTAAATCCTCATTGTGGCTTTGGATAAACTAGATTTTGTTCAGAACATGTGGATTTTGTCTCCTCCACTTACATTGCCTTTGAAAAGAATCTCTCAAAGACCAGTTTTAATGTGTGAATGTGAGTGTTGTTTTGTGACAGATTTGAAAAATGCCAATCTGTGGTTTAAAGCAGGACATGGACAGGAAGTGACATGTTGCTAATGAACAGATTTTGACACCTGATTTAAACTAAGATAAGAAAAGATAAGGTGTCTTTGTTGATCCTCCGCAGAGGAAATACACAGTGCAAGGGGGAAATGTAGTAAAATAATGTGCAATACAACGATAGGAATCAAGGTTGTGTAATTGTGCAATTTGTCAATTTTTTGCAATACACAATGTACCAAAATGTACAGCAGTTTTTTCTTGAAATATGGATACAAGTGTTGAGTGTTATTTTAGTGTGATTTAGTAATTGTACTTTTATCGTGACCTCACATGTTAAAATAAAAGAGTATTTTACATAGTTGCATCTGTTCCTGATTCTTAATGCACACATTGCCTGTGGAGAAAAGCGCCGTCACCCACGTTTGCTCTCTGCAGGGGTCTCTACGTGTTGCTTCATGTGGTTTCCCTGCAGTGGGAGCTGTGGTGGGCTGGTGGGGAAAAACTCTGCTCGGGCACGGCTGCACAAACGGGCCTTTTACTGGGCAAATCAATCAGGCGGCCCCGGGTTTGGGCCTCTGCCCGGAAAGCACAGTTTGGAGGGAGTGTCACCTTACCCCCGTGCACTGGCTGAAAGGAGCCAGTTTTATCACGGCACAGCACTCGCCCTGTCACCTCCTCTTTCTCCTCCTCTGCCAACCGCCCTCTGCTCTTTCTCTTCCTGTCACCTCTGTGCTCTTCTTCACTTCTGTAACCTCATCGTCCCTCTCTCCTCGCCCTGCCTGTATTCTTCTCCAGCTCTCCTGCTCCTCCTCCTCCTCCTCCTCCTCCTCCTCCTCCTGCTCCTCCTCCTCCTCCTCTCATGCTCGGCTAGTCTTTACACACTCTCCGACTCAACAGATTGCCATCAGGAGGTTGTGATATATGGCTGCATGTCCCATAAATCAGTTGTGACAGTTTCCTATTACATTGTTTACCTGCCTAAAGGCGGAGGCAGCCATACTTTAACCGTATTCAAATCGGCACGATCTGGAGCCACCACAAGTCAACGCATAGCTTCTTTGGGGTTGATACGTGGTGCGGTTTATAATGTCTACTGTTATTCCAGCGAGGATCGGTCTGAGAACGAGGACCAGATGGAGAAGGTTATCGTGGATGTTGAGATGTTTATGACAAGGAATAAACAGGCGCTTGCTTTAAAATATCGCAAATCTGAGTCGCTCCCATGGAAATCCATTTTCTGTTTGAAATGCTGCACGTACACATTTTGTTTCCAGTGAGGTTTTGCTGATGTCGGGGCCATTAATGGTTGGAGTAAAAAAAAATTTTAAAAATGAAGAAGTTATGTCATTGCATACATTGGGAAAAATGTCTGGCTTTACTTCAGCACGTTGCAGTGGAATCTGTGAAAACAGAACGGACAACCTCAGCCTCATGCTCGTGGGAACTCCCTATTGTCCCTGTGTCTTATCTCTGCGGACAGGTCACCAGGTCAACAGATTAGATCGTCAGGAACGTGGCAGAGCAGAACAAGTGAGAAACAGGTTCCTCTCAGCTGTCTGCTACTTCCTCGCCCATCGCTGCTCCTTCTCCCTCTGCAAGTGCATGTTTTAAACCTTCAACTGTAGCTTGTACTTATTTTCTTTACATTTGTAGCCTACTTGTTTACATGGCAACCTTTAACTATGTGTTATTAAGATGTTATCTAATGTTGTTTATACTGTCAGTATTGTTTTTGTTACCTACATTTTATTTACTTCGCCTATTTTATTTTTCTTCCTACATCAATTGATCAACTTCTAATGTTATTTATTATTTTTTCATCTATATTCTGATCTTTTTCTTTTCTTTATTCTTTTTTTATTACTTCTTTTTTGTCATTAGATCAACCTTTATTATCTTTCCCCCAATCACTTCTTCTTTATCTAACTCCACGTATCCATCTAACCATCTATCAATATTTTGAATTGGCCGTCTGTCCTGTGTGTCCCTCTGTCTATTTTCACCCTTGTCCATCAATAAATGTTTATCACCAATGGTTTGAGAAGTGGTTTTGCACAGGGGTTGGGTAGGAGGAGCGACTTCACCTGTGTCTTAAATAAATACATTTTTAAAGAAACAAAAAAAAACTGCTGCTTCAATGACAGAACAGGAGTAGA
The DNA here is from genome assembly GCF_022539355.2 of Hippoglossus stenolepis. Classification (NCBI taxonomy): domain Eukaryota; kingdom Metazoa; phylum Chordata; class Actinopteri; order Pleuronectiformes; family Pleuronectidae; genus Hippoglossus; species Hippoglossus stenolepis. Next base: position 20,458,673 of record NC_061483.1, on the reverse strand, counting down.
CGTCACAGACTTTCATAATTGAGTCTTACATTTTTATTATAAAGCAATAAGATTTAGAGGAGGTTACAGAGTTGTCTGCTAAACCAACTGAAAAGAAGATTATGTTTATTGTTGGAATAATGTACTCTCCTCCTTGAGCCGTGTCAAATGGACTATTATCATTTTATTCAGTCCTGTTACATGCAACCATTTTCAGAGCATATGATACGATCTGTCTGGTAATATGCATCTCGCATAAAAAAAATTTAAATGTCTGTTTTGTGTATTTGACGAAAAGAAATTGCACATAAAAGATACTGTTCTATGTCTAAAAATCGTAATCATGACTGGAGATGGATAATTACAAAAAGCTCGTTTTGTTCTCTTAAATATTTACTCGATTCGTTTCTCTTGAAGTCACTGTGTATTAAGGATACAGGTGGAGAATTCCCCTCCTAATGCTGCCGGTGTGACCTGCCGAGCACCGTGTTTGCAGAACTCTCCAGAGCCTGGCAATTAGTTAATTGAAAAGTTATGTACTTGGCATAAATAATTGAACACAGGGTCGGTGGAATTAGCACAGGATCCAGAGACGCACAAATGAATGAATCCTCCCCAGTAGCACGAGCAGAAGGTAGAGGCACGATAGTAATTGTCACTTTTTCTAGATGGATGTAGCGATGAAGGAGGAACTGTGCCGTAAGAAACAAAAAGATATGAACACCTGAAAGAAACATTTCTGCACAGATGTTAAAGATGGCCGCTTAACTCTCTGTTTTCTACGATAACCGCATTTGTTGCAGGTTTGCAAACAGTGTGTTATTTTTAAAGCCTATCTCTTGATCATGAGACAGCAGCGATGTTGAATTTGTCACATTTTCATGTAAACGGAACCGTGCAGACTAAACAGTGTGGACCTGTCAGTAGCGTTCTCCAGCAGACAACACATATGGTCCATGTTAAAGAATCAGACGAGCTCTGACCGTTTGGTTTCTGGTCTGGGCAAGAAACGTCACAGCGAGTCAAATGTTAGAATTGCATGCAGATTCCATAAAACTATAAAATATACATCACAGCATTAGCCGTGTTGACGGAACCCCATGTTGGCATTTAGCGTATGAAAACTCATTGTACTGTATCATCTTGCACTAACAGAAAATTGCAAAAGTATGAAGGTGTCAATCAACCTGCAACTTCAAACCATAGTGTAGATTTAAAATTTGTTTTTTCTGTATTATTTCTGAAGCAGTTGCCAAAGGTGGTGCACTAAAACCTAACAGTGTATTTGTTCAACTTGTCCAACAGGGTCGGCCGAAGCTGCACTCAAAAACCAAGCAGCTTTGGAATGCATGTATGCAGGACTTAAATAAACCCCGGTTGCCCCACATTTCCCATTTCTCTGGAATGTCACTTCTTCTTTCATCTATTTATTTATTTATTTATTTTGCATTGAATTATTGTATTGCCTCAATCTTCATGTGTGTCCTTCCCCTGTCCCTGACATACCTCAGTCACTAAGAAGGTGCTGAGACACTGAGGGGTTAATAACTCTGGGACCTGTTGCTCCCTCATTGTGAGGCGCTCTTAGTTAGCCCCGGTGTTTAGCCGTGGTTATCTGAACAGGGCTAACATGACCTGCACGGCTCCTTTACACCTTGTGAAAACACTTCCGAGACTTCTCACTTGCCTGCGTTTGGCACCCGACCAGAAAGCATCTGTCACGGTGACTTCAAGTGACCAACGTTAGCCCCGAGCTGATGAATAATACAGAGACATGTGCTATTATTCATGCTACAATGCTGTGGGATTCTCCTTGAGGCTGATCAACTCTGAGGAGGTACAAAATGCTTCTGAAATTTTATTTCATCCAAAGCACCTGACGGCTTAAGGTTATTTCAGTGTGCGTTATGTATTTATTAGAAATGCTTCATCGTTAGTTGGTAAATGGATTATTACCAGATTCAGCTGTGAAATATCGAACGGCTCCGTACCTATGAATGAATTCACCAGTCTGATTTTTTTCCCTCCGAGCGTTCTGTGTCTTTCACCGGGCCTCCTTCACTCTGCTGACAGATGAATCAGCTCGGTGCACCGCTCTCCCTGTTCTGATGAAACTGATCACTTACCATCGGAGCAGGAGCCAAACATTAGTACCGCTGCCTCTCAGTTAGCTAGCATGGCGAAGTGCTGCGCTGGCCCCCTGCCCGTTTCAGACTGGCTGCCTCTGGAATTACAGGGAAGCGAGGATTCCATGACTGAGCTGTATTTACAGAGGACATTTAGATGTTGATAGTCAGTGCTTACAAGTGGATACATCATTTATATGAATAACTTGCTGATAGATAGTGTTTAATATTTATGAAGGGCTTTTAATTGAGCACACTTTCCACTGGGTACTGGCAGGGCCAGAGACTTCTGCTGGTGCCCTGTGGTGTAAATGATTGTCGCAATAAAGCAACACAAAGATACAGCTATTGTCAGTTCTTAGACGCTACAATTAAGTAATTGTTTGCTTTGTTAATTCAAATTTATTCAAAGATCCAATGGTTCTTGATTAAATGAACTAAAGAGGCCACGTTCAGAGCAGATGTGACCCATCGCTCAGTTTGAAAAGTCATGAGTCATGAGGGAGATGGTTTTCTTCTTCAGCCAGTAAACATTTCAGATTGCTTTTATTTAAATCAGCAAGATATGTTCAAGATGATCAAGGAAAACAAAACAGCATGTTCTACAAGGACAAGAAATACGTTCATTCATACATCTAAAAAAAGATTTTTATAGTTCTTTGAGCGAAACAGATAAGTTTTTCTGTAAATGAAAAATAGTCCAGAAAAATCCAGTAAGGCACTAAACGGGCACACAGAAAGCACAGTACCTACACAAAGGCCATTTTATCACCATAATGCTTGAGATCAGATATGATGTGTGCACAAAAATCTTCTGTAAATTGCTCATATGAAGCTCAGGCAAAATATTCATTCTCTGATACAGTTGAAAGAAAGAAACCATTAGAACATTATACTTGTTTTAATTATTAGTTTATCTCAATGTCAAACAATGGACTTCAATGAATATCAATAGGAAATACTTAAAATATGCTAATATTTCAAAGGTTCCTGTTCCAGCACAGTATAACTGAATAAACCCCCTAACACGTTTATTTTAATTCACAAATTCTGAATCTAAGTTCCACAGTTCATATGTGTTACTCTACACATGCCAGATTTTTTGGGGATCAAACTCAAACGCATTTTTCTTTCAGAAACAATCTTAAAGAAAATAAAAAAATATTCCTGGATCCGCCTCCTTAATCAAATCTTAACTGGCCTGTACCCAACGCTTACACCACGTTTCAATGAAATCCAACCAGCAGCTTTTGTGTAATCCAGCTGACAAACAATTAAAGCAATGAAAACATAACCCCCTTGGTGGAGGTGAAAATGTTGATGTAGATGTTGAAGATTTCGAGTGACAGTTTTACACATTTGGAATTTAGTGTCATAATTTCAAACCTTAAATGTGAGTACTTGTATATTTTTTTAAATAACATGTACATATCATACTGATGTCTGGATGTGTGTAGTTGACCTGCAGTCCTTAAATTCTATTGTGTGGCTTCAGGTAAATTCAGCCTGGACTGTTGAGCCCAAGGTCTCAGCCTGACAAACTGACAATAGATGCCTTAGAGAAGCCATTTAGGCAAAGAATGTCATAACAACAGGCTTAAACCCAAGTGACATGTGACACACTGAGTAGGGAGGTTGTGAGCAGTTTGAAATTGTAATTACTAGTATATGTAAAGTTTGAGGGGACTGACAGCTCGAACAAAGATGTGAAAGAGGAGTGGGATTGTCTTGGAGAAGGGGTAAAGCTCAAGAAGGGCTCTTTTTAAACGCTCTTAGCGGTGATCGCCGAACGCCGCTCGGCCTCCAGAAGCAGGGCTGGAAGAATTTTGACACGCTGGGAGGTCTGCTGACGGACAGGTCTCTCTGCAGGACATCCCTTTAAGAGAAGTGGGCTGCCGTCCCTCAGGGGTAGACATACCTGAGCCACTCAGACAAGGTGAGACGGATCCCTCCACCGACTCCTCCCGGGGCCCAGCAAGCTCGACTATACTGAAGCAGACCTGGCGACAGAGTAATAGGCCAATTACCAGTTATTTGTACTGCAGTGGGTGGAGAGGGAATGTTCTACAGACCTGTCACTGCCAGACAAATTTGTGTTATCACAATAATCCTTTGTCATTGTGGACTCTCCCTTTAAGCTCAGTGTATTGAATTTCCTTGGAACTGTTCTTCTAGAGGGCTAAGCAGTTTGATTCAAGACGTGTGGCCACAGTGGTTGGTCAACCATGTTTTTCAGTTTGAAAAAAAATTTCACAATATTTCTATTTAGACAAAGTTGTGCAACCGCTGAATATAGATGTCTCTCTGAAGTCTGACTAATTGTTAGATCCCTAAGATATGTCCAAAGTCTATTTTCTCAAACTGACCTCAGGTCACAGGAAGTGATGTTTTTAATGTGTCTTTAAACAGCAATGGCAGTTTGTTGGAACTCATCGGCTATCGTCTGGCAACAAATTATTCTCTGGGGGCAGCGGCCAATATTTTGGGACTTTCAGAGTAGACAGTGGAAATCTGGGCCAAGACTCAGTTCACTGTACGCAGTGTACATGAGTTTCTTCTATCACATGAGTTTCTCCACACAAAACACAAACAGTGATTCTTATTGTATGTGTTTTAAGTAAAGACGACATTTAGGCTAATCTAGCTAATCCAAAAAAGCACTTTGCAATAGATTTCAGAAAAATAAAAGAGATACAGATATTGAGTTGCAGATGTTTTGAAAAATACTCAAGCGGTTTTATCCACAAAACTGTTGTGGGTCATTTTCTGCTGATTCTGTGCAATTCGGCTGATTAGAGTATCACTTACGATGTCATGATAGATTCATGATATATCACTGTAAATGACCCATGAATCAACACAGTTAATGTCAGTGTTTACCTTCTGCCTGATCCCAGCATGAACTGTACAAGCAGTCTGACATACTGTTCATGTCTCACGTCTACGTGACTGATCCCTGTCAGTGTCAGCTCTCACTGCTGCCGACAGCGTCCATGTCAAGCCCAGCTGCAGGGCTCCAATGACAGCCAGCTGTTTGATCAGCTGCATGCCTGTCACTGAATATGTGTGAGAAACCTGTTCCCTCACTCATTCCAGAGTCCAGCCTAAGCTGCAGTTTTTGCACAGTAGACAGTTTTTCTTTTAGTTTTCACTCATAACGATACAGCAGACAGGAGAGGAGGACCTGCACAGATTTGGTCTTCCTGCCCTGCTGTGCATCTGTCCTTAAAAAACATAACCTTTCTCACAGAGGCACACTTGTCTTAGGTGCTGTCTCACACGAGTACATCAAGAAGTAACCTGTAGCCTCCACGAGACCTAATGGTGTCTCTTTAGTGCCATTTGACTGCCCTGACCCTCCGGTGTCCAAGAGACGCATTGATTTTAGTGGGTGAAGGTGGAAATGAGCCTCTCTTCCTCCTTCCTCCCGTGGTCCGAGCACCATGGAGCAGCGTTACTGGCGGATGCACAATGGCCATCCTCCATGCTCAGGTATCTCAGCACAGCATTAAGTGTGACCAGGCAACCCCACACACAATCAGGCCCTTACACAGCAGAGGTATTGGCATACAGGTCTCCATCCTGTGCTGAGCGTGCCCCTGAGTAAGAGATACCCACCCGTGGTATTTATAGGAGGAAGTGCGGCTCTCCCATTTAGCGGCGGAAAGTGGTGCAAATTCGTGATGAAAATGTTTGCCGACTCATTATAAATCCTGAAAGGGTTTTAAGTTGCAGCACTTTGAGGGATCAGAGAGTTTGTGGTGTTTGTTTGTGTACCTGCCGTGAACAACTTTAACATTTATTAGGTTGAACTGGAGACTGGAGGCTAATTACATAATGAGTTTATTAAAGATAATTGTGTCAATCAAATCATCACTTTTCCAGCATGTGGCTTCAGTCGCTTTCATCTGCGAACACGGACTTCTGTTCAGGGTGTGGACTCAGACGCCTCAGATATTCAATATTCAACGTCTTTTTCTTGCTCAGCTGCTGCCAGATTTGTCAGATACTCACAGATACAGATTTGCAAAAGGCAGCTACTCAAAAAATGCAGAAACCTTTATTAACTGGTGTCTCCAGAACCAATGATCTCTGCAGAGCCTGGGTACTGTCAAACAACATTGGCTATAGAATATACTGGAGGTGACTTTATATACTACTCCTGTAAGACAGATGGTAGAGAGGAGACCGGCTTTGTTCTTCAAATATACTGCATATATCTGTCTACATATATAAACTGTACTGTAACCGTTATCCATTCCTCACCCATCACAAGAACAACACCACGAATACACAAAAACATTTCCTTTCAATGCATGTTAATTAAAGTTAAACTAACGTACACAAGATTTCCATAAAGATACCACTAGTAACAACATTAATATTATCGCCCACTTTTTGAAAATCATTAACATTGCTATCGACTCCATCTTTACATTCATATGGTGGCCATGAAGTGCAAAACACAATTGCAAATCATAAAAGACAAAAACAAATCACAAAACACAACAAGTAAGAAATACAATGACAAATAAGAAACTACAACAACAAATTAGAAGTAAAAAAAATGGATAGTGCTTCAATCAGCAACGAGTCTTGTTTAAAACATGTATGTACTGTATGTTTGTTCAATGTTGATATGTTTTGTGATTTGCACTACAGGGACACTCTACATATAAACTAATGTATCCACTACAACCTTGTGTACCAAGCACCACTAACATTACACCTATACGTCTTCCCACCACATCATATTCTCCTCACCATGCATCTTTAAGATTAAGTGAGTGCACAAAGTACAGGAGCACCACAACTATGTGGTCCAGCCTGATGTGACAGTCATTCTCATTGCACCTTTAAGCTGCTGTTAGGAAAAGATGTTTCCTCCACGAGAACAAACTGTCCTGACCTTTGACTCGTGCTTTTCCATCACAGGGACAAGACAAGACAGGGCAAAGAGATAGTGTTGTTTGTGCACCAGCTAAATTTAGCAAACATGCTCTGTTTCCTGTAGAAACCTGAGTAATGTGAGATCTCTGTTAGCCGTTTATTTGCTCAAGGGATCTTTCGGAACAAACCTTTTTAAAAAGGTTAAAGACTTTTACAAATTGCTAAATAACTCTGCCCTGCAGTAATCCTGATCGCTCCTAGGAAAAGCAGCCTCTCAGACACAAAGCAGAAACTCTGAACCAGTCACTGAGCTGAGACAAAGGTGGACAGAGCAGCTGGTGATTCAGAATTAATTCACCAGGAAATTTACAGTATCACCTCCTTGCGATATATACAACTCCTCTGAGTAATGTGACCAAAACCATGAGCACCACGATCATGATGACAAAGGTAAACACATGTAACTGAACATTAAATCAGGTGACAGATACTGGTGCTATGACTCATGAAGGTTTTGTAAATGTTGTGTTGTCTGGATAAGAACATTTATGACATATCAGCATCGTGTTTCTGTACAGGGCTGCAACAGTTACAGTCAAAAAGGTCGGGAATCGTTTATCTTACTGAAGCCGGGTTGTGAGGAAAGGCTCTGTTTGTAATGCACACAAATCAAAGCACAACCCTGCTCCTTCAGCACGGCGCTGTATTTCAAGGCGCATTGATAAAATGCAGGTTGAGGTAAAGGCACAAAAAAGTCAAAATGTAAAGCGTCATGTGAGTCATGCAGGAGAAAAATACGAACAACAAAGAAAGCACCTAAATACAAGCCTATAGCATGTTTGTTTTGCCACCAACAGGGCTTAAATAAATACGCATACTGTATACACCTGAGCCAAACAGCAGCCTAACTAACAGCCTCTGTGGCTGCTCCGTTCCACTGCTCTGACGTTCTGCCAAACAAGAGCAGGTTGGATTCAAGCCAAATCATTTAAAGTCCTCCTGCAATCAGAAATGTTGTTTATTTTTTGTTGAATTCACTGAGATGCTTGATCTTGACCTGCAAAAAAGATATATGAGCAGAGTTTGACTGTTTTCAAATGAACCCTCTGGTGCGCCCACGTTAAATCTGACATTAAAGCATGTACAGGCTAGATGATTTCGTCACATCACTAGTTTGCTAGTTTGAAAGCCAATCTTGGTTTAGTAAGAAAATTACAACACAGACGTGTAGAAACACTGAGAATTGATCTTTTAGTGAAACAGGAGACGTCTTGAGTCCAGCAGTTAAACATCTGGAATTAAAAGTATTTTTTTAAATGAGGGAGAAGCAGTGAGTAAATATATAAAATTGTATATTTGAAAAAACAAAAAACTGTAAGAGAGAAACAAACTACAATTCAAAGCTGTATAAAACATAGACTGTATATAAAAATGGATGAAATGGCAGCTCCCCAAAAGTGAGGCTCAAGTGTTTCGATCAACACCTGTTGCCTGGCTGCAGTATACACAGGTCATAATCCCTGCCTCCTCCATGTTAGTGGATGGGACATGGACCAAACAAATATATTTTTCTCAAAGAGGTTTTCTGTTTTTTCAGATAGTTGTCATCACACTGATTGTTTTTTTTTTTTTATTTGATGCTAAAACAGGCTAAAACAATAATGTCCCTAAATCGCTACTGCAGACTCTACGCCCAAATGTGCAAGATGGCAGCGTTCGTGTCTGGGATTTTTGGGCTTCATTTCCGAATATTAGGGGGAATCATAAACGTCTTTTCTTCAAGAAAAACTAGCAACAATACATTTTAATCTGTGCTAAACACTTCACCACATCCAAGGGAGTGGTACATTTGAAATGAACTGTGTATGTCATGTTTATAATACAAGCTATAACACGCATATCATGAACTGCAAAGAGGTTTGCACGACGTAAACAAAATGTCTTTTCCCCTGTGTGCACATTTAGTGCAGATTTATTAGAAAAGGAAGAGATAGCAGGCAGGAGATGACTGCTGTGTATTGTGTCATGTGTCAGTTTACATGTCTTTACATTCTCACTCAAACTCACTTCCACTTTAATCTACTGTGCTCCCGACCTACTGCTGTTCTGTCACCCTGACATGTTTAACAAATACTGTCTGGTCCGGCCAGGATTCGCCGCGGCGTTACAGAGGTGTTGTTGCCTGTCTGCACTGACGGTGATGGATCATGAAGGATTCAAGCTTTCTTATCAAAGTCTACAAGCACCGCTGCACTCTTCATCCCTCAATGGAAAACACACATGCACAGATAGAAAAGCAAATTTTGCTATTTATAAAGACATGGACTTAATTAGAGTTTTCCCCTTTCCATATTCATTCCATTGACTTCCTTTGCAACATCCAGGCCAGATCGACTGAACAGTGGGAAAGAAGACAGCCTCATAGCCCCCCCACCATCCTGCAATCACTCGGCACAAAAGCAACAAAACACACCTCTGTAAATATTTCAGTGGCTTCAGCACCTCATCCAGGGTCCTGCTGCTCGCTGTCTGCTGGTCCTCGGGGCGAACCATTGTGCGTCCCGGGGCAGAGCGTTTTGTGCCGTGCTGCTGGACATGGCTGGTCTGTTGTGGGGAGGCAGCGGTGCCTGCATGCATGCAGTAGCAGAGCAGAGGATTAGGGTTGGTGTTTCTGTGTGTCTAACTGGCTGCGGGCATGCTCCGCCGCCTTGGCACAGCAGAGGCAATTTACATCATTTAGTTTTGCTCGCTGCTGAGTGAAAATCGAGTTTAAATAGAGCTCAGATTATACCTCAACTTTGGGAACCGACTTTGACTGATTGTTTGAGATGTTGCATTCTTGTCATACTGCTCACAGCCATGCATTGCCGAACTGTAACTTCTGTTAGGCAGTTCCTTCAGTATATTAACGGTTTTATGGTTTGCTGTCTTTAGAGGAAAGTTGCCCACGCCACACATCGGTTAAACTCACAGTCCAAGATCATTGCCATAATGAATGGAAATCCTATTTCAGACAGGATTTGCCCTTGATATGAGCCACTCTGTGTATCACTGAGCGAGTCTTCAGGGAGCACTTTCCAATAAGAGTAATGTCCCCCCTGTGCGTGGCCACATTCAACAATTTACAGGCAGATTACAGATTCTAATAAAAAAATTTGCAGCCTTAAAAAATCTGCTCCGCATTTTACGATAGTTCAGTTCCCCCTCCACCGCTTCTGCCCAATTTAATTATTCTGATGTACGTAATTAGCATGAGCCGGCCATTGTTTGACATAATTTGCATATTATATTGGATAATTGAATGAGAGTGGCTGATGATTAAATTAGGGCGAATGATAGATGATTCAGCGTGCAGTGTGGAAAAGTTGACAGAATGTGCAGACTGGGAATACCACATGTACCTTTTGAATATTTATATGTTCCACCGAGGTCGCCCCCCAGCAGACCTATACGCTGCTAATTAAAAAAATCTGCAGGGGCTAAACTCGGCTGCTCACAAGTCAAAGGATGTTGTTTTATTCACCTCTGGCTGCTCCTCAGTGGTTACTACTGTGCATGGAGAGGAGTGTGTGTGTGTGTGTGTGTGGGGGGTTACTTTGTGTTCCTCCATCATTGAAGCAACACACTTGCAGACTGATAAGACAAATGAGACTAGTGTGGGGAAACTCATTTCCAGGCACTTCCAGTGTAAACACAGACTCCTGGTGCCTGCGCCTGCCACTTTATGGACAGGCTCTATACCTTGCTGATGAAGGCTGTCTTAACAAAAAGAAAAAAAACATGTGTTACATAGTGTAAATCCTTTGATAAAGATAAATCTGAAAATAAAATGCAAATAAAACATACACTAGCACATATACAATGCAATGCTAATAAAAAAAAACAATGTTTTTTCCAAACGCAAAATCACAAATCCCTAAAATTCTAATTTATTTTTAAGTCCAACTTTTTTAAATCCTCTTATTTCAGCATATTAACTTTTTTTCCCTTTGTCTTCTTAATTGGCGTATGATGACAAACTGGTATTAGCAGTTCAAATCCTCTGCCTGCACCCTAAATCCAGCCCTGCTCCTTGGAACTTTTCCATGTGGGGTTCGGGCAGGATAAATGTTTAGAGGGAATATTTGGAACAGCTTTAGCCTTTCACATGCTAATGTAAGCACTGGCGGCACAAGAAAGCCGGCCTGACCCGGGGGCCACACGGTGACACAGTCTGCTGATTCAGTGCCGGCAGCCCCGGCTTTGTTTATGTGTGCGCACGAGAAATAATGCACGTCATAAAACGGAGAACTTTGAAGGGGAACCACTATCCCCGGGATGATAAATGCTCCCTGCTCTTCAGATATAAATAACTCTTCCCAATAGTACAAAAGCCATCAGAGGAGTGACTTATATATCGTCATTTCTACAATAACACTGGGCTCCGTTTCCACCCCAGGCATTCTTTGAACGTTGAATCATTTTCAGGAAAATTTTCTTAAAGCACCGATCTGGACACAAACTTTACTGCTGTTTAATTGAGATGTTTTAGGGCCAAAAGAGTCACTTGTTGCTGAGCATGTTCGATAAGAATTAAAGCAGAACTGTTGGCAGATGCGACAATGAAATGATATATTGTCCTCTGTGGGAATTTTCTAGCTGATTCATAGAACCAGCTACTATGTTTTATTGGTTTACTTCAAGGAATGTCCATTTTCAAACACAATTTGCAATACGAGAAACGTATGTTTGTCTTTGTCTCCCACATACCTTGTAAAATCCGCTCTGTTCCCGTGTTATAGAAGACGTCGGTACACAATGTGTCGTCTCATTGTCTGCTCGGAGTCACTTCAGGGGGCAGAGGAATTTACACAGTCTTAGGGTCTGTCAGTAGGTGGTATAGGAAACTGTTAAGATTAGTCCCCACAGCAGCTCGAGCCAAGCTTCCTTCGGCATCTTTCAGATCTCCCAGATACTGCCGAGCCCTCGCTCTTATCAGGAACATGACCGTGCTCACTTCCAGCCTGTGGTGGAGATCTGGTGTGTGTGTGTGTGTGTGTGTGTGTGTGTGTGTGTGTGTGTGTGTGTGTGTGTGTGTGTGTGTGTGTGTGTGTGTGTGTGTGCGCGTTGAGGTAAATCTTGCAGGCCTGATGTTTGTCAGAGGGTCCGTGGCTTAACACATCTCAGATCTCAGAGTAGAGGATGTTCAAGGTGTCTAGACAAGGAAGTGAAGCCACTTAGTTCAATCCTGTGTCACGTCTTTTCCCTTTTATGTTGTTTTATTAAGTTGTTATTCGCAGAAGCTACATTTGGTCACTAGCCAGTCAAAACTATGCATCTCCAAATTTGATTTTCTAAAAATAAGCACAGAGCTTAACTGTTCCTTTGAAGGCTGATCCTTCTCAAGACGGAAAAAAAAACTCAGTGGACTATGTGAAAAATGCACTTTCAAAAAGCTGAACACAATCGTAAAGCTAAGAAAAAAGCTTCAAATCAGATGTTTTGGAGATGTAAATGGTTTATTAGTCCCCGAACAAAATAAACACTTTGTCACACTGTTTTGCTTTTTTATTGTGAACGCTATCACCAATTTGTTGCCAATTTCACGAGTTTCCATTTATTGAATTGTCACTGCACAAATAAAATCATCTCATCTGAAAAGGAAACACTGACTCTCTTTCCTTATATATGTATATGAAATATACAGTATATGTATATAAAGGGATGGTGGAAATTAAGCCCTCTATCATCTGATCATATTAAGAGCTGATAAATGATGCAAAATGGAACACAAAGGTAGGAATTACAGCAATGTCATTAGTTCTTTATATTAATCATTAGTTTTTAATTTTGGCCTGTTTGTGGCGCTATGTGAAAATCCTGGTAAAACTAGAATGGCAGAGTGCATACCTCCATCTAACCAGACCCCCCATGAAACCACATTTAAATTCAGTAAATCTGAAGTTTTTTAAAGATCATACCAGATTTTTTTTACATGAATATCTGTGAATTATTCTGTGAGAAATCAATGAAAATATTTACATTTAAGAGAAGGTGAAAAAACGTCCTGGATATTTTTTTTGTAATCTTTTGTAATCTTTTACTCAAAACCAAAAGCATTTGAGGTAAATGTGACCTCTTAGTGGCACTACATGAAAGGTCACCGGTGTCATTTGGTATTATCCCCTGGTCATTGAACAACTGCTCCAAATTTGTTACAGAGCCATCCTGCAGTTGTTGAGATATTTAAGAACCCAGTTAGTGAAATAACCAGAAGACCGACATTGCAAGTCTAAGATAAAAGCTTCAGTTACCTGCTAAATGTCTGCTCTACTTCTCTATCTACTCCGATAAGAAGCTGTTTTGTACATTCTGCTTTACTGACTCTAAACAACTGCATGGGTTTGCTTCATTCTGCTCCAAGACGCATATGTTGGAATGAGATGAGAGAGTACAACACACAGGAGAAACACAAGATTTGTCTTATGGAGTGGCTCTCCAGTGCCTCTGCTATCCCTGAAATCTCTTCTTCTAAAGTTGCATGGAGCAGTTTAATGCAGGCTGACAGGCTGAGAGCCGCCAAAACATCATCATCCTGCAGAGCTGCTGCCATCGCTCCAACGCGGCGGCCCTGCCCAGCTCCCCGCTTTTTGCTTTATGTCTTTTTCCTACAGCGAGCGCTTGACGAAGGACAATTTGTTTGGAAGTTTAATGCCGTGGCACTGGCTGGCCGAGGATTATATGAGATGGCCCAGTGATTTGTGGCGGAGCATGTGAGGGAGAGCGTGTGGGCATGTGTGTCCGTCTTTGTGAGTGTTTTCGTCTGTGTGTGTGTGTGTGTGTGTGTTCCTGTACTTATAGACCCTACAGAGTGAGGACATTTTTGGAAAGTGAGGACATTTTGGACGGTTCTCACTTTTTCAAAGGGCTGTTTGAGGGTTAATACTTGGTCTTATGGGTGAGAGTTAGAATTAGATTTAGGTTAAAGTAAGGGTTAGGGTTAGGCATTTCATTTGGATGGTTAGGGTTAAGGTAAGGGGCTAGAGAATGTATTATGCCAATGAGTTTCCTCACTCAGATAGAAGTAAAAACATGCGTGTGTGCGTGCGTGCGTGCGTGCGTGCGTGCGTGCGTGGCGTGCGTGCGTGCGTGCGTGTGTGTGTGTGTGTTTGTGTGTGTGTGTGTGTGTTCAGTTCCAGTTCTCCGCTTCAGCACAGACGTCAGTTGTCTCCCTGCTTCCTCTGAACTCTTACATTTAAGGCAACAGCTTTTCATGCAGCTTCAATAGGAAGACATTTATTTTTGCAGCTCTTTCACATTATAACCTTCACAACCTGCTGAAACATGAATAATCTTTGAATTTCATTGTTTCAAGATTTATGAAAGCCTTCTCTTGCCGAGTCCTCTTTATACGTCTTGGCAGCCGGGAGAATCATTGACTTATCCTGTGAAGCTTCACACACCGAACACCACTACCGTGAGCTTTCCCAGATCTCACTCTGACAGACTTAACTGACAAACACGCAAACGGGTGCACGAAGAGCAATATCATAAGCCAAGAAAATTATTCTCTCATCCATTTAAAACTTGCACAGGTTCTTCACTTACTTTAAATACTTGCCACTTCCTTTTTATAGTGGAAAAACAAGTGTGCAATCCAGATGACCTAAAACTCTTTCTGCCCCCATCTCATGACTAAGAACCTTTGTCAGAAAATCTTACATTTATTACTTTTCACAATCAAAGTCTCTTTTAAATGTTGCCCAGTTCTTGGGAAGATGAACTTCGTTGTACTTTTATCCTCAAGAGAGCAACGAGATCATCAATTACGTCTTGACCGTTGTCCAAAACATCTTGCAGCAGCCCCTCATTTGATCCGTTCGAGGACCCTTTGAACGCTGCTGTAGAACACGGTCCTGAAGGACTTCACCCTCAGATGATAAAATAGTGAATTATTGGTTTGTTTATCATGCTCTTAAAGCCCAAAGTGCATTATTAAACAGAGAGCACATTAAAAGGGGAGTATTGTTAAAAGTGTTTTAAAAATCTTGTAAATCCCGGTAATTTATGTCACCATGGTTGAGGAGGCTCACCCTGGCCTTCTGGTTCTAATTTGATTTAGGCTCTGCTCTCTGGGGTCTGTACCTGCGATGCTGCCTCTTTTCCCAGACACTGTCTGACCGACGTGACCTCCTCTCTGGGGCAGCAGTAGCCTCGAATTTGGAGAAGTGAGATGGTGAGCTGCTGGTTGAGATTCTATCTGCGATATTTGGATCGAGAAGGTAGAAAATGAGTTCACCGTGTTTGGCTGATGAACCTTTGAGGAAAGCATTAAATTACGAAAACATTTTCTTATTAAGTTAAAGAATTATGAGGGTTTTCCAATTTTGCTCTTTGTTAAGAACTAGGTCTGTAAGTGTGTGTCAAAAGTGTCCTGTCGTATTGGACAAACAAAATTTCCCTGTGAGGAAAATCCCTTATTTTCCTCACAGGGAAATCTACCAGCTTCAAAATAATTATATTATTATTATTATTTATTAATGCAACATTCAGACTGACAAGATATTCATCATTCAAACATCCATGTGAACTAAAAGCAGGATTACGGCTATGAGTTTACAGTAATGCGAGCAGCTAATTGAAGCTTTACTTATAGGTACAGATATGATCTGAGCTAGAGATACTTTCAATGACAATGCTAACATGCAGATGCTAAGAGGGTATAACCCTCACACAGTTCTACGTCCTCCTTTAGCATGTTAGCATGGAGCATTTGCTAATTAGCACTAAACACAAAGTACGGTTGAGACTAATGAAAATCGCTATTAGTCTCTATTATTACTCAGAATTTGTCATAAACCAAAGACTTAAGTAAATAACATTTTTTTAAAAAATTATTTGTATTTCTTATATGAGGTAATTTTGACCTTCGACCTCTGATCGCTCAATTCATCTTTGAGTCAAAATGACAACTGGTCAAAATTTTGAAATTTTGAAATTCTGCAAAATTCTGAGATATCATGTTAAAGAGGCCAAAAACATGATTTGTGAGGCGACTGTGACCTTCACCTTCACCCTTTGACCACCCAAATCTAATCAGTTAATCCATGAGTATAAGTGAAGTATATTTTTACACGATGTTTGAACAAAATTTGAAGAAATTCCCTCAAGGCCTTCTTGCAGGTGTTGTGTTCGCAAGACCATAAACGTGTTTTGTATTCCCATTATTTCTCTCAAGGCGTACTTCAGATATCTTTCTCACAAAAATGGGGCAGTTAGACGGACAAGCTGAAAACATACAGGATCCAGCCACTGACTACTACTACTACTATATAAATGACCTGCCAATGGCACGGAGGTGGTTACGAGTCATTTTAAGGCAGACATGGAAAATGTGCAAATGTCAACTATAGGTGGCGCAAGTCAGTGGATCATCAAAATCCATTTAATTCATGCTCTGAAGCACAGATGACTACAAAGTGTGATGAGAATCCATAGTGAAGGTGTTGAGATAATCAGAGTAAATAATATTACCACCATAATATTGAATAATTCCTTCTCCACTTCTAATTGTAGCTGTTTCTTTATCTCCACTATATCCTGCTTTTGGTTCAAATGGATGCAGTTCTTAACTTCACTACATTGTTAGTGCTGGAGCAGGGACCAGGCCTTGTCTGGGTCCAGAAACCTGCTGCAGCCTCTGGGGACTCCCCCTGGCAGAGGCAACAATGGGTCAGAGCCCCTGCTTTGTACGGTTGCCCTCCTTAATCAAACTAGCCAGAGGAGTGATTGGATTTTAATACTGCTGGGCCCATCGTAATGGTGTGATGGACGGGGACTGGTGAATTGGAGCAGGATGTCAGCCCTCGGAGGCCTCCATTAATGATATTGCTTCATTTCTTAAAGTGGCAGGAACACCTTGGGACGAGGGGATAGCTCCAGTTGGCAAACAGGGCCCTCCCCTCCCCTTTTTTTTTAAATTTCACCCTCTTTTATCTCTCTGTGACTATAGGGACCCTTTGTGTCCCTTTCTGTGTGTCCGTAGTGTTGTGGACCATTTCTTCGACTGCACGCTCTCAGTGTGTGTGTGTGGTTCCAGGCGTCTGCTGTGGAACCGAGCAGAAGTTACTGCAGATGTAATCATTGGTACTCTTTGTTTTTAAACCTATAATTTGTGCTTTTAAAGAGACAAAAACAGACCTATACTTACTACCTATTTACTGCACATGACCCATCAAGAGCGATGCTTATCAACACAAACTGGATGTGATATTTCCTAACTGTGTGAGAAGATGACTCTTTTTATTTCACAAGGGTTCATCTGACAGCAGCAGTATGTCATTTTCCGCACTGTACTCTATAATTAAAGTTTGTCTTCATCCAAACTCGCTGGAGTCATGAGGTTAATTGAACTTTTGCACTAAATCTAAAACACAAAGACTTCCTGAAAACATTCTTGAACTCCTGAACTGACACTGATATGACCCTGATGAACGCCGGCGTGTCTCCCAGGAACCTTTTGATGCCATGTCTCATATAAGTGACTCACCGCCAGCCGCTTATCGCTGTTTGCTTCCATGTGACACGTGTTTGTCTTCTTCGTTCAGCTAATGACAGTTTGGTCTTGTCAGTGCTCGGGAGGGTGGGTGGGTGGGGTGCAAGTACAGGTGAACCCTCATTGTGTTTTATAGTGAGTCATTGTCAAGTGGGGCGGCTCCAGCCTTCCTCTCTCCTCCTAATGGGCGCTAGTGTGTTGTTCTTTTTGCTGTAGATTTATGTGTGGGTGGGGCGGCGTGATTTACAGAGCTCTGACATTGCCTCAGCCGCAGGAACCAGAGGAGCTGATTGTGGCTCTCTGTGTGTGTTCCAGGTGAGGCTGAGGCTGAGGTCTGCTCGCCACCCCCTGCACACACGTGCACGTGGCGGGAGCAACATGTACCAAGATACTCTCGGTGAGAACACAGACGCTTTGATGCACACAAAGATGTTTTACTGCAGGGAAGCTACTGCTGCTGCTGCTGCTGCTGCTGCTGCAGTTACTTCCTTGAAGGTTCACCTGAAGTACACTAGGACAAGAGTGCACGTCATTGTGTCGTGCAGGAAGTGAACCCTCGGAACACAGAAGCCACTTGTACTGCACAGCTATAAGCAAAATATTTTCGTTTAAATCTATAAGAAATGTGGCTTTAAAAATATAAAAGCTGAAATACAGCAATGTCAACACAACACATAAAAGGGAAAAGCTTGTTTTTTTTTAAGAAATCAATATTTGTTTATTTGGTCAAGCTTTCTTAAATACCTCTTCCCCCGTTGGCCCCGGGGCTTGTAAAAATTTGAAGGATAATATGTGGATATTTACTCATTGTGTCACTTTCCCATAAAAGCACCATTCATCCCCCCTGGATCAATAGTACACAAGTAGCCTGGTGCTGTACACATTGATGTGGACGTCGGCCTTTCATCATCAGTGTATAGCCTCAGAGATGAGATGATTACATTTTTTCTCACCAAATGTTAAATTGGCCATTAACCATGGAAGATAAAGTGCTCCTTAAATGTACCCATCAAAACACCTGACAGAGGAAACACGGGTACACAAATTTGTAATTCAGACTCAATTTCCTTGCTTCCCTTAATAGGTGGAGGACGAGCGTGCAGGGATGTGCCAAACCTCACAGACAGGCTTTATTTTCCATATCCATGTATGATTCAATTGAACACAAGCTATTGAGACCTTCAGCCCACTCATTGTTGTTTCAGCACTCAAATGCAACACCCCACCTCCCCCCAAGCCCTCACCCCATCATCCCTCTTTCTCTTCCTCTCTTCTTGCAGGGGAAAAGAAAGCCCCCACAGTTCAGTCTCTGCATTAAGTCAGCCTGTCAGAATGCTTCCCTCGAGAGCCTTTGGACTTGAAGCTCGTCCCGGCAGTTCCTCTGCTGGTGGCCCCCACTGGAGGAGCGAGGTCACGGTGGGCCCGATTGTCAAAATGTTCACACAGCCTCAGCAGGAATCACACACACACTTATTTTTACACGATGTTTGTCGGTTGAAAAAAGAGCTAATTCAATAGACTAAGGACAATTTGTCTGAATGTAATAAGAGGGGACCAGGAGGGATTGCAGGCAAAATGTCAGGGAGATAATAAAACTATTGAAAACATGTTACTATTGTTTATTTTTCTTCTGTAATTTTGTTTCCAAAAGAAAAAAAACCCCTGAAAAAAGCTTTTTCCCTGCAACAATGTTGAAACAACCCTCCTTTTTTAAAGCCTTTTTTCAGTTTCTGATTTTTATGGAAAATATTTAAATATAAAAAGAATTATATTAACAATGGCTGCTTTTCCACTCATATGAGTTTTTCTTTACTTTAAGATAGAATATATATATAATTATTAGTGGTATATTTTGTTACACACTATGGCCTTTTAATTGCTAAGACAAAATGAAAGGCTGTGAGAATGAGCTGTGAGCAGATATTCATTCAAATCTATTTATTGATTCAACATTAAATAATTTATACCTTAATAACGCCTGGATGTTTTATTTTCTCTTTGTCTCATGATTTTCTCTCTTCGCCTAAATGATCAAACTACTAGATGACATGATTTCACTGGAAGTCTGGAAGAGATCTATTCAGAATCTCCCCTCAGAATACCAATAAGAAAATATGACACTGAGGCTTTGTCATATTTCTTAACTCTGTTGAACCCTGTGTTACAAATAATAATCTGCAAACGTAACTCCACGGCTCATTTTGCTAAATTCAATTGTCCTAATAGTGGCTGATTTTGCCAAAACCTTTATCTTTACATACATTTATGTTTAGTGGATGATCACAGTGAATGATGCTTTAAATTATCCTGCACAACAATGATGAATACTGAATTTAGAAAAGGTTGCGTTGCACCATACAGGTAAAAGTAATGAAAACATTGAAAAATATCTCTATTCTCTGTCAGCACGAATTAGAAACTACATTTGGAGTATGAAGAGTTTTTTAATCTATGATCAGTCGACCATCATTAACCTCCATGGAGGTGCAGACTTAGGATGTTACCAACAAAACACACTGTCCCAGATAATACTGACATTACAGTGCATACAGCTGTCATGTGCTCCCATCTCTAGAAACCTAAAACTAACCAAACTAAAGTACACATCCTGGTTCCCTGTGTGGAAGGTGCTGTTCAGCAGTGTGTGTGTGTGTGTGTGTCTGTGTTTGTGTGTCAGTGACCGTGCGTTGACTCGTGCTGTGCGGTGCAGAGCGGCCGGGCAGGAGGCAGCTCCTCCCGGGCGGGCGGGCGGGCCGGGTGATCTAATTACGCCCGCCCGCTCTGCCAATTAGAGAATTACATCACACCTCTAAATGGACCCGGCCTCTTAATCATTAATGATACGGTGTCATTGCCTCTGACAGACAGCGTCCTGTTGCATCGTGCGTGGCAACTTGACACAGCAGCGTGCACACTGCTTTTCTCACGGACCTCATCACACATAATGTGGGGGAAACTAAACTGTCCGATGAGTTTCTGATCAGAAGAAATCAATTTATTGGCAAATAATATGTTCTGTTCCATATTAGAATCAGTGCGTACACAAGCCCATATGTCCCCAGTATGTTCCAGTTCAAATAATCTTAAGTTAGTATTGAAAAGAGTGTATTCTGCAGCCGTGTGTGTGTGTGTGTGTGTGTGTGTGTGTGGGGGACAGGCATCACTGGTGTTTGTTTAGGATCTTGTTGAACACACAGAGGGGGAAACGCCCTCTGATAGACTGTGCATGGATCGTGTGGCGCACAGGTACAGTCAGTCAGTCAGTCGTGTTTCCACGGCTGTCAGAGGACCTGATCTCTGCTCTGTAGGAACCTCACACACTGACACACAGCAGCGACTGGAGCGGAAAACATCAAATGGAAAATAAAACCTTAACTGCGCTGCACCGTTGTAGCCTGTAAGGATTTTTTGGGTGAATGTAATTGTGCATTTAAAGGTTTATCCGCAAATCTCACAAAAGGTGATGGCGTCCTGTCCCTCGCATCCAAAATAATGATGAGATTCACATTTGATTTGAATTTAGAGCGTCTGTATTTGCACGCACAGGGAAAAAAAGCTGATATTTTACATTATTTAAATGTCCTAAAATTACTAACCTTTTTTATTTGACTGGCATTTGGAAAAACATTTGATAACAACATTGTAAAACACTTTAATTATTTTCCTTATTTCCTATGAGATCTTATATCAGGCCTGTATATCCATACTAGAAATCATGTGTTCTAGACACATATATGACGCTAAAAAAGATTTTCTGCTGGAGATGGGTTGATACAGGCCTGCATTCTTGTCTGTAAACGCCATTGTTATTCTCCTCTGTTATCTTAATCTGCTGGTATTGTTCACTTATCTTATTTGAAATAGCTCAATTACAAATATATTATCTGTCTTTTGTCATTCAAAACTTCCGACAAAGGCCTGCTGGGGGGGAAAGGAGGGGGCGTCTGTTGACACGTTTCACTTTACACCGATGGAAGGTGCAAATGTCAAAATACGTTCATCAGTCATAGTGTCCAGAAAGATACAGTAAGTAGAGGAAATTGCTGCACCAGGAGAATTTAGTTTTTTCTTATGAAAGCCTATGAACATTAGACTCTTGCCGTGAGACACGTTCTGAATTTCAGCCTTTTAAAAATAAAATCAAAACCAATAAAATGTTTGGGTGAGTGAAATCATCTCACCAGGTTGGCAGGTTTTATCACTGCTTAAATTATCAATATAAAAAAAAAGTATTTACATGAATATAAAGCATTCAGAGCAAATCGCTTTTTAAGATTGAATAACGTGAAAGTGAGTTTATTGCAGCACACGTGTTAAACATGAAAACGTGCTTACATCCACAGGTCGTCCGTGCACACACATTGCGGCTCTGTGTTGTCGCGCACTCGGTGTAAAGGGGGGGGGTCAGCTCATTTAGTCTGAGCTGTCGTCTTGGCTGACCCGTGCGCAATAACGCTGAAGGAAAATAAACCGAAGAGTTGAAGTGACCCTTTACGAGCTGCTCTCTGCTCCCCTCACTTACGAGGGGGGCTTTGGGGAGGTTGTGTGTGTGTGTGTGTATGTGTGTGTGTGGAGGGGGGGGCTGTTTGGTTAGTTTGTTGTGGCTTCAGTCAGTGTATCGCTTGCAGGTGATGCCAGGACTAGATAAGAGGTCGCCGATCCCTGCGCGCTGTCTAGACCAGGCCTCTGACTCAACCAGAGAAACTGGACCGAGCACAATTTACAGCAGATTTTTGCCCCCGAGATAGTAAATGACCACCGGCCGATGACCGAGGGGGGAGACCGCCACGAGATGGAGAGGGGGCGATAAGCCACCAGGACCTTTAGGCTTCGACCCAGGCAGGGCAACATAAGAGCCCACCAGGAGAAACTCTGCAACTGAAGATGAACATTAGTTTGACTTATTAACGCGGTGAATCTGTTCCTCTAATCATCTCGGAGATCTGCATTTTTTTAATAATGTATTTATATCGTTACGTTGTATTTATTGTAATCTATTTATTTTTGTTACATTCTATTTGTTGCAATGTATTTATTTTGTTACGTTGTATTTGTTGCAATGTATTTACACTGTTAAATTGTATTTATTGTTATGTATTTATATAGTTACATCGTATTTATTGTAATGTTTTTATTTTGTTACAATGTATTTAAAATGTTATATTTTATTAATTTTAATGTATTTGTATCGTTACATTGTATTTGTTGCAATGTATTTATTTTGCTACTTAGTATTTGTGGCAATGTATTTACACTGTTATATTGAATTTGTTGCAATGTATTTATTTTTGCTCCACTGTATTTGTTGCAATGTATTAATTTAGTAACACTGTATTTATTGCAATTTAATGATCTGTAGCCTAAATTTAAACTGATTTCTGAGTTTGACTATTTTAGATTTTCGCAATGTGTTTGTTCCTAATTTCAGACCTGATTATTTTTAATAAATTCAATATCATCATATTTCTATGTAAAAGCAAAACGTAAGAAAAAACGGGCCTGTACAAATATTTCCCATGAAACCACTTTATGTATTCAGCTTTTTATTTATTTTTTATCAGTTAATAATAATAATCCCTTTACGAATCGCTTTCCTACCAATAAATAATATAACAATAATTTACTTTTTTTGTTCGACAAGCTCAAACAACCTGTATCCTGACCCTTAACATAAAGTATTTTTACAACACGAATATTTTGCAGATTATCATGCTCTGACTTTAAGACAAGAAAGAGTCAACTGGACTCGACAACGCAAATAGACGTATCAAAAAGCAAAAAGTCTCAGGTTGAAGAAACGAGACACAATAAGATCACAATAAAATGTTCATCTGTTTGGACGTGGAAATGTCTCCATGTATTGTTTCTGCTTGGAAGGTTGGTTGTAGTATATCCATCGGGTCTTCTGTACATCTTCTGTCCCCGTAACAAGTCATGCAACATTTTTTGTTCTACTTAGTTTTTGTCAATAAAGTCTCCAAAGATGAAAAAAAAAAAATCGGAGTCAATCGGTGCTTTTCTTTGTTCCGTCTCTTCCATGTCAAGTAAGAATAAAAAAAAAAAACACTCTCCTCTCTGAAGTCGATGTGATGAGCTGGTCACATGCAGGGGAGGGGGCCGGGATCATGCTGCAACTGTCCTTGCAGGAGTGGAGGGGATGTTGAAGATGGGGGCCCCGTCTCACGTCTCCACCGGGCTGGGTACCATACTGTTGGGGGTGTCCGGTAACTGAGAGGACAAAGAAGTCACGTCGCTGCCCGAGGAGTTTCCGAGAGAGCCCGATTCAGAGAAAGACACCTGGAGAGAGGAGGGAGACAGTGTTGGGAATATATACAGCAGATAGGGACTTTTATTTTGAAAAGTCCATAGATATAATGCTGAGAATGACACCGTGTGTGTGTGTGTGTGTGCGTGTGTGCGCGCGCGCATTTCTATCTATAGTTATGATGCCCAATTTTGGTTCAATACCATTATTGTGAAGATATTTTGGCTGGTCCTCCACAAATTCAATTGGCTGTTTGAGGGTTAAGACTTGGTTTTGTGTCCTCACAACTATAGAGAGAAATGCATGTGTGTGTATGAATCATATTCATACAAGCAATATAATTGAGAAATTGATATTGCTTTGTTTTATCTGCCATGATGGATGGATGGATGGATGGATGGATGGATGGATGGATGGATAGAGGATGGATGGATGTCCTGAACACACACCAGTTGTTGGAAGGCTGGCTGGTCCAGGTCGCTCTGCAAGGCGAACTCACTCAGGGCCTTCCATGGAGGCTGGTAGGTCTGGACCTCCACTTGGTTCCCCATCATGTTGCTCTCATGTCGGATTGGACTCCCGGCCACGAGAGGCGTCCCCGTGAGGCCCTGGAGGTTCTGATGGAACACAAGAAAAAAACAGTATAAACATCTAGGCCTATCAGACAGCCTCTAGCACCCAAGCCTCACTTTGGAAAGAACCAGCCCTTATAATTGCTACAATGGAATTATGCAGACAGAGGCGTTTTACTCATGAAGTTTCCTTTGTGGAGTGGAGCGAAGATTGATGCGTGGCCTGTTAAAGCAAAGGCTGTTTCACTGATGCAGATCGAGCATGTTTGCAGAGGATGTTTTTATCTTTCAGGTCAAGCAACTGAAGCCAAAGCAGTTGATTCATTATTCATTGACTTAAAGTTTGAATACAGAACAGCACTGGAGCCAAACTGGAAAGGTTGCATGAGTCAGTTTAAGTCCAGTAGAGTGTAGACAAGAGTAAAACTACAGGACTATACACGGTTAATCGTTAGGGAAAAAGAAAGGTTAACAATAATCTGCAACAAGTGTTAATCACAGGGCATTTCAAAGGCCATGTTAACACATTTTTTATTTAAAAACATAATTAAGCTGCGAGGTTTTGTTCCATGTGCATCTGTTTGCCATAAACTCTGGATTTCACAGGGATTAATATCAGCCCGATAAAGACATGAAACAGCGTAAAGTGACGAGGAACACTGACAGCCATGGAATACATGAAAAGAGAGAAATCAAGTGGTCCGACTTACGAAGATGCTTACAGTCTTATCACTGTGCTGCTGCTGGAGATGCTTTATGAGCAGCGTCTTCTTCTTGTCCTTGCAGCGCTTGTTCTGGAACCAGACGCGGATCACCCGCGGGCTGAGGCTGGTCATCTCCACCAGCTGCTCCTTCATCAGCGCGTCCGGCCGCGGGTTGGCGTTGTAGCAGGTCCGCAGCGTGTGCAGCTGCTTCTCGTTCAGCACCGTCCGCACCCGCGTCGTCTTCTCCGACTGCTTGTGCCCGTGGTTCCGATGCGGGGCCTGTCGCACCGTGACCGGGGCTGCAGAGGACGGGGAGAGAGTTAGGGTACAGGAGGCCTCACACCGCAGCATGTTCCTCTCTCCATGTGTGCTGTGGGCCTGTTGTATCCTATTGGATCGTTTCCTCATGCAGGGAGAGCCAATGATATTTATCAGTGATTCAGGAACTTTGATCAGATAAAAAGACTGAACTGGTTTAAATCACAGGCTCAGGACAATTAGAATAAAGTATCGTTTTGTCTTTGGACGACAAGACATTATTTTTTTTTTCCCACTAAATCTTAAACCTCTATTAAACTTGAAAGATGAAGTCCTGTTTGAGCCATTGCACTGAGCGGTGTAAGTGATTTCAAAACGAGGAAAACGAGGAAATTAATGAATATTATTCACATATTTGCCAAATGCTTTGTTTTGGTTTTATTGGATCTGGCCCTAAACGCACAAGCACACACACACACACACACACACACACACACACACACACACACACACACACACATCCTGCAGCTGCGACTCAAATAGCAGATTATTCAGATAATGGCAACAGAGCTGGTTAGCGCTAATGAGATCAATTATGAAATTAGCCTAAAGAAAGGTCCCAGCAGAAACTTTACACACACACAGACAGTCACGTGCACGTACACTCATATACACACACAAAGACACACTGAGATCGACCACAAACAAATGATCAAGATGTTAAAGAAGAACAAAAAAAAAAGAAATAAATTTCAAATCTTGCACTTTTTTATCTTCACATTGTTCATTTATTTCCCCTAAACGTATACAGTCCGATTTTCTGTAACAAAGTTAAATTAAAATGCTTGAATTATTTATAGTATTTACAAGTATTTATAATACAATTTCTGTCATATGCCTAGATTTACCTTTAGCAGCAGGCGTTCTATTTGGGACTATACCTAAACAGTGGGGATTTGGCATCAATAATAATAATAATTATTATTATTATTATTATTATAATAAACTGACCTGCCAGGTGTAGCGCTCTGTTGGAGTGGACGTGTCCGGGGCTGATGGGGCTCCCTGCGGAGCTCCTCTCCAGCAGCAGGCTGTGGTCCGCCCGGCACAGCAGCTCCTCTTCCCGCAGAGAGAACTCGTCTCCCGGCAGCAGCTGCCGGCTGCACACCGAGCACCGAAAGCACTCGATGTGGTACACGTTATCCCGGGCCCTCATCACCAGGTCGCTGCTGCTGAACCCCAGGTTGCATTTTGCGCATTTTATTCCAAACAGCCTGTTAAAAATGTTCAGAGAATTAAAAATCAGAGGAAATAAGAATTAAACCGAAGTCAACTTTCGGCTCATTCATCTGAGTTGTGAGATGAAGACTATTTAAATGCTCTTATGCTATATTTTAATATTTTAATTAGAGATGTGCTGTGGTGTTTATTTTGTATTATTATAAAATTGTATATTAAGCTGTGCAATGAAGTTGTGTGCTACATGCACAATAATGATGTTATTAGATCTGAGCTTTAACTTTGCGTTTAAAATGATTTCAGCCTATATAAGAGTATAAATAAATATCGCTGATTAATAATACCCCTACCTTACATAATCTCTTTTGCAATATGTTTTTCCGTCCCGGACGAAACAAGTGCAGGACTCATCCAGGTACTGGCTGCACTCCGCGCACTTGAGGCAGGCTGCGTGCCACTCCAGGTCGGGAGAGACTCTCAGTATGTACTGGTCATGGATCTGACTTCCACACCCGACACACATCGCGAATCCTGGCTTCTCTGCAGAAGAGAGTGAACATACAGACGAATGAGTTCAACCACAAACAAGTGCAAAGATTTTTTTTTTTTTGGTGTATACATTCAAATGTTAAAATGCAGATTGTGCGTGTCAGTTTTGCAGTGATCTCTTTTTTTGCAGACTGGACAAGTCTCGGTGTTATGTAACAGATGGAGACTTGTGCGTAAAACAGGAGGATAATAAGAATAAAAAGCAACAACCTGATGAATAATAAAAATGCGCAATAGTGAATAATGCATTATTGGTAAAATGACTTTTGGTAATCGATCCACAGCTGAATATGTCGTGTCCATGAAGCCACTGCGACGCAAACACAATCTGCCCACTACTTTAAAGGGCAGCGCGCACGTTATAAGCGTGTACTTACTTTTGGAATGATCCCCCATATCACCCAAGAAAGAAGAGCTGAAAATAATATCCACCATACAGGACGGAGGACGGGGACTCGGTGGTAGGTGCAGAAAAGATGTGAGCGGCTGACTGGCCCTCCGCCTGCCTCCCTGATAAACTTGTGTCTCCCCGGACTGGAGGAGGGGAGGGGGCCACGAGGCTGCAGGGTCCCACACGCACTCGCTCCTCTGACGTCATGACGTCCACGCTGGACTCCTCCAATCGGGATCCGCCTCCACCTGCGAATAAGAAGCATGAATAAATCTGTGGTGTGTGTGTGTGTGTGTGTGTGTGTGTGTGTGTGTGTGTGTGTGTGTGTGCATGACATAAAGGCTGATAAGGTGTGTTACATTTGGTTTGTTCAGGCCAGTCTTCAAGACAGGAGAAAAAAATAATACATTGAAAAGAAATTTATTTAACAGATTCTTTCCAATTTTTGGATGTGCATTATTTTCATGATGAAGAACATCATCATCACCATTACTTAAAATGTGCCAAAGCTCCTGCATATAAAATAACTACCACAAAGAAATCCCAGATGTTTTCAGCTATTCAGTTAATGTCTTATTCCTATTCAGGCAAAACATAATCATTATTTTTGATTGGTCCATATAGCAAATTATTATTTTTGACCTCGGCACATCTTTATTTTTTCTAGACCTATATATATGTACTATATATATATATATATATATTGACTTCAGTCTTGGTCAAACTTTATAGTAAGTGTTCCTCTTTTACGTGAAGGCAAACATTTTTTTTCTATTTAGAAGAAACGTAAACAAATATCATAATGTCTTGCATTAATGTTTTTTCTGGGTTTAAATTTTCTTATGGGGGGGGCGCATAAATGCAGCAGCTATGAGGAGGCTCTGTCTGCTCATCTACTCGAGAACAACCCCATCTACTGGAGGCAAACCAGAACTGCATGTAGGACAGATGGAGTAATGCTGAACATATTGAACCGATATTCATTCAGTCTATAAATCCAACTAATGAATAGAGAGAATAAAGCCCTGCTCTTGAGTCATTTATATATTTATGTTTATCCACTGATTCACATTAGATACACACCTTTTAAAGACAGTCATTTCAGCAATATGCATTTTATATTTATATTCCATATTATACATTGTTGTGAAAAAAATATCAGTATGTGTGTGGGATCTGTTATGAGTTCAACGATTATATTCATTTTATTTTATTGTTGGAATTATCTTTTAATATTTAAAGTATTGAAAAGAAGGTACAATGTTATAGTTTGCTGTGTCTGTGTACAAATACATTTTCATTTCCTCTTTTTCATTGTCAAAAATCTGACTAATAATCTAAATCAGTTTTTCTCATTTTGAAAGCCACATGTGTGCTCCCCCTGTACTCCTGACATCTTCAGTTTGCTCATCCGGTGACCCCCCAGTGTGCCTCTTAACGTCTTCTGTCTCACGCACCTCAACTGTTCTTTAACTTGTCTCTATAATTGTTTCCCCCTCATAATTTTCATTGGACTTTGTCCTCATACACACGTCAAGAGGAGAAGTTTATAAAAGCTTGACATTTATGTTGGGACTTTGTGTGGCTGTGTCAGTGCATAGTTAAATCAAGGTTAATTTAGGACAAAGAATGGGAATTTAATCCTTCAACTCTGTTTTACAGTTGAGTTAAATCATTTTCAACTGATGTGAAAGATTTGCCAAAGACCTCATGTTATGCCAACTTACTCAAGCCTTGAGAATGACATATAACTACAGTATTTACCTGAAGATATTATTATTTGGGATTTATAATTTTTTACCCCTGTCTCAAACTTACTTTGCAACAACAACCTCACCCTTATCATATTAAATTGCATCGCTGCTGCCAGGCAGGCAGGAGGAGACGTTTTCACTCATGGCCGTTACTGCATCCTGTGTCTCCTGAACAAGTAAAGACACCTAGCTGACATGAAGTCAGTCCAGTTCACATACATGAGCTGGACTTACTTCACCAGGCTGAGCCGAACAATATGATTCATATCAAGGCCTTTATAGCAGATAAAAAGTGTTATTATTCCAATCTTTTTTGGTCTACAAAAAATTCACACAGGAATTTAACTGATTTTGGAAATTGAAAGTGGTTCAATTTCAGAAAAATCACTGTAGACTTCTTTTTCTGTTATATGCCATTAATTCCTGATTCATCACGCCTGAAAAACTGAACAATGCAAATTATATCACAATCTTGCTATGATCAATATAAATCAAATGTATGATTTTAAATACAGCTGTAAATATTAAAAATCTTACTATAGATCATAAGTTTGCAAAATAAAGTTGTGATGGTTGTATCCTCTCAATATTCATATATATATATATATATATGTGTGTGTGTGTGTGTATTTATTTTTAATAAGTTACCTCGTTTTGTAATCTGTGATTTGCAAATAGCTTTGTCAGCTGACAGAGCTAATGGCGTTTAAATTGAATTAGGATGCATTAACTAAACCTTACATATTTTAGTGGAGTTCATATTGATCTTTTTTCTCGACTAGACCTTACTCTGCATAAAGTGCGTAACAGGTGATTCGACGTGAATGAGTCGCCAGCGTCAGTTGCTTTAAAATGTAATTTTTACATTGTCATTTTCAAGCCGAATTATTGTCTTATTATAAACGTGCCCTGAATGTAATCGAAATTTGATGCAGGTAGTTTTAAAACCAGGCTGAGCTCGACCTCTGTTCACTCAACCTTTTCATGCTGGCCTTGGAGATCTCATTATAACAATTACCATCAGTTTTATAGTCTTAGTCAGTGTCAATAAAGATTTGTGAGAGTTTTGAACGTCTAAAACTGCTGTGGCTGCTTTTAAAGAATTTCCTCCGCAATGTTTAAACTGGAAACATCAAATATCAATGAGGTCAAATCCAAGGACCATGGACCCTGGTGATGTTGTGATTAATGCATTAAGTGTGAAGTGAAGGTTCATGATGCTCCGGTTCACAGCATTAACCCACAATGTGTAGCCGATGCTGTAATATATACTATATAATATAAGGTTAATTGTTATAACTAAGAGCACTGTTTGGCTCATGCTCCAGTTCAAAGGTCGGGCTATGTGGTTATTTTATATACATTCAACGTACAATGAAATATCACATGCAGCATCATTGTTTTTGAGCTGTTAATAACGGCTGGATCCAGCCCAGCCGTCGTAGCTGTCACTCCAGCATCCCAGAAGAATCTCTAATCACAACTTGATGGGGCCCATTAACCTCATGAAATATACATGTGCTACTGAAATCGTCCACTTAAACTTTGGCAAGAGCCAAATGTTCTTGTTTGGAATTCAGGGGGGCCGCATTACTGAACTTTTCACAGTGACTCGTTTTCTCTTGAATGTTTTAGGGTTCTGTGGCACTTTGCCTCTATTGTCAGACCCATAAGTAATTTACAATGCCCCCCCCACCCTCGAACTCCCCAGGCTGGAATCAGCTGAAGTTGTGCCAGTTTGTTCACGGCTGTTGCAGCGTCTATATTTTAATGTTTGTTTGTTGTTTTCACATAGAAACACTATTAAACCCATGTCAACACAGTGAGTTGAGTTTTCTGCAGATGGTTTATTAACTGTCATTAAAATGTTTTGTGTGAGATCTTGTTGCTGTGGATGAGGATGCGCAACGAGAAAATCAAAACAGCTTTTGAACTGCACTTGTAATTAAATATGATTAACCACTTTTGTTTCCATCCATTTTTTAAATAATTCCTGGGTAAAACTCACCTCTTTCTTATAGTTTTGCAAAAAGTGTTTTGTCCTTTATTCACATCCTTTTGGTAACAATTTTAAATGTAGATAATATATTTCACTG
Source organism: Hippoglossus stenolepis (assembly GCF_022539355.2). Lineage (NCBI taxonomy): Eukaryota > Metazoa > Chordata > Actinopteri > Pleuronectiformes > Pleuronectidae > Hippoglossus > Hippoglossus stenolepis. Next base: position 20,427,316 of record NC_061483.1, on the reverse strand, counting down.
TGAACTTAACCAAACAATGAAATAAAGAATCATAAACATACCAAGAGACAATATTCAGCAGTATAACTATCAAAGAAGATAACATTTAATTTTGTGATTTATGGCCTGTCCAGGTCCTGCTGTTGTTTAAAAACAAAAATCTGTAGCATGAGTACTTCAAAACTCAAACTCTTACTCCAGCTGATCTTTATGTTTTTGTTTTATATATTTAAGGACGAGGAGCAGTGACAACCTCAAGCTCAGGTTTTCTCTCTGCTCATGTTCTTCTTACACACATGTGGCTCTGTGAATGGACTGATTTAGTTTTTCTGTGTGTGTGTGTGTGTGTGTGTGTGTGTGTGTGTGTGTGTATGTGTGTGTATGTGTGTTAGTTATGATCAACATTTAAATTAATTTTTGTTGGGATTGAGCTCAATTTATTTTGGTTATGCATTGGAATAATCCAATCTGATAACCGTTAATGAAATGTATAGACATATTATATGTAACATATACTTTACTACACCTGAATCAGATTGATCAAACCCAGTATATAAATATAAATACTATAAATGATACTATAAAAACATTATATCAGTATTGTTTAAACTGCCACAATCTGGACATTGTGTACTATGCTAAACTATATTTTGTATAATAAACAGTATCTATTTGGACCTTTTTGCTCCTTCCCAACATTTCAACTTGCTGATATGTAGTTAATTGTTTAAAGCTCTAAATGATTTACCAGAACCAATAGTGAGTTTGGCTTTAAGTGCTCTGAGTCTGACTCTTGTGTCCAGACTCAGCCAAAAGTGAAATTAATACAAGCACTCGGGTTATAAGATATTAAAAATGTGTAAACAGATATCTCCTCAAATCATCTCATAGTGACTTTCAGGCCAAAGGTTCAGGTATTACTTTGAAGACATGGTTACAATATATTGCTTATAACACAACACTGATGGTATGTCTGCCTGCACAGTTATTTATTTTGTGACAGGTGCTCGAAAAGGCCTCAGCCAGAACAAAAAAAAAAAGAAAATCACATCCTCATGCAAGCGAGGACGCTCTGAGAGGGGAAGCATGTTGCAGATTCATAATTCATCATCTTTCTGAGTTAATGCAGTATTCACATGATAATTAGTATTAATTTTTGATTGGTGCCTCAGGGCAGCTCTGCATTGTTGGGCTGAGGAACCAGCGCCATTATTGCCTTATTAGTGTAACTGTCAGTCGCCGGCTTTATTTTACAAATGCACACTTTGTATTTTATTATCAGCTGCTCTCGTCAGCACAAAGCGGCAGTCTCATTGCTGATCAGTGGGTTTAACAAGAGGCTGTGTCACTTAAATGAGGAAAGAAGCATCTCTGGACCAGTCAAAACAACACTGCCACTTAATGTGTGATGCCTCCGCACACACGGCAGAGGCTGCTCTGTAAATAATATTTGCTGAGAAGGTACAATTTTAAAATATATATATTTTTGTCGCAATAACTGTTTCGAGTGAAATAAGACATGAGGCAGGAGGGGGACAAAATAACAGGAACGTCTATGAATCGGACAAGAGGGCTGCACATTTGATGCATTGTTTGTTGTTTTATCAACCTACTTGTTAAAGCTTTTAATCTTTCCATTTAAATAAGTACATGGGAAAATCTAATTATGTTTTATAAAAAAAACTGCATTACATATTAAAATAACTTAAATTGTATGTTTCTTTGTTTTTTAATGTGGTGGTAGAAAACCAGGAGACTAAAAAAGTTGCTTTAGCTCAGAGCATAATTTTGGGTTGAACATTGTGGGGGCTGAGGTCAAATCGCATGTTCAAATACTCTGGATAGTTCCAAAATTATTATTTCTAACTAATGGACAATAGCTTGATATACCTTATGAATCATTACTATTTGTACATCGTATTAGACAGATAATAAAAACTAGCTGGGAGCAAAAGTAGTTACAAAAAAATTGGGGTGAAATTTTGTTTTTCAATTAATTGAATTGAGAAAGCCAACCACTTAACCGTGTTTTATAACAGTGAATATTTATCATTCAGTGTGATGGTATGATTATTAGTCTGGTTCTACTGGATCCCTGTAAATTACACCCAAGGCCCATTGACATTGTGATGGGGAGTTTTTTTTTTACAGTTTCCCGACATTTTAAACTGATCAATTGAGGAACATAATTGAGGTTATAATCTGCAGATGATGGAAATAATTGTCCGTTGAAACTACCCTGAAAAATGCACTGAACATATATACCTGGCTCTACAACTCAAATGAGTCGGATGATTTCACATATCGTTTACATCGGTGCTTTATTCTTCTTCCCTGTGCTCTTTGGGATTCTGCTGCTTACCGACCAACTGATTATCTCAGTTGTGTCACAATCTGCGTGTTTTGTAGATCACTCATGTTCTCACACCTGAGGGAAGCTTTTCTGTGTGAAGGAAGCAGTTTCAGGATCACTTTGGGGTATTTTACTAACAGGACAGCAGGTGCACGGCTCCCTGACCCAGTCCCTCCACCAGCTGGGCGTGTGTGTGTGTGTGTGTGTGTGTGTGTGTGTGTGTGTGTGTGTGTGTGTGTGTTTGTGAGTGAGCGTGTGGAGCCCAAATGGCAGACGGCCAGGACTCGGGGAAGCTGACCGAGCTTGGCAAATTGGCCGGTGACTCTGGTGAACCAAAAGCTGCCCCAGTCGCCTACTTTCCAGAGGGAACTTTGAAAAGCTGCTTGTACTGTATGCAGCTGGATTCTGAAGGGAAAGGGGCTCGCTTTTCTTTTTCTTTCTCTTTTTTTTTCTGTCTCTCTCAAAAAGGCCCTTTAGATTGACAGCGCCTTTCATACTGTATTATCCAGCCTGGCTTTTAACTCCAGGAGAACTGTGTTCACAAATTGATGCTCTGCTCCTTTGGGGCTGTAGCTGAAACATTAAATTGTACTGAAATATTCATATGTGAGTGCATTTAGCTGAGAGCAATTGATGTGCGACTCCCCAGAGGCCAGATGGAAATGCTGCAAGGCCCCAGCACGCGCTGGCAGACACCCCGAGCTCTGGCCGGGACAGTGATTGGGATTTTGCCGAGGCCACCAACTCAGACTAAAGTTGAAGGTAACCGGACTCAGGGCGGCTGATGCCAGTGTCTGCCCTGATGATGGCCAGAGACGCTGCAGGATATCTGTGTTTTCTGCTTCAAGCACTCAGGAAAATTATATCGATAACTTTAACACAAGTACAGTGATGAAGAGAAAAGCAGTTTACCAGCTGATCACTGTGCTCAGTTTGAAGATATTCATTCACAGCTACTTCTTGGCTGAAACATATCAGCGCACTGATGCTTGTCAACTAGAGTTAGATTTTTATTTTTGACAGATACAGTGCACACTCAAATATTTACATTATTGATGATTGAATCAAAATGTTAATGTAGTTAATAAAGAGTCTTTATCCAGTTAGTTTATTTAAATGCAGGAGTCAAATAATGCAAGTCAATTAAAATAGAGCTGACAGTCATTTCTATTTTTATGGTCTACTTAGAGCAAATGTTGCCTCATAAATGTATTTCATTAAATGCAGAAAAAACTTTTCATATGACTTAACTGACTTAACTTTTCACATGACTTAACTTTTCATATGACTTAACTTTTCATACGACTTAACAATAATGATCCTTGTGAGTCAGAGATTGAGAAAACCTTTTTCAGATTTGGAATAAAGATGAGTGTAAATCATTCATGTTCTCTGACAGTATGTACTTACGTCTTAAAACTGTGTTTGTGATGCTTATGCCTTTGTTTCAGAAGCAAGAGACTGAGTATGAATATATATACCGTACATGTTGGTTGGAAAAAGAAAATCAGTGCGAGCCATTTCCCTGGGGAGTTGTGCTTTTTACTCAAAAATGTTTGCTCATTGAGTCTTTACGTAGCAAGTCATGCATAAGTACATCCTTACACGTCGGATAGCTGAATTAATTTTGATGTTGTGTAGATTATTTTATTCACTTGTTTGGAGCACAGAGAGATGTAGTGTCCCATCTCCCAGAAGACCGAGCCAGTCGCGTCCCCGTGTTTATCACATGACTAACTAGCTTTCCTCTTCATCTGACTTCTTATAACCTATGCAGGGGCAACAAGAGGAATGATCAGGTTTCTCTGTTTGTTCTTTTTCTTTTCTTTTCTTTTAGGAAATAAAAAGTCAAAGATTTTTAGATTGGGCAAAGAAAACTCAATATTACATTTATGGTTGTATTTCTATTTCTATTTTGTTCCTATTTTCAGCATATTAAAAACATTTGCATTTACCACATACTTGAAGCATCACAACCGTGTTGAGGGAAGGGTACCAGAAGAACTGTTGTATTTAAATAAAGAAAAAAAAAAGTCTTCAGTAGCCATGACAACAGTCTCCTGAGTGGATTTCTTCCACCAGGCGAACCGTTGGATCCATGAGCACTTAAGAAGTATGTTTCAAAAAGAGAACCTGAGAAGCTTTTTAAAGAACGATGTATAATTTATTTGTATTTTTCTCCTGCTCCAGAGCCTCATGAAAGAGTGTCCTGTGTGAGACGTGTTCTGAATCTGTCAGAACGCCGCAGTAATGCAGTCACTCTCCCCACATCTATTTCTTCTCAATGAGATTGACCCTTTTTCCACATTATGCCCAGCTGTTCGGTGCCATAGGGCTGCGACGCTCACAATCCCTTCCAAGCACTCGAGAAGAAATCACGTTCACAAACAAGACCACCCTGGTGTTGTTTGCAGGAATCAGTAAATGTCTCTTCTACAGAAAAAAGGGAAAACATGATATTTTTTATAATAAAACATCCTCATTTTACTCATAGTATCATCAGTGGCACTTTAAGTCATACATGGGCTACAACAAATACCAACTAATGAGAATGTAAATTTACAGCTTGACAGCTAAAAATAATTGACAGAAGTCAGAAGAATGAAAACCTAAAACTACTTTTTGATCAGAAACCACCTCGATATATATAAAGCAATGTTTATTATAATTATGTGTTCAATAACTTATTCTGTGCAGTGGCCTCTCTATTTTAAGATTTGTCCCTTTATTTGGATATGTCAATTAATTCGAGAATTATCTATACTGTCTCTATTTTGTTTCTTTTTATATATTTTTATTTTTATCCTATATAATATTTCCATAGCCTCTGTTATGCTTTATCCATTACTTTGTAGTCTCAGTTCATGTGTGTATTAGGCATCTACACAAACTTTCATTGCACCTGCACAGTGTCGATAAAGATCCCTTGAATCTTGATGTTGTTCCCCTTTAAATTTATATGATGAACTTTTCAGCAACATTAACATTAATTTGGATACATTTTTCGGTTTGGCCCGAATGGATGAATTTAAGTTAAACATTAACTCTGGTTTTTGGTCTCCAACAACTCCTGATTGTAAGCTCTTGTAAGCTGGCTCTTCAGCAGCTAAATGCTACATATGATCACCAGCTAATGCGGCTGAAAACAAAGCAATTAGAGCAGCAACAGTGAACCAAAGCAATAAAGTTAGAGGCCAGAAAACCAAAACAATTAAATGTGATGAAGCCCAGAGGAGTGAGAGGAACTGCAAAGTCAGGAGAAATATCTCCGTGCAGATCAATGTAACACTGGTCATGTGATCAATTATTGATAAAAACAATATTGATAATTGCCGCTTTACATCACCTTTAGAGAACGTGGACACATGTTCTGTGGAAACAGTTTTATGAAGAATATGTTGCTGTTAAAAAGTTGACCAGTGCATTTGAGACATCATTCGAAATAAAAAGGCCAAACCGGCAAAACAAACCAACAGTGACATGTCGCAGGGAGAATGGCTCCTTGTCCATTTCCACTCCGCTCCTCAGTCTTTAGTTCTATGTTACTTGGGTTGAGCCTGTACCATCTCCCTCAATAAGTGTGTAGTGGAAGAAAGAGAGAGATCGCCAAAGCAGGGTGAGTGGATGAGTAGGCTAATTGCTAACGCTGGTGTAGTACTAACGAGATTTGCATATAGCACCTTTAAGTTAAGTTTTAAGGATAACAACTAGCTGTGGAGTCATATTCGACGATTGTGGTTAGCATAATTCATACGTGCTTATAGCTGCATTGACATAAAATACAGCTTGTAAAATCGTAGAAATACAGTATATCTAATTGTAATGGTATTTAAAATTAAAATGTAACAGTATTTTTGACCAGCACAGCCCTTGAAGAAAATACAGCAACTATATGGCACATAATAGTAAAATGTTCACTAAACTCGAAATTCCACAAAAATATATTTTTTAATTGGAGAATAAAAGTAAAATCATGTGTAAGAGACGTGTTTTCACAACTATATATATTGTAAAGAAGGAAGGAATGAAAGAATCTTAGATCACCTACGAGTTGGTAGATGTAAGTCTCACCTCGGAGGTCATCGCTTTCCCTTCCTTAATGAGAACAATGATCATGTAATGTTAATGCAGTTTAAGTGACTTCCTCTGTGCCGTTATTAAAACATCTCAATTATTAAATGTCTAATGGTCACTGTTAATTCACTCAGCTTCCTGTGAGTGTGACAGGGACTACACCTCTGCTTTCACCGGAGAGGTCCCACAAGCAATTTACTTCCTAACATGTCTCCTAAAGGTCTGCTCAGTGTCCCCGCCTGTCAGAATCGGACTCTTAACTTACACTATGATACGTATTGGCAAATTGGGTTCATATGAATCATTCAGGCTCACTTTTCATTAATACTCTAGTTGTAAAGGCGCTTCGTGCTTTATCCTCAGGTTTTACTTCCTCACACAAACAAACAATTTAGCTTCTTGCTCTTTAGCTGAAAGCTAAGCTGTCTTACTTATCCCTTCCTTTACATGGCTGGTTGAGCTGGAGAGGGCTCAGATTGGAGGCACAGCACCTCCACTTGAGGTATTAATATCAAGGCAGCCGTGACACACAGAGGCCGAGCCAGGCTTTGGACCCAGTGTTCAACAGGATTCCTTTGTGCGTGTCCACAGCCAAGCAGATCATTATTTATTCATCAGTCCCATGGCAGAAGATAGGATTGTTGTTTTTGTAAACTAGATTGATGTGATGGGTCTGGTAATTACGAGCAGGTTGCAGGTCCAGGTTATCAACTTACATGTTAACTCATTTCAAATGAGCCACGTCACAGTTGGCTACTGAAAACTGGTTGTGTCTGAGAACTTTTTCTTGAGTTACTCGAAATAATAATAGAGGAATGTTTGGAGTTGGGGGGCCAATATTGGGGCCAAGAAGGGGGCCAATATTGCAGCAATCGAATTTTCACTTGTGTGTGTAGAGTTGTATCTGTATCTCATTCCATGTGTGCGTAATCAGATTTGTAAATGTGTAAAAGAATCCACAAATGTGTACCGATATTTGCTTATGTACACAAATTTACAAATGTGTATTCAGAACGTGTGAGTTTGTGTAATCAGATTTATAAACATGTCAATATCTGTAAATGTGTATTGTGATTTCTAAATGTGTAAACAAATTTGCAAATGCACATAATGTAATGTGTGCATACATCTGCAAAAATGTAGACAAATGTGTACAAAGATTTCAGTGGCGTATTAGGCTGAGAGTTTCTTTCCAAGAGATGGAAACTCATCAGTGACAACTCAGACGGACTTCACGATTGTTGTTGACGTTTTACACGTGATCTTTGCCACACGTTGGACGTTGCAGATCTACAAATGCACGTGGGGATTTGTCCATTTCCACTGGAATCCACAATGTTGTTTTTTCAGCCTGCTGAGGTATGTATGGCAAGCGAGGCGGCAATTTGTCACCACTTTTCTTGACATGAAAAGGCAGCGCAAAAACTACAACCTGAATGACGGCTGCCGTCAATGAGACAGGCTCTTTGAACAGTCCATTCGAAATAACATTTTCCTTTTAAACAAAACATATGAGAGAAGTGACGAAAGATATGTCAAATATTTGATGAATGCAACTGCAGAGATTAGAATCAAATTTAAATCCGGATATGCAGAGTCAAATTGTGTGGATATGTTTTCATTCCTCTTTTCTCAAAGCACATCTGAGGGCTTTCACAAGCTTTCACTCAGTTTCATATTTTCATTATCCCCTCACTGTGTCACCACTTGTCACTCAAACATACACATCCCCTGGCTCCCATACCTTTAAATATGAGAAGAGCTTTTCCGGTGCCTTATCAGTGGATATACGCCCACTGTGTGTGGAAGAGAATGACATAATATGATCACTGGCAGAAAGCGAGACACTGGCAGATTGGACTTTGACACGGGTATTAATATATTGATATGTTATTGGGCTGTTCTTTAAAGGTGTAAAAAGATATAATTCAAAATCAATTATGTGTCTACACTCAGCATCAGTCAATTATCGTCACTGGAACACAGTGTCAGCGTTAGTTACAGACAGTAATCTTATAAACTAATACTGATGATATTCTTCTATGTATTTATCATGTGTTTGTATAAGTATGTGCCATTTACAAACACATTAATACTAAATTAAGTGAACATTTAAAGCTGTTAAAAACGATCCTCGGGAACAGTTCTGTAAATTAAGTATTTCGTTTTGAAAGACATTTGTGTTGATAGATGATTGCAGCTGTAAGAGTTATTAACAATTAAAACATTCTCTGGATACTTGTAAACATTTGACAAGCAACAAAATGGTACAGCAGTTAATTCACAAGCAACATCTTGTGAATTAATGATACTATCGGGGGTAATTAGGGAGCTGGTTCTTCTCACGACACACTGATAATGACTTGAACAATTAGCAGTTGCTGTGACAGGGCCTCTTATGTTGATAACCTTAAATAATTTAGCCTTTTTAAATTCATATGCAAATAAGTAGGTGATGATCAACTAATGTTGTACAGTGCACTGGAGAAAAAACGGCATGTTTGATGCCACTGCAGCGTCTATGGTGCAGCTCTAAATCAATTAAAAGAACATAATCAACAAAAGTCAGTAAACGAGGAGCAAATAAGGAAATACTAACGTTTATTTTTGCTATTTTCATTCAAATGACAACACCTGCATTTGGCAATAACGTCCTCCATGTATCAAGTTTACAAAAGTGTCTGTAAACATTAAAGTGCAAAGAATTTGCTTGCCATTTAGGGCACATTATCTTTTTTAAAGGTTCATGCTACAAGCACTCCAGTCTAGTACTATTTGAAGAATCCAGTCATTTAACGTTTCATCTCACCCACACAAATACACCCTACTAAAACAAAAAGTTCTGTTCAATTAATTCTGATGTTCCAAACAAATAGGTGACAGAAAGCCAAAAGGTAAAAAAGAAGAAACTTGTTTGAATATAAGCCAGTCTTATGTACCCTGTGACTGTTTCAACAAAGACAGCATGATGAATGTTTGAAGTCGCTGATACAAATGAAAGGAAAAAGAATATCAAGGAAAAAAATCTTTGTAGCTTCAGAGAACGGTGTCAAGGTTTGTTCAGCATTACGTTTTGTTCAGTATAGGCTTGAATGGACCCTTGCTGGTTTTTATTCACATTAGGTTCAGTGCATTAAGGACCTATTCAAAGTGAGAATTCCTGATGAAGAATGTGTCACAGAACACATTATAAGACTCCCTGTTGCTGGGATATTGTCTGGGTTTTGTTTGTGCTATTTCAGGGCGTTTATGATTTTCAAAATCCATCACAGAGGAACAGGGGACAGTATGACAAAGAGGCGTAAGAGTTCTTATCGTCATTTCTGTTCAAGAGCTCTGAACAAGTCAAGTTAAGAAGCATCAGTGTCAGCTAAAAGCGAAGGCTCAAGCTCGCTCTGGACTGGCCAAGATTGGATTTACACAGCAACAGAAACATTTAAAATATGTGGTGTTACCCTCTCGTGAGGTTAAACCTACCACAGGAGTTCAGATTGGTGCCAAACTCGGTGGCGGTAAAAAGAAAAAGAAAAATAACTTCCTGTTTCTGTGTAAACATAGTTTATGTGTCAGACATGTGACCCAGAGGTGTGTCAGCTGGTCCCAGGAGCCGGTACTTCTCCTCCAGGGATCGCTCAGTGGTGCCGCCCTGCAGGTGGATCAGTGGCTTGGTCTGCAACAGCACGCAGCCCCTTCCTCGGCCCCGCCACTCCTCCTGGTTCCTGCGGTTGAAGATGTTTATCCTGTTGTCCAGCTCGGGACTGGCCTTTTCTGAGCCCGTAGGGCTGGGAAGCTTAAGGTTGACAGGGTCCACCACCAGACCCTTTTGGGCGAGGCAGGGGTCCTCAGAGAGGGAGGAGAGTAGTTCCTGCACCATCATGCTGGGGTCCCTAGGGTCTTGGCCTGAGAAGGAAGGAGGGCAGCAGCGATGAGAGCTGTAGTTCAGACTGAGGTCCTGAGCCATACTGCTGCTGCAGTCTGTCAGAGATGAGGCCCGGGTGTGGCTACTCAGGCTGTGGGGCCGGGCCGTCAGGCTGCCACTGGACAGTAATATGCTGGTGGAGTCACTTACTGCGCTGACCACCCGCTCCATAGCATGCATGGGGTTGGACTGAACAGGAGTTGTGTGGGTTGGGAGGTGGACGTCAATGGCTGCCATGGTGATGATCCGAGTGCCTAAGCCAGAAGCCCCAGCATCTTCATTACAATTAGGAAAAGTCAGACAACAGAGAAAAAAGTAATTACTTCTTCATCTAATTCACACTGAACTCACAGCAGTGAACTGTGTCGACCAGATGGACAAAAACTGTATAACCTCTGACTGATTGAATGTAAGAGTAAATTTAAAGGAAACGTAATAATTAATAAATCCATTGAAAGTAAATAAGTAAATATCAGGCTTAATATTTTTTTAATTTACATTTAAATATTTTACTAAAATGTTAAGTTCCTTACCACTGCTTGCTTCACTGTAGTATTGGCTGATGTAGTTGTTCATGTCATCGTGTCCAACTGGATCTGAGTCAATAAAGAAATAAATGTAAACAAAATGATGAGATGATTATTATTATTATGTTAGATAACAACATTTTCTGACAAAAACATGTAAGTGTGTTTGGACTCTTACTCTGCTACTACTACTCAACTTTGTTCATGTCAGATTTGAGACAAATTGGACCTGCATAATAATTATAATTGAAAATTACAACAAAATAATATTCATACTATTTTCTTCTTTTCATTCTTTATTTTATATTAATAGCTACAAAGAAGTACTTGACAGTGATGTCCTCCAAATCCAAGTGTAGCAATTTTTCACTTAAGCTCCGCTACATGCATAAGTTCAATCAATGAAAATTACCTCAGTCATCAATCATGTAAAATAAACTGATATTGGTATTATACGTAATATACAGAATATTATAAAATATTATTATAAACAATATATATCACAAAGCCTCCATTCTCTCTGAACTGTTCGATATTTAAATAAATCCCAATATTTCTAGTTGATCCTTCTTGTCATTTTAATTTGTATAATTTGTATAATTTGTATAATTTGCATAGTTTAATTAGTCGTTGAACTATTTGATTACCCAAAAATCAATGCAAATAGAAATAATATACTGTTTGGATTAAATGCATATTATCATATGTAGAATATAAATTCAGACTGCACCAGAGATTTAATTAATTAGCAGTGTATATTTAAATGTAGGGTTAAATATAGTGTAAACGACTTTAATTGGATTTCACACCTTTTTCTCTGCAGGTATTTTGGTCCATGTCATTGTTAACAGCGCAAAGTACTCCAAATGGAAAATATCTCCTGTGTTTACAACATAATATTGACAGCTTCGCTCTGCATTAGCTGCACCCTGGCGCACCAGATATAAACTTGGACAGGGTGGGGTTGGTTACAGGGACGAGAGAAATGGGGGAGAAGGAGAGTGGGAGTTCTTTGTTCAGACTGGGATCCCTCCGGTCCTGCAGGCCTCAGTGTGCGTTGTGACTGGCTGTGATCCGCCACGCTCTTCCGTCCGCTTGATTGGTCTTGAGCTCACTGTCCGCTGGCTGAGTGCGAACCCAGAGTACCCTGAGTGCTATAGCCCCCGTCCCCCGGGACACGCCGGGGACTCTGATAGGTAATTTCATTTATTTTTCAGTCTAAAATATTAATCCCTGAGCCACCCCTGGAGAGGAAGCATTGCACTCACTAAAACAAGACTGAGACAATCACTCCACAATTAATAACACATGAATCTTAAGAAAGGAAGAAAAAGAATGGGCCGTCCGGCATATATAAAAGACTGTCCTCTTCTGTCTGTGACAGTCAAGTTAGCAGGCTGTCATCTGTGGGAGAGGAGAGGTGTCGTGCTCAGGTCCTTTCAGTTCAGATGTTAACTTTCATTTTGAAGGGTGAGGGGTTTTTTCTTCACCACAGATCAACCTCAGGAAGATTAGCAACCACTGCAACTGATACTGTGTTGGGATGTACTTAAGTACATTTTCGTGAATCTGTACTCAAGTAAAAAAAAATGTCATTAAATCTGTACTCCACTACATTTTTACAATCCACTGTTACATGTTCACAAAGTCTTTTTAAATATATATTTTTTAAAGTTATCAATAAGGAGAATAGATAGATTTTTTTAAAGATGTAGTTGACCATTGAGTTAGGAAAAGGATACACTCAGCAAGTACTTTTGCTTTTCTTCATAGAAAAGTTAATGTGGTACTTTTAGTTTTACTTGAGTATGTTTTGTCTAATTATTTGTACTTTTACTTTGGTAAAATGTTTGTCTACTTACTCCACCGCTGCTAAAAGAAATAGTCTTTGATTTCTTCTGTAGATTTAATACACAGTAGGTATATATATATGTTCTTTTAGCCATGAGAGCAGCCTGGCTCTAGCGATGCCTGTGTCAGTCTGTTGGTTGTGTCCACAACCATGATCCTGATATGTACTGGATGAATTGGCACAATTTTTTGTAAATAATATATTAATGGTCCACTGTCACAATAAAATTGCGTAAATCCACAAAACTGGTGTCAACAAAACAACTCCCTGACTTTTCATTCAGTATCAGGTCAAAACTTCAGTTTGTTCAGAACCTGGTTCAGAACCCTAACCCTTATCAGGCTCAGCTGTATTTTGGGTTTAGTGCTAATTAGCTAATTGTAGCATGACATGCTAAAGAGGGATGGTAAACACATGTAGCGTCATACCCGCTTAGCATTAGCATGTTAGACCACAGACCACAGACCATAGACTTTCTATGTCACTGATCTGTTAGGATGGCTGCGGACTCATAGTCTGAGTGCTTCCTGTTACCCTGCAAATATCTACCATGTTTCCAAGGCCTTTGTTTGGACAGTTTGATAAATACAGAAATATAAATATAAATGTTGCTTTCAACCAAACCAGCCGGTAAATCTCTTCTATTGTTCTGTTGCAGTCCTGTCTATTGATTAACACTAATTGTCAATGGATGTTCTTTAAATTGACATGGTTCAGTACTTTGAGATGTTCAAGACCCCTGATCTCCCGTGAGTCACGATCGTCATCACGAATGCCACCGACTGGACGAGAGGTCTTTACAGTGTGACGGCTCTCTGCCGGTCAGAGAGAGAGAATACCCATCGAGACACGCTGTGCAAAATTGGGCGACACAAATACACTCGACTTGATTTGAGTTGACCTGACTTGCCTCGAGCTCTGTGGCCTAAGTGCTCATCCCAGTGACCATGTTTCTGTAAAAAGCCCCACTTGTTTCTGAGAGCCAGATTTCCCACTATGCCCTTGGGGTAATTCTGTGGCCGCTGTGGAGCCTCCCGGTGCCCTATTGTGGTTTGCAGGTGAAGGGGAACAGATGTTGACAGGAGCCCACTCCTTTACTAACAAGGCCCAATTCACAGAGCACTCTGTACCTGAAATAGCCCGAGTGGTCGGCGTTGGTTTGGCTGGCCTCGCCACGAGGGGGGCAGCGAGAGAGATAGTTGGGGGAATGACAGAAGCCTGCGTGGGCTGACGTAGTGTGGGGGAACATGTTTGTTTTCTCCAGGAATCACCAGATCCTAAAAGCTTTTTTGCCCTTCATATTGATCACAGAGCGCCTGCGGTCAGATGGGTGTTGTGTGTGAGCATGTGGGGGCTAAGAGCCTGGCCTCGAAGATGCTCCAGGGCTACCGCTTCAGATTAACTGTACACTGCTGTGGCATCCAGTTCACCTGATGTTACACCATTGGAGTCTTTTTGTTCCACATAATTATGTGCATACTTTATGCTGCACCTCTCTCCAGGTTTGTCCTGCTGCTTTCTCAAGCAAACACATGCATTAGCTTTTGTCTAAGAAGCCTATTAGACCCATGTTCAGTTTGTGAAATTATATTTTAGAACCAACTCATATATTATCAGTGTATTCTTTAACTCAGTATTAAAATATACATACCTGCAGTGGTGTTGGGCTCCCTGGGGTTTCTCTGGCCGCCCTCATCATCCGACTCCCCGGGAGTCAAGCCTTCGACAACCTGAAAACTCCTGCCCTGTTTGCCCCAGACGTGGTGGATTTGCATGGCTGCTTCACGTTCTACTGCAAGGTCCAGGTCCTGCTGGGCCAGATGGGCCCTGAGCTGCCTGATCTCAAACTGCAGGTTATTGTGTTGCATGTGTTTGTGCACGAGCAACGAAAAAGAGAGAAAAGCAGCCGGTCATGAGTGTGAATGAAAAGAGGCAGTAAAAGGGGATTTGAAGGATAGGATAGGAAAAAACAGAACAGGAAGGAAAGAGAGAAAAGGAAGGATGGAGTGATAAACGTGATGAGGAGAAAAGATGAGACAAATATGGGGAGAAGAAAAAATGGAGGAAAAGCATAAATTTCAACAAAGTGAAGGTATATAGTAATTCTCTTTAAAACTGATATTACATCGTATCATATTGTAACACACATACCTTTAGATTTAGATTTAGATTTAAAACCTGAGAGTGAAATATTTTGTCTGTGGGGTTGAATCAAGGCCAAATTATAAGTTATAGATACAGGAGGATGTTACACCTCTCATCCAAGAGGCGTTTGGATGAAAATACATTATATAAAATACTGTGGGGCTGTGACACCAGCTCAGACACACCAAATATTCAGCAAACACAAAGTGATGGCTTTAAGTGTCTGTATTGAGATATATTGTCTCTTGACAGGTCATTTTACAAACAATTTGTAAGTATTATTGAATGTTTCTGTTATACACAGCATTGATGTTTCTCCATATTGATTTCGATGTTTTTGGCCTTGAGTGCATTGTGCACTGACAAGATACCATTACAGTGTAAATATGATAAAAGTGAGTGAAAATACAGGCAGAGGGTAAATTGAACATTAATCCTGTTCCAAACTGAAACATGAATCTTAATATCAGGCCATACAGCAACACATATAATAAGGTATCACCTAGTACCTTGAAACAGTGACTGGGAATACATTTGATAAACAAAATATCTGGAGGGATCTGATCATTTCCTCTAAAATCATTATTATTAATGTATTCATTTGTTATGTCTGGTCTCAGACCTGCACTTAGTCTTATTTTATTTATTCATCATAGTCTGCATTTTCATCATCTCTCTCTGTGTGTGTGTGTGTGTGTGTGTGTGTGTGTGTGTGTGTGTGTGTGTGTGTGTGTGTGTGTGTGTGTGTGTGTGTGTGTGTGTGTGTGTGTGTGTGTGTGTGTGTGTGTGTGCTCTGAGGAGTCATGATGGAATATGTGGACTGACTCAACCTGTTTGTGAGGCACTGCTGCCCCCCTCTGGTGGTACTTGAGCTGACAGTTTCTTACATGGTCAAAGCTTCAGTAAACCAGTGACCACGTCAAATGTACAGACAGTTTCAGTTTGTTTTCCTTTTAAAGATGAGACAGTGATATGACTATGAATTAAGGCAAAGCAGTGAATTAGAAAATTGTGATATCAAATTGGAACCCACAACGGGGTACAGTAATCATGTGGGACAATGTCTGAGCTGACTTTAAAGTTGTAGCTGGGAATTCCACTGTAAACTTGGTGGAAAGTTCCGAGTTTCCAACAGAGACCAGATTCCCAGGATTGTAAAAAGTGTAAAATAGAAACCAGTACATAAAAACGATAACAACTACATGATCCACTTCACCTTTGCTAACAAAATAAAAGTCATGGTATGACACCAACACCTTAGCTTTTTTTTAAATTATTGCTAAATGTTCTATGCAGGAATGTTTGTTCTGCGTGAACCTTTATATACTGACAAACTACAGCAGTATTTTGTCTTTGTTCACTGGTTGCACAAACATCTAGTCTCGCCTCCTGTTACGTTACAAGCTAATTCCGTGACTTCAGCCAGGCCATAAGGTTAAATCGAAGGTGTTTTTGACACTTACAGCCTGTTCCTGGCAGATCTGAGTGAGACGCTCCAGCTGCTCCTCTCTCACGGCCTTGGTCTTCTCACACTGCTGAATCTCCAGCTCCATCTCCACTTTCACTTGTAGCACATATGCTAACACAGAAGAGGAGGGTGAGAGAGAAAAATCTGTTCGTTCCAATAAACTAAGTAAACAAACGGCAAAAAAACAGTTATGATACGATACATGGAGATCAAGTCAAGGTCAAAGGTCAGTGGTAGCGGACCATTAGTCCTTTGCTCCGCAGATGTCTGTGAAACCTCATTAGTTAGTAACCTTATACCTTTACTGACTGAATGTACCAAGGTGCTGTTAAGTTTCTCAAGGATCATGGTTCATGTTGATTTCAAAACGCAACAATATTTTCAGGACACTTTTTACTTTTTACCCACAGACAACTCGCTTGAAACGATTATTGCAGCAGGCCGAGGTTGGCTGCTAGGCTCTGACTTCATCACTCCCCGAGATATGATTACACTGATATAATGAGAGTGATGAGCAAATATCTCCAATGCCCCTGTCAGAGCCTACAGGCGGATGCTGGGGTGGTGGAGGGGCCGAATCGACAGGCAAGCGATACCGACACAGGGCAACAGAGACATTGACAAGCAAAGGGAGAGATGGGAAATATTTGAATCGAAATAGACTGCCACATTGATTAGAGCAGTGCAGCTCCAATTGACTGCATGAACTAGCTTGCAATTGTTGATTATATACAGTCAACATGTCATTTCACCTTGGTCTTCACCAAAGAGTCTCTACTGGGGCCTGTGTATCTGGACAAATTAAAATCATCAGTCTGATGTTATAATGGTGGTTTCTTTAGAAAACAAGACGGACAGGCCTCATTACAAATACAAAACAAAATAAAGTGTGAATCTGTGTTTTTTAGTTTAAAACAGAACATTTTGAGAACAAAAAAAAACTTGGACATGAAGAATGGACAATCTATTATACTGTTTATAGACTTATTACTTATCACGTATTAATCTGTTTTTCACACAAAACTACAGCTGTTTGTACAGATGTTTTGTTTGGATCAATGGATTCATTTTACTTGATTAATATATTAAACAATTCAAACTATGCAAAAAATAGTTAAGTAGTTATGCTGGAAATGCATCAATCCCTTAAATCGCATCTTGACTGATCACCATCTCCTCCTCTTACAATCTCACAGTTTTATTTATACATGACACACTTTTGGCAGCAGATTGTGAAGATGTGCCTAAAAAAGGCTACTGAGGGTAAATTTGGAAACCTGTTGTCATGGCTCTGCTCGAGGCGCTGTGATCAGTACAACTCAGATCCTGATGCTTTTATTGTATCTATGTTTATTTATCCACAGTGAGGAGCACTTGGGTTCTAAAGTCAATGTACATTTCATCTTCTAGTTTTAGTGTCTCACTATGTTTTGGTAATAATTCACTGAGCAGCAGATTGTTTTCATACAGGTTGCTTTTTCCTGATTCTGTTTGAGACGTTGATATTTCCCCTATGACACACTTATAAATTCACCCTGGTTTTTTTCCACTGCAACTTCTGATGCAGTTCACTCCTCTGTTATTTCCACTCCCGTATCGGCCTGACTCAAACACCTCGTCTTTACACGTCAAGCTTATTCTGCTAGAGACTCAATCTCTCTCCCACAATAACCGAGCAGCTCCCTCTGCTGTACATTAACTGGTTTGAGTGATTTTTTTGTTTTCCTCCCCCTCTGAGGTGTGTTGCCGCCCACCTCACAACAAAACTCAATCACTCAAAAAGATCAAAACCAACAGGTCGAGGTGTGCGGGAGGGAGAAATCACCAGTTCATTCCCTGGGAGCCAACACTGCAGCTGCATGTTAAGAAGAACACTGCTCCTGCTGAACGTGTTTCACCAGAGTGTATCAGTATTGCTTCTTTGGGTCTACACCAAACTGCACACACTCATAAATATCAGTCCCCTAAACATGCCTGATAAAAAAATATATATATATATCACGATTCCCTTCAACTATTCTCTGAGAAATCAAAAAGGTCAAAAAACATTCTATCTCACAATGTTGGCACTTGGGCGGTCTGCTGCTGTTTGCCAGATCTGGGCCACGAGTAAGCCATAGCAATACCGCATGTCAACCAAAGGTGCCAAAGGGTGTCCGAATTAGTTTGGTACTTTTGGGGCCATATTCACCATTTACCACATAGGTCACTTAAGTTTCACATCTAGATTACACCTTGCCTATAGAGTACCGCATGTTTGCTAAAATTGAGCCACATTTGTTTTGGGCCAGAAGTGCTGCATCATTGCATAAAGTGGCCCACATCTGTATGCTACCTGGAATGGAAATCAGTTGAGTAGATTTTGCGTACAAACAAACGCAGATGAAAACATAACCTTCTTGGCAGGGTAACAATGTCAAACTATTGCTTTAACAGTAAGTATTGAGGAAAACTGTGCTTTACTAATCCACCATCTCACAGGACATAAGCAAAGTGCACACTGAGTCCCTTTGTGTTCTCAATGCCACTGATCGTGTATGCAGTCTGAGGCCTGTGGCGAGGGTGACCTCGGCACTGATATCGAACCAGTCTGCATTAGCATAGCGGAGAGTGACCACTATATTCATTACAGGCTGTCTGAATCTACTTTACCAGCCCCTTACAATCATTACAAGTTAGAGAAGCAGAGTGGCAGCAATTTACTCTGAGGGATGATCAATTGCCATATTGTCCTGAATAGTAAATCATTTGTAAAACCATGGAGAGAATGGGGTCATTTAGCTCTTTCAAGGCCGGCTGGTTTTTATGTATTTGTGTGATCCCTCTGAGTTAAGAACGAGCAGATATTTCGTCAAGTTGTTTCAAACAAATGAATCATCCTTACTTGTAGGACACTTAAAATTTTGGGCTACTTTTTTGCCTCCCTCACCATCAATGATCCTCTTGACCCTCCAGATGCGTAGGGTGATGATGAGGCTGATGGCATCCCAGGGGCTGCTGGGCCCATTGGCCACCGTGGAGGCCACCATGGGGGCCAGTGACAGCACGATGACAGCACCATCAAACACCTGAGCATATGTTAGAAGAAAATCAAATATGAGCAAATGTAGTTGTTATCATAAGCATCTGCCGGAACCTTGCACAACCCTTTAGACCTGATTTCTGCACTGATGTACAGCAAAGACGAACCTGGTAGCCTGCTAGCTTAGCTTAGCACAAACACTAGAAACTGGGGGAAACAGCTAGCCTGACTCTATCCAAAGGTGACTTTGTGCTAAGCAACACTGGGCAGCTGCTTCTGTTTGGTTAAATTCTATAAGCAGATTCTATATGTGATTATACAGAATCTGTAGGCCAGCGATAGATTTTGAAAGACAGCCAGTGTTCTTGTTTCTGTTCGACCAAAGACGTTTGTGCAGGCTTCGGTTGCCTGCAGGTAAACAGTCTGTGTGGAGAGCCAAAGAGGTGGAACACATTTCACAGAAATGCATCAGCTATCTGCTTTTTAATTGATCTGAATTCATATGCATATAGCTCTTAGTGGAGATTAGCCAAAATTTAATCTGGATTTAAAACAAATACAAAAGTATCTCTTTGAGTTTTGCGTGGAGAGAAGTTTGTCTTGTGTGGATGTGTCAGACTGTAAACAGTGAAGACACAGATATCTGCCCAAAATAGCCCCCAAAACATTGGCCGTTGCCCCCAGACACTGGGTTCAAATTTACCATGAAGACATGGGCGGGGGAAATCATAACCTACACATCTGCCAATAGACACAGAACAGCAGTACAAACCTCGACTTTGTTTTCTATGTAGTCCCAGATCCCGAGCACGACTATTCTGAAGACAGTCTGAGGCAGACAGGAGACAGAGAGAAAAATGAAATTTTGACATTAAAATAGATAGGTAAGAGCAGATAGGTATAAAAAGATCCTGTGATATTCTCAGTCTTTTGAGTTGTCATCTCATCCAATGACATTTGTCAAAACGTGTGAACACGCACTTTTCTTCTTTAACCTCCTTTATTTCTGTATACTGTAGGTGATAACAACGCAAGAATGCCAGATTACAAATAGTAAATGCATGTAATCATACAATGTACCTTTGACTTATCACAGAAACATCCCAAACAAGACATGAGATCAGTCTTTTTCCTGAAAGAAAGTACTTAAAGCTAATTTAGTTCTGGAGAACACTCCTCCTTGATGAAGCTATGTCTGTTCCCTGATATTGATCATTGACCTACAGCGGCACAACACGTGTAATCTGATCACCTATCAAACTCTACATTCTGCTCTGTATAGATGCTGCTGGCTTCTTTGTTGAGGAGGCCCATTGATTTACAATCCAATTAGCGTGGCATGTCATGTACAAGTGGTCCTGCTAATCCATCATGTGCAGCACATGTTGGACAACAGTGCTTTGTCAAATGAGAATTGTTCTGGCTCCGCCCACATATTCAAATCCTGCCCCCTGATTGGTGCACAGGGACCATCCAGTAATAAGCTATATCTATGTAACACTGTTCCCGGGTGATTCTTCTTCTATGATGTCAGTGGGCGAGGTGTTTGGATGGATAGTGTTACTGTAACCCCATCCCCACCGCTCATTAACTCAGCTGTAATTATTGCTCCTGCTGGCTCGCTAGTAATTAATGTTTGGTTTAGGGCATTGGGGCTGAGGCTGTCAGGGTAATTGGTTTTCACTGGAGTGGCCTGTGGGCCAAATCCTCCCCTGACCATTTTGTTTTTCACAATTCCAGACGGATGATAAGACATTATTACATCAAACAATGGTTCAAACTTTATTAAGACTAATTAAAATTTAAAATTTTCAGAGGTAGCATTTCTGAGGCTTAGACTACAGAAGATGGACTTAAGGATAATTGACTAGAGTGGAAATTAAATAGTAGCCACCTTCTCTAGTTCCAGCAGGAGACAGGACATAGTCTAAAGTTAAAGTTTGATTAGTTTAATTTATTTATTTATTAAAAAGAAATGTGATGAGTTGGTTCTAGTATCAGGGACTTGATGAAATCCTCTGGACTAGAGATGACACAATGTGAAAATGTTGTATTGTTATTATGTGTTGAAAAAGCTCAAAAGTTGAGCATAGTGTTAGTTCAGGCAGGTCACGAAGTCAAGCTGAGCTGAGCTGAGAGCCTCCCTTCCATGCACTCACTGGCAAAGCTCAGACAAGGCGCCTTATTTAAGCTGCTTCAGCCTGCCTACCCGTGCTGCTCCCTCTGCAAGCCCTGTTACAACCCACCTCCACCGAAGCTCCCCCCTTTTCATACTGTGTTTAATTTCTTCCATGTCATTTCTGTTGTCACTGATGCCTGCTCTGTTCTGTTCCCTCAGGGGGTCTTGCTTCCGCTCTCCCTGCTTTCCATGTAGGCACATGGAAGGATGGAGAGGTGTGCTCTCTCTGTCAGGGAGGTCCCAGAACAGAGCCATTCCATCAAATGTAAATTATGCAGAGACAAATAAACTTTTCTTTGACTAAAGTGGTCCTTACTGAACTGCTGATATGCAAACCAATGCAATTTCCCAAAGTTTAAACTGTAAGAAAATATATTTATTATCAATGAAAATAATATGGCTAGTTAGCTCATGCTGTTCCAGTATCAACCAAATCAACACAGTAATCACGGTGATAGAAGATAGAAACAGTACAACTAACCATCAGGAATTTTACCGTGGTAGATGGTACAACCAGTGACTGTTCAACCCAAATCCAGAAAAGATTTTTATGAATGGTGACAGTAGAAATAAGGTTCAATGGAGCCTGATACACACATCTTACCTCTGAAAAGAAGAGTGACAGGATGATAAGGCTGATCCAGTGGATAATGCTGGCAAACTGGAAAGCATTGGAAACTGTTACAAGAGGAAAAAAGGGCAAAATGTTAAGCTGCAAAACTTTAAATAAAAGTACACAACAAATGGTCCAAGAATTTCTTGTTCTGTCATACAGGAGAAATATCATTCTTGTAATATTGTTTTCATGTGAATATAACTTTGAACTCTCACCAGTATCACTGCCGTCACAGCTCTTCTTTCCATATCAATCTACAGTGTCCCCCTGTATTTACCCAGGTCTTACAGACCCCTAATCTTTCTGCGCCCTCTGTCGCTCACTCCCACACGACTGCTTACTCCTCTATTTGTCTTGAGAACCTGGCAGAGGACAAATCACTGGACTACAGCAGAGTCCCCACAGTGAGACTCCGGTATCATCAGAACTGGACTTCGGCCAGTAATCGATGGGGACGCGTGTCCGCCGCCACGGACGAGAGACTTGGTTCATTATCACCTCTCTCCATCACTCGCCATCACAGCCATTTACTATCCAGCTCCACCCTCTCTGTGACAGACTACACACAGCAGTGATGGAGAGAGTGGGCACTAAATGCACACACATGACTGTGGCAGCCTACACACAAGGCTTATCTTGTCCTTCACTTATAAAACAAAGTAAAACTACTCTGTTAGCAAGTAAACGTACTGCAATCAAAGTAAAATGGCTCCTGCCCATATTAGACATGATTTGATTATTGTTGACACTGATGTAACAATAATGTGTAAATTATAGTTGGTCAATTTAGAAATTATCCATCTCTTTTAGATTAACTCAGGTACATTTGTCTTGTGGTTTCAAAACCCCAAAGGGTCACAGGATAAATCTAAATAGATTAAATTATATATATACCATTATTGGTGTAGGTACAAAAAGTTCCACTGAAGTTTAGTATTCTGTGCTTGTTTGTTGATTCATTGTTTGCTTTTTTGGAAAATATTGGATGATTGCAACTCATTGAGCCTCGAACAGTTATTTAAATTAGTTAATCATAAGTTTTGAAAGGGAAATGTCTCGTTAGGCATTTGAAATGTGACATGAGAAACTGAGTAGCCCGGGAAGCTGAAGTCGAAGAGACAGAACCAGTGGAATTAGTAAAAAACAGTATTTTATGTTCAAGGACAACAACAGCATGTTACTCCCCACAGCTCTGGAGCTGCTGAGCTGCTGCTGTGCTGCACTGGACGCCTCGCAGGTGTTCTACGAGCATCACGCCGTGTATTAAGGGAGAAGGACATGCATGCTCAGCAAACACAATAAAGGAAATAAAGGTTAAAGAAATGCAGACTATTTACATTGTAGGAGTTTGGTGTCTATGAGCAGCTCCAGGGACAGGAACAGCACCACCAGGATGACACAAGCCACCAGGACACAGTTGAAGCCGGCGCTGAGCAGACAGACTTGCCACAGGGCCACGCGGCGACCGCAGCAGGGCTTCAGCCAGTTGGACCTAAGAAGAACACAATAAAGATGGACAGATTTCTTTTAATTCATATTGTTTTTTCAACATAACTATACATACAATACAAACATTTACAATTTCTCTGCACATATATATGCGTCATAATTTTTGATAGCAAATGTCCTTGTTGTGGGATAGGATTATCTTATCTTAGCTCAGTTTCCAATTTAATGTGCTGCTTGAGATCAATGCATTACCTCTGAACAAAGTAACACTAAAGCTAATAAACTAAGAGGTACAGAGCTGCACTGTGTATATGAACCAATAATTACATCACTGCTTTTCATTCATACTGTATATTGATCACTGAGTGGAGTTCCGAGCAGAGTTTGGATGATTTGATTTAGCTGTTTGAACTCCCTGACATGGCCAACAGAGGGCGGTAGTTGACACCTATGGAAGGCCAGCACTAAAGGGTAAGTGTGGTCAGAGGCAGCATTGACGGAGACGAGGACAGTGAAGCTCTGTGAACCTGACCATCAGCTGTAGGTGTGAGCAGAATACTGATGGACTCCTTTTAACATGGCAATGAAGGGAGTCACTGTAGAGGAGGCTGCTTTCATGTTCAGCATGATCAGCGGCCACCAGAGAAAGACTGACACATGAACAAAAGTCCTAATTTGATTCACATCTATGTATAAATCCCAGGATTGTTTAGTGGTAACTGTATTTTTCTGTTAGTTACTAAGGTACGATGCCCCATATTTATGAGCAAATAGTAGGTGAATGCTTTAGAGACTAGGAGGACAAATGCCTCATCTTTCCAGGCAGTGTGATGGACTCCAGCATTTGGGCCATTTAAGCTTTTGGCAAGATGGCTCAATGCGATTTTGAAATAGTGGGCGATCGAGTCTCACAGAAAAACTACTACTAGTGCTGACAGGAGGAGCGGAGAGAAACAATGTCTCTCACCGGCTCTCCAGCTGGAGTGGAAAGTTGGCTCGGCCCAATACCTTTCCCTTCTCCCCATGCACTGGCATGGAGGAGACAGACGTTGGCAGAGCATTTCCCTCCTCTGATCATGTCTCCATTCGTTGGCGTGGTGCTAAACACGAGCTGCAACGGTGGCAAAATGACTCTATTCTCACTGTGGCTACAAAACTGATTACGCTGCACTCGTCACAGAAGAATTTGGATAATTTAATTGATTTTTGAAACCAGTTTAAGCCCATTAAACCACATGACTTTCTCACTTTGGGATGGAGATAACTTCTGTCTCTGAAATTATAGTGCATATAAATGTGGTGATGCAACCTCATCGTCCATCATTACCCAAAAGAATACACAGGGGATCACAAACCTCTGCCGAGGCCCAACAGTCCCCTTAAAGTCAATCAAGCTGCACAACAGTGCACACAATCAAAAAAATCTGGTTTATTTTACTTTCCTTCAAGATCCATGAGTTCTGGGATATTATATGATATCATAAACTATGTCTAATTGTCAAAGAAAGTAAAATCCTTGATCCACCCCTTTGTCCCAATTCATGCCAAAATAAAATGGGTTCTTCCGTGCCCCATGTCACATCTTTCTACGATATTGTTGTGTTACGCAGTGTTGTGTTAAAACTGCCCCGTGGGAGAGACTTTTTATTTTTATGTGTCATCTGACATATTTGCTCCTGCTCAGTCACTGGAAGAGGCCACACACACACACACACACACACACACACACACACACACACACACACACACACACACACACACACACACACACACACACACACACACACACACACACACACACACACACACACACAGTGTTTAAGGTTGTTATAATCAAAGAAATAAGCCAAACAAAAAACATGTAATTTTAAGCATGGATTACCAAGGACTGTTGGGTTCAAATGGTTCCCATAACCAGAGTGTAACAAAACCACAGTGTATCACTGAGGAAACATTTATATCCCAATGAGGGGAATGTTTTAGCAGCTATTGAGTGGATCACTCCATCATCCCACTGGTTTCTCAGAAGTGTTTGTTGAAGACTGGCATGGACAGAATCCACAATCCTGTCAACAATGTAAGGCTAATCTAATAAAGGTGTAATCCTGCTGATAGCAATCATCTTCTTGGCTTTGGCTGGGGTGGCACAAGTGTGCGCGCTCCAGATGGTGTAGAATCGCCTCCACCGGGGTCTCAGTGAGACTCTGTGGGTGCCAGGTATCGTGCTGTCCTGTGTTCCTCACTACATGCCAGGACTCGTCTGCAAGGAGCAAAACAGTGGTCTACTTTATATTTAACTTGTGTATTATTTCATTTATTTAATTCAGCTGATGTGAATACTCTGAAGCCAAAGTAAGAGTTATTTCAAATAGTTTAAATATTTGTAATCCGATTACACTCGGCTCTAATACAAAATAGTGACATGCTGATGAAATGCTGATACTGATTAAATGTTCCTAGACATTTAATAGTAAAACATAACAAAGTGGTAGATGGACTGCATTTATGTAGCACTTGTCTTGTTTTATCAACCACTCAAAGTTCTTCACACTATGCACACACACACACACACACACAAATTCTTGTACTTCTATTTTAGGCTACATCCACCATCCACACAACCACATTTTGGTTTGCATCATCTGCTATAGATACGTCTGGGGTAAACACTACTCTTGAGTTTGAGAGCAGCTAAAATTGAGAGTTTTGCTGGCTCAGTTTCAGTTTGGAAACTCTGGGCTCTGGACGGCAGAAACCAATAGCTAGCAACCAGTAACTAATAAAAGCCCTCCTGTTTTTTTCTAAACAGACACAATATCTTGCACAATCTTTTCCAAGTCTTTTGAAAAGAATATTTTCTTAAATTCGATATTTATGATGCCAAAAGATTTTTTCTTTCTTTCTGAAACCATCATGGCATATTTAATAGAGCTATAGCATATAGCTATAATTTTAGTTGCACAAAGGTCTGAGTCAAAGTTTCTCAGCAGTAGTCTCTGCCCACAAACAAACTAATAAAACAAACTCAAATACCTTTTTAATATATCTCTGTTCAATAACTTAACCTTGCTTATTGCAGGTAAGTAGCTTCTCCACTGAAATGCAGGGAAACACACCTTTAAAATGCTTTGCAGATAAATAATGGAGCTGAATATTTTACAAATTGTCTTCTGTGTATTTATGAAGACATTAATGTCACTAAAACTTGAATTGTACATGTGTGCACTATTCTGCAGACAAGCTTTGATTTTGTGTGGTCAGATACACTCTATGCTTAAAACAAGTTTACAAGTACAAGCCATTAAAACAACAACAGTGCAGAGTTTTTTTTCTTACCATTGGACAAACCCGTGCTAGCTCTTTCCAGTCTTTATGCTAAGCTAATCAAATAAGCTGCTATAGCTTTATGTTCATATTGAGCAGAGAGAAAGAGTTGATCTCTGCAAGAAAGAAGTATTTCCCCAATCGTCTGTATATTGTTTTAAATCCTTGGTGTCGATGGAGAGTTTCCAGGCTCATCATCAAGTCATTGAGCCAAAAAGAAAAAGGTTGATCCCGCCACACACTGTGTTCTTAAAGTCTTGAAAAAGTATCATTGAATGTCTGCCTAGGGTTAAAAGAGAAAACAGTAGAATTTGCTGCAAAACCTGCCCTTTAAGCACAACAGCTAGTAGCACCTCACTTGTTCATAGTGCGTTTGTAAGGGAGCATCCTGAACAACATCAGATCTATCAACTGAGGATATTAAAACGAGTCAACAAGGCAATAAACCTGAGTTATAATCCACCCAGCATCGATACCATACACCATCTTTAACAGGCGTAATGCACTACACAAGCCAATTCATCACACACGCACACACACACATATATACACCAATGAGTTAGTGACATGAGTTCACAGGCGGTGTGAAGACTCAGCCTTGATTCAAAAGACAAATTCAGTCAAATTCCAGTGCGTGTCTGTGTGTGTGTGTGTCCTTACTTCACGTCATGCCAAAACTAGCCCAGCCCAGAGGGGACGCAGTCAGACACTGCTGGTGACACATGCAGTATATTAATGAGTCTTATTAAAGCAAGAGCACAGTAGCAAATGTTGTTTCTCTGACCCACTCGGCCCTGACAGCCTGACAGAACCACCTGGCTCGAGTCACTCGGAGACGAGCACATACATGGGACAAGGTCACCTCTCAAAACTGGTTGTTTTCAAACTTGTTTTGGCGCCGCAGATTTTCACACTGACCTTTTTCAGATTCAACAAACCCTTTCATATTTCCGTCTTTATCTCTCCTGCTCTCTCTCTTTCTCTGTCCACCTCTTTTCTTTGTCTAGATTCTCTCTGCTGCCGGTGTGTATTGAGCAGGTTGATATAGCTGTCAGTGTTTCCCACTGCTGCTGAGATTGAGTGGAGGTGGACAGTGAAACAGAGGAGGGAGATTAAATCAGGGAGAGTAATCGATACCACCACGGTGAGTGAGCCACCGCACACTGGGACTGTCAGACTCAGAGCACCTGATGGTCTCATCAGATAAAGCACTCGGTGGAGGTGGAGGGGGACATATTGTTTAAACAGTTATTCATCCTTTGTTCGATAGACAGCAACAGAAAACCAGTCTTTACAACTTCTGCTACTCATACTGAGCACACGTATGTGTGACCTGACACTTGGTGCTGGCACCATCATCATAATGACCACAACCGATCACGGGTTCGCCAGCTGCCTCTGCATCGTCTCTCTGGGCTCATTTTAACATGAGTCAGGACGTGTATTCATGTGAAAACGTAAACCACATGTGAACGTGATGTGATTCGCTAACACCTGCACTTGAATATTTGCTTAGGTTTTTCTCCACTACTGCTGCACCAAAGTAAATGTGCAGCATTTCCATTGAAGCCTCCAACACGTACATATGACACCATGATCCTGAACCATGTCTTTGTTACACTGTCTATATTTGATCCAGTTAGGTTCCATATTGCAATTTAGGGAGCAGACCCTTTTGTATGACATACATATGTCCTGTCATCATCACCTACGTGGGATGGGTCTACCTATACTATACTAATGTGACATTGATTGGTAGAAGTCTTTTCATTTGAATGGAGAAAATGAACCGGTTTATTTATTTAGTTTCATTGCCACTACAATATTATTAAACATTAACAACTTCCAGCGCCGTACTCAACTCTAGTTCAAGTGCTCCGAATGAATGTCTTCGCTGTTCAAACAAACAATCCTCTCTGGTTTCTGGAGAAACCAGTGAGCCTTCTGCTTCTTTTTCTTCTTCTACTGTTTAATGTTGTCTCTACCTCCAACAATTGGTCAGAAAGAACAAACAATCCAAAAACTGAAAACACACACTGAAAACTAAACAAACCATGGTTCAGTTTGATCCAGACCAAGACTATCTCTCTTAGTTGGACTAAAGTTAGTCCACTAAAGTTAGACCTTGGTCTGAGACTCCTTCTGCACCTGTTATTTTTGTACGAACTAAACTCAAAAATCCAAAGGTCCAGACCAAACCAGGCAGGTGTAACAATGCCCTCATTCTGCCATGTTGGCAAGTCAGAACTTTTATTAAGCTTGAGAAAATGTAAATGCTGTTTGATTGACACATGTTTTATATCTTTAAGTGCATCTCCTTGCAGATTCTTCTTAAAGATGTCTAAATTCAGCTACACCTGACAAAAGGGACCAAACAGTAACCACAGAGGGGGCATCCTTCCCTCCCCTAGAAACATGTTTGCCTCCAGCAGTATCCACATTTCTACAACACACTCACAACCGCACACTTCCACACGCACAATACTTCATGCTAAAGTAAGCGTGGAAAAGGGGGAGTACCAACTAAGCACAAAATACTTGAGTTTTCCTGATGCTGTCAGATTGCAGGTAATTAATTTTACATTTGAAAGGTTCCCCATTACCGATGCCTGTGCACCACTGATCACAACACATCAGCAGGGAGGAGGCAAGCGTCACAACTCCTGCAGCACTTTGACTGGAAACACAACCAAAATAATAAATGACTGACTCGGGAGTCAGGATATAAATCTCTCAGGTAGCTCGTTGACTTCAGCTCAAAGATAAGTCAGCTTTCGTTTTGTTTTTTTAAAGCTTTGACTCTGGCTACAGCTAAGAATAAATATTACAAGTGATTAATTAGCACATCAACAATGTTGTCAGGCAAGCAAATTGTTCACTGAAATAGTTCATTTGTTTATGTGCAGTAGTTACATAACAGCTCCTAAACCTGGCCACAGTCCTGTACTGTATATCTAAGTAAGTTCTCTCCATAACAGACAGATGGATGGATGGATGAGCAGATGAAACAGTATCATCGAGATGCATTAAATATTCACCTCATCTTGCTCAAACTAACCACCAATAACTTCCTAGAGGTGGCGACTTACAGCAAAGTGTGAACACTGGACTATTTCCAGATGGTGTGTCATAATCTATAGGAAGACAAAACATTTGCCACAAATTGAATACAGTTATGGACATTTCAAAATGTTAAACCCTTGCAGCTGAACTATCTAGACGGAGGTATGTTTTGTATGTATTTTTGGAGACACTGACCTTTTCACACTTACAAGCCCACATA
This sequence comes from Hippoglossus stenolepis, assembly GCF_022539355.2. Lineage (NCBI taxonomy): Eukaryota > Metazoa > Chordata > Actinopteri > Pleuronectiformes > Pleuronectidae > Hippoglossus > Hippoglossus stenolepis. Next base: position 20,397,126 of record NC_061483.1, on the reverse strand, counting down.
GTGTGAATAATGTATTTGTTTTTTTGGGGGAGAGAAGAAGGTGTCAGTTTACTGTTGTGCTTAGCCAGAAAAATCATCTTTTAATAAGAAGGTTAAGCTAGAGACAGATCAACAGATCCAAAGCCGTCAAGCTGGTCTCCACTAACAGTTTTTTTTTTCTCCTCTTCAGCATTCAATCCCTCTTTCTCTTCAGCTAGAAAAGCCACCTCTCACTTTTCATGTCTGTGAATATTAACCACTCTGTCACTGCTCTTTCTCTCCATCCGACTGCAATCATCAATACTGCAATTTGTGTGAACAGCAGTGATGAGCGATGACAAAACAAAACACAACACAGATGACCTGGGTGGGAAAGCAACAGAGACATGTAGTTTTTCAATTAAACTGCATCATTGTTTGTGACTTTGGGTGTCGCACATACAAAATACATCCTTGTGGCATAAATGTGTCCAGTGACACATGTGCTGGCTGAGAATTGACAGATAAACGTCATTAAATATAATCACTTGACTCTAATTTAATAATATAAATGTTGTATATGTTGGACTGCTTAACTGCGGGTGCATTTAGAATTGTGGGTTTGAAGAGCATGTTTAACGTATGGTTTAAAATGTACCAAAACAAGCTCAGATTTTCTTGAGGTTTATGAATGTCCATTTGTCCTGAAGAGATACACGAACAAACAAACACTTATTATCTATGAACGACACAGGCCTGCAGCAAACCCGCTGGCAAAGGAATTCATTAGAAGCCTGGGGGAGAACAGGTCACTCTGAGTCAACTTCCTGCGTTTTGTAATTAAATCAGGCCACATTGACTCGACTAGCTGAAAACCTTCAGAGAATGCATCATCTCAAAAAGCCAGATGTGTTTTTTCGCTCTAACAAAGTTATAGCTTGTACAGTGTGAATGCTGGGATGGACTCAGAGGAAATGGCTGCACAACTCTGTGTCTGCTCTGCTTATTGAGAGAGGTACGGTTTTACAAATCCCACTCTCACGTGACAAAATTGGTTCCTAGAGTTTCCCCAAATAATGTTGACACAGCACAGATGGTCTCAGATCTTCAGTTTCTCTGCCAAGTCAATGCAGTAAGTAACTGGGGCTCAAAACCTAAATGCTATTCAAAATGGCACAGTTCTCTTCACGAATAGGTAACAAAAAGTCAACCTCAAAATCATTTCCACCATAAAACCTGAGTTGCCAGTGTGAGAACAGACCCGAATCTATTTTTCTCTATTGACCACTTTCTAAAATTTGCATATGTGCCAGTAATTATTTCCAAAATGGAACATTTGGACCCTTGGCCTGGAGCCGGTGGGTGGCAGAGAGTAGGAGCTCTTGTTTTTTCCTCTTTCCCCCTCTTGTCCACTACAGATTTAGAAGAACCATCTGGTGTTGGTGCTGAACCCTGGACTCCTTGCACATTTGGAACAGCACCATCAGCAGCATATGCTTCCGTCTCCTCGTCTGTCAACCACACACCCGTCACTGGGGTGGGAGGTGACATCATTCCAGTGCTTAGGAGATGGCAGTGGGTGGCATTTTGGGCAATATGTCTTTTGAGCCCCTTCATATTTCATATTCTATTTCTCATATAAGCCTAGTCAAAGCAGTTCAGAGTTTGTAAGGGCTGTATAAAGCCTGAGTTACTGCAGATCAGGAATTCCTTTAGGTCTTAAAAAGACTATAATATTTTAATTTAACAATATGTTAAGATTTTTTATTTACTTACCTTTTTTGAAGAACACAATGTCATTGAACATGGAACAATTTTCAAAATAAATGTATTGATGCTTTGAATCAAAGCTTTAGAGCTAACAGTAAACAAGGGATTTCTTAAGTTCTAAACTAGAGCCCATAAAGGGCCACAATTTACAGACAGGTTCCAGTTATATGTCCATCATCCATGCACAATCCTTTCTGACACAGTAAGGTGCAGATTGAAGTGATTCCTTGTTTACTGTTCGCTCTATAAATTTGAGCAAAGCCACACATCATTGAATATATTTTGAAAATAAAAATCCTCAACAAGTTGTAATATTTATTGTAGGTGACTATAAAAAAAAAAAACCAGGACAGGGGCCAATCAGATTTTAGCCGGGGCCAGTTCCCCCTTGGCCCCACCCCTGAATATGCCCCTGGTGATCGGTTGACTATCTTCATTGAATATGTAACTTTATGTTTGAACCAGCACTGTGAGCTGCAGATAACCCAGCCTCTCCAAATCTCCCTCCCTGATGATAAACGTTCCACCATTCTTTTTTCCACCTCACCAAAGTCGCACACCAGCAGCAGCCTACACAAACACAAGCTGAAATACACCAAAAAGAATCCTTCAACCTTAACAAAAGTGAGCAAACAAACAAAAGCAGCTTGATGACTAGGGGGAGAGTGGGCGGCCATGAAAGTGCTGAACACAAGCCCATGCCACCTTGGTCCTCCCAGCATTTTTCTAGACAGGAAGATGGATGGGCCCAACTCTATTAATAACTACACTCCACTTACCATAGCGCCAAAACTGCTAACACTGCAACTGCCCCCTGATGCTAGCTCGAACAACTACCTCCCACAACGTCGCCCACACCTCGCCTGATACGAACGCCGTGTTGGGCAACGGTACAGTAAACGGGCGCTGGAAATCTCCAACCTCTCCACCTATCTTCACCTTCACCACATACGACCATGAACCTGGAGGCTCCTGGAGGTGCTTGTGACGGTGCCTCTGTTAGTTTTGATCATGGAGGGAAGTGTGGACATGACAAGAAAACATGGGCAGATTCCTGGCATGTGGCTTAGTTACACTGAAGATTGGTATTCAGCATGAGATGGTACACTATGTGCCAAACCGAAGGCAGAGAACGTGAGTGTGAAGAATTGAATAGAAGGAGAAGCAAGAATACAGAAAACAAAATCAGGAGACAGAGTTGGAGAAATACGTAGAGAGGTGGAGAGAGAGTTGGAGAGAAAGAGGAGAATGTGCAGAAGCATCAATGAAGGAACGCTATTGTTCCTAATGAGGTGTGACAGCCCAGTATCAACTGGAATATGAAGTGAACCATGATTATAGAGGATTAGATAACAAGCACTATGCAGAGCAGTGAGAAAGCTTGTCGGGCCTGCATGGCCTTGTTTTTTACTCTCTCTTTCTCAATGTATAAATACTCCAAGTGCCGTGTGTGTGTGAGAGAAAGCATGGTTGTGTGAGTGACTACTTTGCCGTCATGTGGAGTGAGGCCAGCGCACTATATAAGAGATAGCGGTAAGGTCAGCTCCACCTTCACAATGCTACCGGCGATGATATGCAAACATGGCTGACAGTAGGTGCTTCATCACTCGGTGGCAGCTTGACACAGGAGCCTTTTCTCTTGATTAATCCCCTCCGCTCGCTTTCCTGCTATGAAACACGCCGCAGCCTTTCATTGAACCATGATAGCCGAAAGCTCTTTTCGTTTTGTCGCCATTGCTCCTGCTCCTGACATGTAAATGTGTCATTTTTCTGCATGTTTTTTCTGAATTTATATCGCGCTTTTCTAGTCTTGATGACCACTCAAAGCGCTTTACACCCATTCATTCATACAGTGCATCAGCACTTTTCTCTATGAGAAGGGGCAATTTGGGGTTCAGTATCTTGCCCAAGGACACTTCGGCATGCGTAATGGGGAAGATCGAACCACCGACCTTCTGGTTAGAGGACGACCACTCTAACCCCTGAGCCAAAGACGTCACTTCTTCTGTGACTTTCTATTTATTCATCAACAATTGATTACCTCACCAAGTCTAAAACATTACATTAAATGTGACGTTAACTTTCACCACATTACAACAGAAATATTTAAGTTTGGTTTCAGCTTAGATTAGTTTTAGTTTTACATATTTTTCATTTGCACCCACTCTCTTTCCTGAATGTGTAGATAGGAAAAGTATTTGCTGACAGCAAGACATTTCCGAAACTAGCAGTGGAAATAACTTAACCCAATGACCTGTCACCATGTTAATGAATAAAACTCTGCCACAGTTGGGACATTCTTATGTTTCCGGAGCCCACTTCTTCCAAACATCACCACAGAGCACAACTTTCTTCATGACGCTGCTTCACTATCTCAGAAAACCAATGAGCCAGTTAATGCAGGCTGGGAGTAGAGGTGTGTGGGTGTGTGTGTGTGTGTGTGTGTGTGTGTGTGTGTGTGTGTGTGTGTGTGTGTGTGTGTGTGTGTGTGTGTGTGTGTGTGTGTGTGTGTGTGTGTGTGTGTGTGTGTGTACGTGTGTGTGTGTGTGTGTGTGTACGCGCGTGTGTACTTGTACAAGTATCTTTGTGAGGATCATTTTGAACATTGACCTTGTGAAGTGAGGACGTTTTGGCCGGTCCCCACTTTTTCAAAGTACTATTAAAGGATTGAAAGACTTTTAATAAGGGTGTGAATTAGGTTGTTGCATTAGTTGTAAGGGTCAATGTCAGGATATAAGACATTCATAATGCCAATGAGTGTCCTCACTAAGGCTACATCCATACTACTACTTTCATTTTTTAAATTTAAACGATCCCTGTCCACACTACATACTATCCATACTAACAAACCTGAAAAAACATATCACGTGACCACACACGTACACTGGCATGCGCCTGCTGGTGTACACAGGACAGCATGCACGTACACAGGAAGCATTTGATTTTTAGGTATTGTGAGAGCGAGGCTTAAAACGAGATTGCTCGAATAAAAGGTTGTGTTCTACACACGTAAACAGTTGTAACACTGTAAAATACTGAATTTAACTGCACAACAGCTGGAAGCAAAGACAACAGGGTCAGCAACGCTTGTAATTGATTGTCCATGTTAAGTTATGTTTTTCCGGAAGGGGATCATGTGATGGGAGCCCGACGAATCAGCGAACGCTGAGTTGTGACCGAAAAGACCCAATCAGTTGTTAGTATCTACATCATTGTTTCCAAACATCTATGTACTCAAGAGTAGTGTGTACGCCAGACGTATCTATAGCAGATGATGCAAACGAAAATGTGGTTGTGCGGATGGTGGATGTAGCCTAAAATAGAAGTACAAGAATTTGTGTGTGTGTGTGTGTGTGTGTGTGTGTGTGTGTGTGTGTGTGTGTGTGTGTGTGTGTGTGTGTGTGTGTGTGTGTGTGTGTGTGTGCGTGTGTGTGTGTGTGCGTGTGTGTGCGTGTGGAGGCAATCTACTCTCTCAGGTGGAGTCAGCGAAGCAGCCCAGCCAACAGATTCCTCTCCCACACACATTTTCATTTTGATGGCTGTGGATTGCCGTCCCACTGCCGCGTCTTCCCTCCTCTCAACTTCACTTCATCATTCCACACGCTCATAAAAAAAGGTTCATTTCCTCTGCCTCATTTCCCTAAAGGTGAGTTCAGCAATCTGTCTCTCTGCTACATGCACTCTAGCTTCTCCTATTGCCATTCTGATGGTGGACACAGATACAGTACTAGCCTGATGGTGCTTACCCACTGCTATGACCCAACAAAGTCAACTCACAGGTAGCGAATGTGAAAGCGCTGATAGAAGAAACCGCCTGCCGCATGAGACCATTATGGTAAAACGTGATGATGGTGCACGGGGGAGTGACGTTTTTGAATGTCATTTAAGGAGGCCTCTGCCTGTCTGTTTGAGAGTTGGATCGATGCGGTGATGAGGAGACGGAGGCACAAGCGTAATCACGGAAAGCCCAGCAGTGCTGAAACCCACAGAATCAAACAGAACTGGGTCCTGGAGGGGAGAAGACTGACTGACACGTTGGGCAAATTGCTCCCTCGCTGCATCTCCCTGATTCTAATGACGTGGCCTTAATGTCAGAGGAGGCTTTTCTCAGTTTTTTGTCGTTGTGCTGCTGGTTGTGTATTCTCACAAAGAGGTGAGACCTATAAACAGCAGCAGTGCTTGATCATTCACCTCTGTTATCACAAACCGAGAGGTGTAGGGACGTTCTGATGGAAGCGTGAGGGCAGACACGAGGCCTGATAATAGTGATTAATGTGAAGCATTAGCATAGCATTTAAGGTATAGTGGAGATGTAACATACGCATTACTGGAGCTCATGGTTGGTGAAGTTAAATGAAATTTCATTAAAGCTAAAAGAGAGAATGATGACTTTTACAACTCCCCCTGGCAGCGTTTTTACTGCCAGACATTTCGCACTAATGACTTGAATATGAAATAGTGACCCCCATCGCACCGAGCGCAGTTTGAGTAAATTGAGCTCACTGGTAAAATAACCTTCACATCAGCGACTGGTAAATCTGTTGTTAGAGCCTCGTGCACCAGGAGTCCTCGCAGTTTCTCAGCCTTGGAGACCAGGAGGAGAAATTTTGTCTCTTGCCCCTCGGACCCTGAGCTCATTTGAACACACTGATATCGCTCTTGTTTTTATAATTACTCAACAACAGCAGGGCCGTGACCCAGTTATCGTATAAATCATAGTTTCAGCAGGTATTTCACAAGTTGAGCTACAGTAGGAATGGAGCACATGGCATCAAATCACAGTCTCCATCAAACATAAACACATCTACATACATTCTAACACTAACACCTTGTGCACAGCGTTTACTGGTTGTGACACAAGTGTCAGCATCGCCTACTGTTGACGGTGCGTCTGTGACGCCCATCTGTTTGTGGCCATGACTGGCAAACTGAAGGGAACCAATGGAGTGGGACCTGATTTGGTGTCAAACGGAGGGAGGACTTGGATGAGGCAGCGTGTGTGTGGTGCGTGCATGTGTGTGTGTGTGTGTGTGTGTGTGTGTGTGTGTGTGTGTGTGTGTGTGTGTGTGTGTGTGTGTGTGTGTGTGTGTTTTGGAGTCTGCACTACAGCTTATGGTGTTTATGAGCATCCTAGTGAGAGGTAGCGCTGAGAGCCAGGTCTGAGTCACAGTTGCTGGACAGAATGAAAAGAGCGGACAAGGAATTTTTTCAAGGTGGAAAAAAAAATCTGTTGTTTTGCCTAATCAGAGGAAACAGCTGTGATTTGATTCAAATACCAACGTTTAAAACAATCATGTTAAAACAAAAATACAAGAACCTCGATCAGCAGTTCACAACTCTCACACGCTTTTAACTGAAATGACTATGCACACACTAATCGCTAAATAGGTGTAACTATTACATTATATTAGCTTTTTGATCTTTTTACTGTCTGTATAATTCATCTTTGTCATTTTACATCATGGTGCTTTATAATAACTTGACCTTGGAGTTTATGGGACCTATGTGATAAAGTCCTGTGATGCATACGGTTATATTTCTGAGGGATGAACTGGGAGCCTCCACCTCACATCTTGGATATTGGACTACTTGACTGTCCGAACCCAGTATGTGAGGATCCAGGACCGTGTGTCGGACGTGGCTGTCTTCAGTACGGGGCCCCGCAGGGAATGGTTCTGAGTACATGTGTGTTCACCTGAACAATAAACTGGACTAGACAGATCATGCCATGGCACTTCATAAGAAGGGCCAGAGCAGACAGTATCTGCTCTGGAGAGTTTGGTCTTTTGGAGTACAGGGTGCGCTCCTGAAGACCTTTTATGAATCTGTTTTGGCATCGGCCATCTTCTTGGAGTTGTTTGCTACGGCAGAAGAATTTAAACTGCTGACAGGAAGAGACTGGATAGACTGATCAGGAGGGCCAGCTCCATCCTGGGATACCCTTGACCCAGTGGAAGGTGGTGGGACAGAGGAGAATGATGACCGAAGCTGTCATCTCTGATGGACAACCAGTCCCACCCCCTGCAGGACACCATCACAGCACTGGGCAGCTCCTTCAGCGACAGACTGATCCACCTAAAGTGTCTGAAGGAGAGGTATCACAGGTCGTTCCTTCCTGCAGCAGTAGGACTGTACAATCAGTTCTGCTCCCAGTACACCACATGCACCTTTAATGGACTTCTGCTCTTTAACTCAGGTTTCACTTTTTATCTGTGCAATATTCATTTCTGCCTTTGAAATGGCTAATGCGTTACATCGTCTTATATCCCCTTACGTTATAAGTATTGCATGCTACTTATTATTGCTTTACTGATGTTTAGTCCTGACTGCCCTTTTGCTGCTGTAACATTGCAAATTTCCCCACTGTGGACTAATAAAGGATTATCTTATCTGATCTGATCTTAATAAAGGCTCCTGTTGCCAGTAGGCGAGAGGAGGAGGAGGAGGAGGAGGAGGGAGGAGGAGGAGGAGGAGGAGGAGGAGGAGGAGGAGGAGGAGGAGGAGCGGATATTTAGTGTGAAATAATGAATTGATAACTTATGGACGCTGGACAACCCAGTGGGTGTCACTTCATGATAAATCGACGTAACACTGAGCAACGGAGACAGCGAGTCAAGGACTCGAGGAGGGAGACTAAACACATGATGGATGATAATCATGCATACTATGTGACATTTACACAAGCATGAGACGTGTGTGTGTGTGTGTGTGTGTATGTGTGTTTGTGTGTATGTGCAAGGCAGAGAGAGAGACTGTCATTTGTGTGATACTTTTTTTATAAAAACTATAAATGTCTGCAGATAAAAGCTTCAGGTTCTTGTACCACAGTACTCATCACGGCCATTTTAACAGGAAAACTGTTCATGTCGAAAACACATCCCGCTAAAAACATGCTGCAGACATGTGAAGACACATCACTGCTTCAGTTCACATGGATGAAAGTGTGCTCCATTTGCAAATGTTTTACCAGACTGAAATAGTATATCAAAAATGCAAAAAAAAAACTATGATAAATATGAAAACCTGTAAATGAAACAAACTATGATGATATGTTGAACCAAAACTTGACCTAAATCACTAAATAATTGCATTAAGTTTTATATCTCCATATACTCCTAGGGCACAATGACAATCCATGTTGCATTCAAATAAAAATGGGGGTCAACATGAATAACAGATTTGAAATGTTAAAATCAAAGCCGAGGCTGACACATCCACTTCATAAACACTGGATCCTACATTTCCCATGATGCAACCTAAGTTCATAACAAAAGCTTTCTAATAGATTGTTGTCCTCCTCAAGCTCAAGTCAAGATGACTCTGATGACATCATCAGGGTTATTATGGAGCGCTCCCTCCAGATCCAAACACTGTTTGTGTGAGCTGAAATTTTCCAATAACAATTTTTTTATGTTCCTGATGATACATGACTCCACAGCTGGAAACATGTGGATGTGAAGATGTTTCATAAAAACAAGATGATGTGTGTTATTATCCGTGTATTAAGATGTTTTTTCTCACCACGTTGAGACAACGTGTTTTCTCCTTATGTTTTCTCCTGTTTCACTAGTCCCACTCCAACAGAGAAGACACACTTCCATCCAGCTGACAGACTCAGCACATGATCACATCATAATCGGTCTCTAAACTGTCACGTTCACAGGCAGCTTTGATGCATTTCCACCACTTGACCCTATGGAGCTACTGCACAGATCAATACAAGCTGTTCACGTGCCGTCTCTCCAGATTAATTCTGACACGGAGCTAAAATGCTGACCTTCAAAACAAAGTGTTTTAAAAATTAAACACATGAGTGTGGATGTAGCAATAAGCTCTATGTGAACTCCATCAATGCTGACAGGGATCAGCAAATGTTGCTTCGCATCAGGTAAGAATGATGGCTGATGAATGTCTAACCACGGCTGTCAGTGGCTTTTATGTCTGATGTTTCGATTGATGCTGTCATCTCATAGTGGCACTGATGAATTCTGAATTCAAATTTAAGGTTCTACTCTAAAAAAGACAGTCCCGTACCTTAAGAAATGCACATTATTATTTTCAATCACCATATAATGCATTTTCAATTAATGTAGTAATTGTATCAGGCTTTCTGATGACACAGAGGCAGCACTAATGTCACAGTATTTACAGATCTGGAATATTTTTATTTTTGTTAAGTGATTACCAGAGGAGCTATACATGTAAAATGATGTAGTCAATCTGACTAGGTGTCTACTGTGTTTACTTAGCTGATTTGACTGTAAAAAGAAACAGCAACACTGTTGTGGTGGTTAATGCGTCCTCAGCACTAACAACATGAACAGTCTGACTGAGAAACACAACCTCTGCCAATCATATCACTTCACGATATTTGTTTAACTCCATGTTTTGTATATCTCAGGTATATGCTTTGTAGCAAAGAGCTAGTTGTAGTAGTTTAGATGTTAAAACAGCATAATTAAGAAAGAGTGAGAATAAATGAAAATAGAGAAAGTGGACATAAATTAAGGGGTGAAATACAGGTAAGAGCAATAAAAGTACATAACCCTAATGAAACCTCTGTGACATGAGAGAAAAGTGATTTTCAAAAAGGTTATGTGTTTAGATGCTTTCAGAAATCAGGATTTTATGTGTGTGTGTGTGTGTGTGTGTGTGTGTGTGTGTGTGTGTGTGTGTGTGTGTGTGTGTGTGTGTGTGTGTGTGTGTGTGTGTGTGTGTGTGTTTTTGTTCCCTTGCAGGAATTATTGGCTCAAAAGTGTGTGTTTGAGTGTGATTGTTCCACTTTTGTGTGACAAAAATATAAATCATTTCATAATAGTCACCTGGAAAAACCACACATCCCCTAACCCAAATTTTATAGAGGCGAATTGTCATCTGAATTCAGCAATGGAACAAGTTCTTGGTTTTCAACAGCAGTTGCACTCACCCATCTCTGTTTTCGTCTTCATCTGCGTTGGAGAGGAGCTGTGATCCGGCCAGCGAGAGGTCCAGAGCAGCGAGGGGAAGATCTCTGTAGCCAAAGCTCACCAGCTGGACCGGAGGAGCCAAGCACTGGTTCTCATCCTCCACCGGCTGAGAGATGATCTCCAAGTCCGACAGACCTGCCTTCTCCGCTCCCCTATTCACAAGCCAGCACCAGCAACACAGAGACCAAAGACCCCCACACGAGAACACAGAAGAAAGAGAGAGGCACACATTATTATAAAAGAACAAACACGACTCTTACATCACATCATCTACTTCCTCAAATCATTTCTTTACTTAAATAAGGTGCGTTTTAGTCATCAGTAAAAAAAAGTTGCTGTTGTTACCGAGATAATAAAGCAGAAGAAATGTATGAGAACAAAATAGTTCCAATTAAGACACACACACCCACAGACTTTAATTATTCAGCCCACCAGCATCGCTTTGACACATACTTATTTAAAGTGATGGGGGCAAACAAACGTGTGTGTATGTGTGTTTGTGTGTGTGTGTGTGTGTGTGTGTGTGTGTGTGTGTGTGTGTGTGTGTGTGTGTGTGTGTGTGTGTGTGTGTTTTGAACCACTGTCATCCAATAGTAAATAAATATAATTTACAATGACACAACTCAAATCAACATCTAATAATAAGACACAAGAGAAGAAGAACTTGAATTAATGAGAAGAGGAAGAGCAGAGAAAAAGACTAATAATAAGATAATAAGAGGAGGATATTACCAAGTACATAATTATTTTATTCTTTACATCAGGGACAATGTTGTTATGATTACTGAAGTAAACAACTTTCAATGGTTCCCCTTCTTTGAATGAACATCATACAGCCAGATTTATTATAATGTTTTTTTTTTGTATTAATATATATTCACATGCAATGTTTTTACTTTTGCTATAAGAAAATATTTTAATGCCACAGAACTCTGTAATGTGTAAATGAAAGTTGCAATATTTGAGCAAATCTCTCCAGGTTATTAGCTGATGCTCATAATAAATGTGAATTTCTTTTAGATAGAATTATATATGATAACGTTTACATATATTTATGTAGACCTGTTTTGCTGTGGTGTGAATCACCTCGACATGATGTCCACAGTTAATTAAGACGTATGAGAATTGTATGCACATGGGTCAATTTTTACCTGCTTATTGTAAATTTGGTTAGACTTACAAAATTACATTACTAGAATACGACGTACGACAAAAACAACAAACTTGTTATTTACAGGTTTAACAGATTTATTTTCAGTTTAACTAAAAGAAGAATTACAGTCGAATAAGTTCTAATTGTAACATTGAGAATATTATCATACTGACATATATTGATTGCAGGTTTTATCAGTATTTTCTATTGATTAGGGATGAATCAATAACATTTACAATGAGGGCTTCCTCCAGTTTGATTGACAGATTTCAACACAAGAGTTTAAATTCCCCCACAAATGAAAGGGGAACCTAAGAAACAGTAAACCTCCCCCTCACCCTGCAGCTGGAGTGTTTCAATCGTATGGAGGCTGCTCGGTCTTGGCCTAGCAGCGTGTAACCCAGCGTGCCCACAAGCCCCAGTAGTGTAAAAGCTGGGCCATCTCAGTGGAGCGTGGAGGTGGAAACAAACGTTGAGTGCAGCTGTAGACTGACTGCGTGTGTGCCCTGTGGTGTGTATTTTTAGACCAGAGCAGATGCTGGTGTATCGCGTCTGCTGTGACGTCATCAGCTCTCCCTTTGTCAGCTGAGTGGATCCCCACTCTCCCTCAAACGTCAAAGGAAGTCAGGAGAAAAAGGAGGGGGAAAGAAGAGGAGGAGTAGGCGTTGGAAAAGGGGATGAATAGGGAGGACTACATAAGAAAGACTAAGTATGCAACAGAATATAAAAGAAGAGGAGATGGACACTAGGCTGAAACCAAAGAGAAGGAGAAGAAGAGTGGGGGGTAGAGGAGAACAGAAGGAGTGGAGGAGTGGAAGTAAGATGTGGGGGTGATTTGTAAAAGTAGGGAGTGGTAAAGGATGAACAAAAAGTGGGACAATGGAAAAGGGAGTGGAAATGTAGAGGTGAAAGAGGAGAGATGGTACCTCTATTTTCTCTTTTAATAAATGAGGAAAAAAGGAGAGGAAAAAAAGAACATGCAGGAGGAGGATAACATAATCACGTTTTAAGATTAAATGAGAAAGTTTGTTGTTGAACCATGGAACAAGTACAAATATCAAATTCTCACCTATCAACCATATGATACGGTTTATCAGTCAGATACTTCGTAATCACATGGTATTGCAGTTTATTCTCTATTTTCAGTGATGGCTGAGAAACGCAGAATAAAAATATAGTGTTTGAAATGTCTGTGTGGAGGATGAATATTAAGCAGCAGCCAGTTGCTATATGCAGATACACCTTTTCCAGTCATCTTCAAAACTGCTGTGACAGAAAACAGAAAAACACTGAGTGACCTAAAACGTTCAGAGGAGATGCACGCAATCTGACAGGCGGGCAGAGAGATATACCTTTAGGAAAGGACGGACAGGCGGGCAGATGTAGCAGATAATCCCACCAACACACACACGCCACAACCATGGTGTGTGTGTGTGTGTGTTTGTGTGTGTGTGTGTATGTGTGTGTGTGTTTGTAGGGGAATGATGAAGTCATGCCACCAAGGCTGAGCAGATCTTAACTCTCAGGGTGACCGTAACACTTCATGGGACTTAAGGCCAGAACCTAACAATATACAAATTCAATGAACAAGCATAACATTTCTTTCTCGTTAAATAAAGATGCAAATCGTACGAGCACGTGTGAAAACAATCTGGAGCCCATTAGCATTAGCTTCCATTAGTATAACAAGTACACCCAATACCCAAAACTGTCAGTGGTCGAGTTGAATTGTGGGGGATGTAGTCACTAGGTTTTGACCATGGACTGCATATAAAGATGGATGACATAACGGCTCCAAAAGGAGAATCATCATTATCGCCCCCTAGTGGCTGGCTGCTGTGCACAAACCCCACTTCTTCATGTTGGTGGATGGGACATGGGCCAAACTGAAAAGTCAAAGTACACGTCAAATATTCTTGTTCTTATCACACTGATGTTTGGATTTGAATGTAATTGGTCGAGGACACATATCTGTGGGATCATGATGGTATCTACTGCGAAGACTTTGGCTCCAATTGATTTCAAAAGCGCAACATGGCGGCACCCGTATCCAGGATGTTTGGGCTTTGGACCACACATGTGCTGTGGTCCTTTAATGCTGGCTTTCAGCTCCACAACCAGTAAACCACAGCCTACTCCTTTTCACTGGCCATTCCCAGGCTGATAGAAAGTTGATCCAACACGAAGGTAAATTACATAACACATAATACACAATGCATAATACTTTACAGCCTAATGATTCTTTATACTGATATATTGATGAAAGACTAGGCTCCTAAAGAGTAGATGTGATGCTGTAGCACTTGCTGAACACAGTCTCTCATCACTGCATATATTCAACAACAATATCTTTTGTTTTTCATTAATAAAATCCCTCTGCTTTCAGGGAAAAAAACATGTTATTGCAGTTTGGTCTCAAGAGCTGCTGCCCTCATCCCAATATGACAGCATTATTTCCCTTGACAAGACGGCCTTACCTGTCTTTGAAGATACATAGATCTACTGTATATTATCCAAAATATAGTCACAAGAGGATGTGATGTCGTTAAATCATGTAAAATGCAATATGTATTATTATATTAAAACAAATATTAGACTTTTGAATTTCCATGGGAAACATTTATTTGTCCATCTTCAGCAGTGGCATTATTTCAATCATTTTAACCCAAATAAAATAAAACTAAATTGGAGAATAGCATAGAAGTAAGGAGGATGCTGTTAAAAGCTAATAATGGCCGGTAAAAAATAACCATAAATCAGTGAGAGGCGGTGTTTCCCTGGCTGGTATCACTTCTGTTTTAAATGAAAACGTTCCTTCAGTAGTTTCCTGTGGAACATTTCTATTTCTGACCGAGTTCTGCAGCCAAAGTGCCTCTAAAAAAAATGATCCCCACAACCTTAAGTGCATGAGATGTGTCATTGTGTGTCCCACTTCAGTAAATGTATGGCAGGACTAGTATGTTGTTGTTTTGTGACTAATTCCTGAACACGTGTTTCCCTAGGCAGAGAACTGATTCCCTCTCTGAGGCTGTGGTCGTGCGGTATGATGCCACGGTGGTTTGGCCTGATGGATGCTTTCACTGCACTTCTCCTCCACACAACATCTCACCCAAACCGCACCTCTCATCACTCTGCTCCCAAACAATCAGCACATAACTACTCATGACAGACACAAGCTGTCCAGAGTCCACCGGCTCACAGCTTACAGTAATAATGCTGGTGCGCTGCCTGGCTGCCAGTCCAGCCATCAGGACTGAGTGACCATGGACCAGTGCAATGCTGAGCAGAGTCAGCAGCAGGGTCAGTCATGCAATTTGAGATATTTTTGATGTTGCACTAACATTCTGTTCCGTTCACAATGTCATCAATTACATTATTTATCAATTTGAAGGTATATTAGTGTTGCATATAGCTATAAGAGATTTCAGACTCATTTACAGAGACTGCATCAAAGTTCGTCCTATTCCATTGTGGAATAATGCAAACATTAAAATCATGGTGCTATTCCACACCTATGATTTGTAATAATGGTATAATTTACTAGTTAAATAATGACTTTAATTCACGATATTGTCAACAGCAAAATCCCAAAAGACAAACCAGCCTATGCTTCTATCCAAGGACAAACATAGACACATTTGCATTGTTTTAAAAACCAACATTGACCTTTCTGCGTACCCCCGGTGTTCTTATTTAACAGAAAGCAGTAATTGCCAAATTCTGCAAAAAACATTATTTCATGGAAAGACTAACAAGACAGCAGCTGCAGAGAGAGGAGCACCCACAGGACAGGAGTGATATTCAGGGGGAGCAGGTTTCCCTGAGGGTGGCAGATAAAATTAAATAGTGGAGTGCAGCATTACGGGCCAGGTAGGAAAGGTCATTGTGTGACAAAAGTTGCTCAAGGGATTTCGGTGACCAAAGCAGAAGGTCACGTAAGTAACTGGGGGGCCGGCGGCGCTGGAGAATGTTATTCCTCACACAACAGGAAGCTTCTCGTCTGTGACCCTCATGACCCCTGTGCAACAACACAGACTTACCTAATTACCTATGTCTGTTCCTCTGTTTAGAATGAATTTCATTTCATTCTCATGTGTTAAGTAAGTCTCTCCTGAATGAAATGTATTAAGAGTCTGAGCCTGACGATCTAAAACCTGGCCACAACACTGAAAACAACGCATGCTCTCCACCAGCTGCTGTGGAAAACTTTAGAGAAGCTAGACATTGTTGTTCTGGTGTTACCGTCTGTTTCACTGTTGGTGCAATTCTACGAGTAGCTATTCTTTGAGTTCTAATCTGGAGTAAGAAGCAGTTGGATGAGTAAATGTAAACTGGTGACAGTAGCAGATATTTTATGCTTCACCTCAAACAGTCTTATGTTGGTGTGTTTGCAGTGGCATCATGAGCTAAATTACTTTCTTACTTACTGTTCTGAGAGCAAGGTAAAGACAGTGAGTAATGTTTGTCTTTGCTGCTGACGCACATGCAACATAATATGGATTTCCCATCAAAAGATGAAGATGAGGCAAAAGGACGTCTGTCAGGGGATTTTATCAGCATTCGTCAAACTATGCTAAAACGATGAAACCAGCAGAAAGAAAAAAAAAATCACTTTTCTTAGTTTGTGCGTTCTCATCCTCGCTGTTTTCACCTTCTGGTCTTTTCAAAGCAAAAACACGACTTATTGTATGACACAAATGTTCGTGTTGTGCGACTAAAGACCTATCACGTCGACAGAATTTACAAATGGCCCTCAGGTAATTTCTCCGAACACCCAATTCAACTTCCAGACAAAGTTTTATAATGTCATGCCAGTGGATATTAATGAAGTCTGCCAGGCACATTAGCTCATTAATAATATTACAGATTAAACTATGATGAATTGGTGGACTGCACAATGGACTGTTCTGGCTCTGGTGTGACCAGTCTCTTATCTGACCTTTACAGATACAAGCTGGAGACGACGCAGGAGACACGGAGACCCTCGTGGGGGCAGGGAGAAGACAGCAGACGTACAGGAGCCTCCTTTATAACGCAGAGGTCCGTGCACCTTTTTTACAATGTGTCAGTATCCAATAATAGATTATTTAAATTTCTATAGACACATAAGGGAGCGTGGGCCTTGATAGACTTAATGACTGAGAAGACAGACTTCTGTGGACTTGTGAAACGGACTTTACTGACTGGCTTGTTTCCTCTGCACTGTATTTTTGCATAAAGTGAAAACACAGTATATTCTGTATGTTCTCTGTTGCGTGTTCAGCATCGTGCGGAATTCGCAGCAATAATTATCTTGTTAAACTCATAAGACAGATCCGCTTGAAATGGACAACATACAGTATATTATAATCATATAATGGTTAA
Source organism: Hippoglossus stenolepis (assembly GCF_022539355.2). NCBI lineage: Eukaryota > Metazoa > Chordata > Actinopteri > Pleuronectiformes > Pleuronectidae > Hippoglossus > Hippoglossus stenolepis. The sequence continues at coordinate 20,379,915 of NC_061483.1, read as the reverse complement.
GGAGCACTTTATTGACAAAGAAAGTGAGAATTCAGATTGAGGTTTGTTGGAGTTGTTGAATGAATAATCACCCACAAAGAGCAGCAGCAAACCGTGTACTTTGCTCGATGTCTGCTCAAAGAACCTTTGTAAGGAAAATTTGTACGTCACACACAATGTCTCACAAATCCATTGTTTCCTTTTATAAAACACAGCAGCTCTAATGCACGTCATGGAGATCCTGTTCAGTCTTGAAACGATGCCTCATAAGAAAAATGATTTAGGAAGGCATGGTTGAGTGATGCACGTATATATCATGTGTTTTTACAAAGCATTTCCCCTCAGACACTGGATGATGTGGCGTCACTGCTGAGGAGCGGAACTGGTTCTCTCATAAAAGCACAAACGCAGCAATGATTCGGGGCTATTCATCTGGGTCAAGAGAATAAATGCACCCAGTTATGACGAGACAAATTAGAGGGTCATGCTATACGCCAGCAGAATCACGTGTGGACTGAGGATAATGATTTACAGTGTTCTCCCTCACCTTCTTCACACACACACATACACACACAAACACACACACAGGCTACAGCACGTTCCCTTAGTGATACATCAGCTGTTCTCACATGGAGGGAGCAGATTAAAAATGGAAAGCTGGGAGAAAACTGGAGGTGGAGAGGGAGAAGGTGTTAAGTTGTAATGGTTAATAATCAATACACCACAGCAAGGGCTAACATAGCGACCTGTGTTTACGGCTGCAGAATGGACGCTCTGTAGTCGGGGCTTTGTGCAAGTGTGTTTGCATGAATCTGTGTCTCAGTGTGCGCCTCAGTGCGTTTAGCATTCAGAGGGACGAGGGTCAGAGACACCTCAACTGTAGCAGCAGCTGACTGAATAAAGGTCATTGTTGTAGAAACGGAGAAGCAGACATTTGGATACGGTGAAAGAAAGGTGACCGACTTAAGAGAAATGAGATCAGAAGATGAGAAAGGCAAAGGCATGCTGGGAAAATGAGTATAATCCATAATAATAGGCTTCACGTCCCACAGACATTGTGAAGCTCTTGCATTATTTTCCCTCTGCATTTCTGACACTTGACAGAATATTTTCATTGGTTAGACTTGTTTTTCCTGTACGTGGTTTGGAGTATGAAGAGGAGGAGAAGACGAGGAAGAGGAGGAGAAAGGATCAGTGGCGAGCACACTATGTGGACTGTACTTACTCAGCATTAGCCATGACGTTGGGTGATGGAGAAATGAGCGACGTGGTGGTTATCACAAGGTTTCCACTTGGTTCTGCCTGTTTGAGCGCTGCAGTTTCACCTCTTCACCTGATGGACGCTGCTTTCATGTTGAACCTGTAAGGAACATGCTTATTAACATGTGAAAACTTCTACAGCAGCAATATTTAATATGGAGGTACAGGTATGAACGACTGCAAGATTATTGGGAACACCTAGCAACTGATGCAGTTTGAATCAACCTGGCATTAAAAACTTGTTTCAATTGGAGGTTGTTGACAAAAATATACATACATATGCCTGTATGTATAATCATATGCACACACACATGTAAGTAATTAGCTTTCAACATGATCATTTTGATTTCAGAGTAACAATAACAAAATACAGGAATTAGCAATAATAAGAAAACTAGAAAACGTGAAATAATATGAGCCATATGAAGCAAATTTAGATTTGTGAATGTTTTATACAAATACAACTTGAATGATTGATTAATAATAAAAGAAAAAAAACATAGAAGACAACCCCTCAAACAAACACCACTTTCCTGCCATCAGTTCACTTGTGTTAATGAACCAGAGAAACCGAATTCTTTCTAAATGGAGTGTGTGTGTAAGGTCATCAAGCCATATCTTAGAAGAATAGGAACTTCTTTCTTTTTCTAGTGCACGAAGAGCAGCTTCTTTGCAATGATGAGACTATGGGATATGAAACATTATTGGGAATTGCTTAGCTTTATAACTGATCAATATAGTATAACTATCACTATATCTGATACCTCCATAATGAGTGGTTCATGGTTCTAACTGAACTTGAAGTATTTGAGATGTTGACTTGAAAAACATTGATATCTTAACTTTGGGACATCCAATCCTTGAAGGTGTTGAGTC